>NC_134080.1:188920773-189520773 GCF_000715075.1 Nicotiana tabacum
ATTTATAAACTGAATCAGATTTTATATGCTTCAACCAGCAGGCAGGCCTGATTCGGGCTTCTTATCTAAACTATGTAATAAATCAGTCTGCCTCGATCCTTTTAGTTTAATCAGACCCTAAACAGTATTTGTAAGTCATGCTAACTACATGCTTTTATCTGCTTAAAGTAGGTCTATTTGAGCCTTTTCATTTGTTTATATGCCTCCCCATACTTGCCATATATGTTTTGTTTGTTGCCTTAGTATTTTTACCTTTCGAAACCACAAGTAAGCCCAATATCCCTCCCATTTAAGATTAGTAGTCCCAAATGCCTCCGGGGCTGATAGGATTGGGGTGGGTAATAGCTTGCAATAAGTAAACGAGATCATTCCATGCTTTAATACCTCAACATGGTGGGAAAGGGTAGATATCGATATGATGACCATGCAATAACATCTCATGTAGCCCCTCATTGAGGAGTGATTACCGGATGTTGTGTGGGGTGATCCATATTATTTACAAACCTAGGACCCCTTTTCCTTTATTTATTTATTTCGTTGTTTATTCTCAAATTTCAAACTATTTTCATTAACAAAAATCAGCTTTTCTTTTAGTTCTTTTAAGTTCACCTATTTGATAACCATTACGTCAGAACCCCCTCTTGTTTGAAGTTCTTATTTGCCTACGTGTTATTTGTAACTAAAGTCACAACAATGGTTTGGCCGGGAACTACCCTAGTGGATCTTGAGGGTGCATAATACCTTCCCCTTGGGATAATTTCAAGCCCTTACCCAATCTCTGGTTGTTCAAATCAAATCTCTCTTGGTGCCCTAATGCACCCTAATCATTAGGTGGCGACTCTTCAAACCTAGTTCCCAAAGGGAATGAGTTGTCCTCCCAAAAATCATAAATCCGATTTCGCGAGAAAAAGGGGGCGCGACAAGGACGACAAGGACTACCGTCAAGCTAACCTGAATATTGTATAAATGTATACGAACAAAATGCCCATAGTTTCCTTTTTTGACTATGGCATTAGTTTCTTTTTGTATGTATTACTACTACTAGTATTAGTAGATAATTAAAAAAAATGGTTTATACCGTAAAGTTTAATATATTAGTGTTAATACCATCTTTACAACCAAATATTAAAAATATTTTAAGGCTTTAGTAAAACTTTCATTCCATCTCCTAATAAATATTCCATAAAAAATAATGATACTATACAATTTGTTTGATATGAATGTTCCAGGAAAAATAATGATGTTATACAATTTGCTTGATATGAAGCATGTGCTTAAGGGAACATTATTGTAGCAAATGCTCATGAAATATTGTTGTGCATTTTCTAGAAGTTGTCCTCTGTATTGAGGTTTATCACTATAAAAAAGCATGAGTAAAAATTCAAGAATTTATGGTGAACCCCCGTCACTAACATTTTGGAAAATTGAAAACCTAATTATGCTTAAGACGCCTTACATTTCCTAATGCTTTTATTCAAAGTACGAAAATTCCAAGATCTTTATTTTCTCACAACATTGTAGCTTAAGTATCTTCAAAGTGCAAAACCTCTGTTACATTTATTAAGGCTTTTACCAATGAACAAACGTATGGAAATTAGGGGTGGCAAACGGGCGGGTCGGGTCGGATACGATTCGAATAAAAAACAGGTAAAATATCCGACCTGAACCATATTTAATACGGATAAAAAATAGATTAATCGGCGGATAAAACGGTTAACTGTATTATCGTTCATGGCTTCACATTAGCCTCAACTGTTCAGTGACCCAGTTGATCATCAAGCAAAATAGAGGAAGATATAAGTTACAGCTAGCAAACATGATAATGTTGTGATTTATAATATCCTGTTTGTAATATTAAAATTAATAATTTCTCATGACTTAGTACTTATAATTTGTTTAACGTATTGCATTAAATTAAAAATGACGTGTATATTCTGGAACGTGCATTTAGTCTTAAACTAGATAAATTATAATTTCTAATTTAAATCTTAATCTTTTATGAAAAAAACTAGAAAGGGCTTTTGGCATATGAACAATTTTACTTATTTCACTTATTTTTCTCTTTAATTAATCGTGATTGTTATCACACGTCGTATGTGATACAAATTTTAATAGAAAAAATTATATTGGATCTACCAAATTTTATAGTGGAATTATTACGTTTTATAATCACGGTAACCAATGTCTATTTTCCTTTTCAATTCAAAAGTTGCCTACCTCCCCTCTGTATAGCGCGTAGGACTTAGTGATGTTTTTGGATTCAGTGATGCTTTGGGGGTAAAAGGGGGCGAAAATGCTTTTTGGGGGAGGTTTTGATTTTATTACCTATGAATAACTGGTGGTTACCCATTTAAAATATGGATAAAATGGGTAATATACGTATTTAATCCGTTTTTAAAATGTTCATTATCCAACTGATGTTTAACTTAAAGCATATATATTTCTATGTATATCGCCTCATATTTTACTTTTGTTTCGTGAATTTGGGATGTTAAATGCTATGATTTATATTAATTTGAAGTATTTTTACTTGTAGGAATGATTCGGGAGCAAGTAGGGGCGAAACGTGCAAGATTTGAGCTAAAACGAACAAAATTGGAAAAAGAAGCCATTTGGGTGCCATAGGCAGCGTCTGGCGCCACCTGTGGCGCTGAAAACAGTATGCACAATTTGGGCAGCGCCCTGGTGGGCGCCTGGCGCCTGTGACGTGATTTTGTCCAATTTTGTCCGGGACAAGGTTATTTCGGCCCTAGACCTACCCAACACGTATAAAAGCAAGACTAAACCTATTTTTGGAGGAGAGGACGCCACTTTTGAGGATATCTAACACACTTTGGAGGGGAATTCACGTGGAGGAACACATACCACGCTTGGAGAAGGCTTCTAACTAGTTTTTCTTTTCTTCTCTTGTTTTAATCTCATAGTTTATTAGTTCTAGAGTTCTGGGTGCTACATGAACGTTGTAGTTTGAAGCTTGAATTGTTCTTATTATTTTATCATATTGGTTTATTTATTCAATCTTGCGCTTAATTATTTGATTGTTTTATCACCAATTGAATACTATCTACGAATCTAGTATTGAACTCGGGAGAGAGAATTCTAGATTGCATATAAGATTGAGTAGATCAAGATCTTAACTTTGAGGGGGAGCGGATTTGCAGTTAGGATAAGAATATACCTAATCGCCTTGCTTGATTACTATATGGGAATTATTAGTGCGTTCTTATTAATCCTAATTCCATGGGAATATAGGCGTTAGGTTAGCTTGAATAGGTGAGTTGTACTTCGGGAGAAGGCTACGAGAAATATTAATCCCGTCAATCAATAAACTAGATAAATTAATTAGACGTTTTAAGTGAAAAACTCAACGGGATTGTTAGCTAACCCATAACTCTAGAATATTCACTCACATTGAATTCGTTTCTATAATTTTCCAACTTGTTTTGTTTAATCTCTTAGTTTGTTACGTTAGATTAGTTTTAGCTAAATATTCATACGTTAGGATTCGCTTGAATAGATTAATTGTTTGATTTAATTTAGTTGATAGTTTATCACAAGTCCCTGTGGGTACGATATATGGACCTATAATCCTATATTACTTGTCGACCACGTATACTTGCGTGTGCGTTTGGGAGCAACAAGTTTTTGGCGTCGTTACCGGGGACTTAGAAATTAACTAGTCTACTAGATTAGATTTTTACTTTTTGTCTACTCAAGTTTTTTTTATCTTAGTTTAATATTTACTATCTTTGTTTATATGGCATCTTGGAATGATAATTGGTCGAATATTGGTTATTCTTATTATGGTGGTCCTTGTCCATATTGTGGAGGACCACACTTAGGGCAAAATTGTGCGTCTCAATCTGATGCATGGAATTTTTGTAATGTATATGGTTGTCAAGGTGGCCATTGGGATGGTTATCCTAATTCTTATTATCCTTCTTAGAGTTCTTATTATAATGTTTCTAATAATGTTTATGAGTTTGATAGGAGCAATGAAGTGGAGGATATGGAAAGCATGGCTCGTATTATGGACATGATGAAGCAAATAGTCGAGCAACAAAGTCTTGATGCCTTAACGATCAAAAGACTCTAGGCTAGAATGGATGAATTAATGGCCAATTTCCAAGAAGAGCCTCAATTCAATGAAGAGAGCGAGTTCCCACAAGAAGATTATTTTGAAGAAGCAGATATAGTGAGCCAATCTTGGTTTGAGGAACAAGCTCAACTGATAAAATCTCATGAGTTTCTCTGTGATGGTCTTTCAAATATGACAGAACAACTAGTAGAAGGAAGAACTGAGCTAAGGCAAGAAATAGACCAATTTGGCTTAGATATCCATGACATTCATGATCAATTGAATAAAAAGGTTGAGACGTCTGATGCCCTACAACCAATTTTTGTGGATACTGGCCAGCTTGAGGAGCGGAAAGAGGAATTACAATTATTCGACCAAAATACCCTACCCCCCTCAGACCTTCTTCCTCCCATCCTTGTCTCTGAACTCTGAAACCCTAGAAACGCCGCATTGAAACCCTACGCCGGTGGCGCCATTGCAAACCACTCCAATCACCCTCATCTTAACACCATAGAACCCTCACAACCCCCTTTTCCCCAATCTCTACTTTGTTTCCTTCGAATCACCCTAGATTCCATCGAATCTTGATTCGAAGCGATGAACCCTAAAACCCCGAATCGCTTTACCCTCAATTCTGCGGCATGCATCAGCCTATGATTTCGATTTTCACGTTTCGAAGCTTGATTCAACGCAAAATCGATGTTGTTCATTTGTTCTTGACAAAGAACAAGTGGTTAGCATCAATTTCGTTAAATCGAGGGTTCCAGTGTTGGTTTCGAGTTTTACTTGGTGAGTTTTCTTTCATTTTATGTCTGTTATCGTTCATTTCATCTCTTGTTCTTCTTCTTTTCTTCTACGTCTGTTTGAGTGGCCTGTCCTCCATCTGAAATTGTTCAAGAGTTTTGAACCTAGTCTTTCCCTTTAGATTAACTTGGGGTTCATTTTTGTTCCGTTGGATTTTCAGTTTTCTTTTTAAGTTCTTAATTGTTGTTCTCCGTTTTTTATGACATTTTCTGATAATTAGCTTAAGTTAGATTTTTGTTAATTTGGTAACTTAGCTCCGGCAAATCAATTGCTTAGTTAGATTTTGATATTTAAAGTCAATTAATTGTTTCTCTTTTATGTTTCTCATCGGTTTAGCTAAATGGGTTTTTTTCGGGCCTTAGGTTCAATTCTAGCCTATTCATTTGGGGCTTAAACCATTGGGTCAATTTGACCCATGGCCCGTTTGGTTGCTTGAATGTAAAAAAGCAGGGGTTTAAGGGGTATTCTAGGTAATTGGCTTAGGGAATCTTGATGTAACTGCCCAAGGAAGCTTCCTAGAAGCTGGGGTGCGGGCTTGTGTGAAAATTTGAACTTTACACTATAGGTGTCTAAGCAAAAATGAGAATTCTAAAAGGATTTAAGTGCAAAAACTGATTCCTCTAGGCTGCCCTAGTAGCTTGCCTATAAAGGCATCATTACTTGAGTTTCAAGGGGGATGTGGAAGAAAAAAAAATCCTGAAAAGCTGAAACGACTGAATCTTTTTAGAGGCTCTGAAATTCCAGTATTCCCTTGTGGAAGAACTATCAAAATTCTGCTCGTTTGTATTTTTGATTTCTCTTTATTAGCTAAAACACTAAAAAAAATCCTAGCTACACTTCTGGTTGAGAAATGGCTTGAGCTTTGGTTTGAAGTTGGTTTTGCATTTGTTATTCCTCTACTGTTCCATCGATTGTTCTTGAGCTGATTTCACTGTTTCATTGACTGAATCTGGGTTGTTTTTTTGCTGTTGCTGTGACCTTTTCCCAGCTCATTTCATTTGTTCTGTTTGCTGTAACCAGGTACTCATCCAACCTCAAGTGGCATATTTAAAGTGGGAATGAAATGAAGATGATATCATGTTTCATATCATTTTATTTTAGAGTTTTTGGTTTTATGTTCATTAAAGGCTTGTTATATGTCTATATGTCCATTTAATCTATTATCATGGAGGTATATATAAAGCTATTAAGTTCATTTGGTAATTGTGTTTTGAGTTGTGGGTTGATATAGGTATGTCAAATATATTTGACCTTTGCTTTGGTCCTGCTGGTCACATGGGGAGTGTGGTATTCAGAATCTGAGCATGAGGCTTTTGTTAAGTGAAATGATAGTTGTCTTTCTTTGTTGGATATTAAGTTTAGGCCTTTGAACAAACTCAGCATAAAGGATTGTATTTTGATATGTAGACTCGAATGGTTGTAGTATTCTGTTGAAACCACTAAAGATGCTACTTCAAAATGATAGTTAATGTTGAGATATCCATGCAGTAACTACATATTTGTTTTCAGCTTTTTCTTTCTGTCTTCATGTGTTAAAGGAACAAGTCCATGTGATTGAGAATTTGAATGTGATTTTGAGCTCTAAGTAATTTGTATTCTAGTTTTCTGGGGGGTTCTGATAGTACTGAAAAGATGCTTGTTTAAGTTTAAGTTTATTAAGTAGTAGATAGTGTAAGAAATACATGTGAAAAGAAAAGGGAAAATGGTCGAGATTACTTTTTAAGGTCAAGGCACGCAGTAATTTACTTTGGTTGGCATATGAACATGTTTTAAATTAAAATTGGTATCCGAATTTCAAAATGCTTGGTCAGTCTATTTTGGGATTCAATTAGTTAGAAATGCAGAAGTAAAATGTCATGCCCAGTAGCATGTTTCATATATTCTTGTTGGGTTTACATTCCAAGTGGTTTTGTATCATTGTTTCGTTCTGAACATTGGGCTTAGTGCTGGCCCAATTGTTAAAAGTTCCACTTCAGGCACATGTGTCATGCCATGGGCGCCCCTTGCTTCTATAAAAAATTTGGTTCATTTGAGCCCAAACCTGAATGTATTTGCAAATGCATTATTTTACCTTTTGGACTTGTTTCGTTTCAACAAAAATGCAGTTCTTTCATTTATTTGGGCTTTGACGTAAGTGCAATTAGAGTACCTTTAGTTCTTTCTTTTCCTTAATTAACTAGTTTCTTAAAATGAATCTGAGGCGAGCCATTAGATGAGTTATAATTTATGGCCCTCGAAAACTAAGTTAGAAATACTTTGATAGAACAATTTGAGGTGTGTCATGCGAAATAAAACCTCAAAATGCATGGCCCTCATTTAATTATTTCTTTTAAATCCTTAGAATTCGAGGCGTGCCATTTAGTAAATTTTTCATGGCCCTCGCAAATTTGAAAGAGCGTAGTTTCTTTAGGCGCGTAATTTTAAATTAATTTCCTTAAACTTGGGTGTGCATTTCATGTGGCCCAAATCCAAATCTCAACAACGTTAAATAAAATGTGTCGCGGACGGCGGGTGTATTTCATGTGACGTGGTTCAAGGCATGTTTTAAATAATGTTGAATCTTCCTAATAATTAATTAAAGCGGTTATAAAGTTAAAGTTGAACCATAGGTTAAAACATGTATTAAAATCAGATAATAAGCCAATTATAACAGTTGAGCGACTGTGCTAGAACCACGGAACCCGGGACTGCCTAACACCTTCTCCCGGGTTAACAGAATTCCTTACCCGAATTTCTGTGTTCGCGACTCTAAAACAGAGTCAATCTTTTCCTCGATTCGGGATTCCAAACTGGTGACCTTTGACACCATAAATTATCCCAAGTGGCGACTCTGAATTTAATAAATAAATAATCTCGTTTCGATTGTCACTTTAATTAGAAAAACTCCCTTATATACCCTTCCTGGGGGTGCAGGTAAAAAGGAGGTGTGACGGCTCTGGCGACTCTGCTGGGGATCGAACCCAGAATCTTTGGTTCAGGGTTCAGAACACGAGCTTAGATGAATTGTTATATTTGGCTTTATTTATTATCTGATTTTGTTACATGTTTGGCCCTAATGTGCTAAGTGTTGCTTTTACCGCTTTGATATTCTGTGAACTGTATATAAACTGCTACGAAACCCTTCTTCTCTCTGAGTCTTCTAAATAATTTGAGAAGGGTACACTTCGTGTGACTTCTCTTCCGTTAGAGTCATATCCCAAATTTAGAACGAGGTTCGGACAAGTTGCAAAGCTGGTGAAGCTTCTATATTCCCGGTACGCTGCTCCCCCCCCCCCGGCTCGAGCCGTCCGCTCGGATAAGCCGGGTCTAGAACAACAAACCCAGGTTTTCAAACCTAGTATAACAAGACCTCACACCAGATCCCTAGTAGGAATATTTGTTTGTATCTCATGTATTTGACTTTGGAGACTCAACACAGGGGTTGGGTCTGTCTAGGGCAGGTGTACCAAAAATGAAAAAGACCATCCTGATGCATCTTACTTGCTACTTGTGCATTTATTTGCTTCGAATTTGCATGCTGACCGACTTCTGAATAATAGGAGAAAGTTGGAAAAAGAAAATAGCAGTGTGAGGGTTAAGAACTCTCTTGTTCCTTCCTTTAGGATACTATGCGCATGTAGCAAGATTTGTTTCTAAGTATAAAATACCCTCTGCTGATACAACATGACCTAGGAATGCAACTGAACTCAACCAGAACTTACACTTCGAGAACTTAGCATATAACTGACTATCCCTCAAAGTCTTAAGAACCACTTTGAGATGCTGCTCGTGCTCCTCCTGGCTACGGGAATATATCAAAATATCATCAACGAAAACTATTACAAATGAGTCCAAATAAGGCCTGAACACTCGGTTCATCAAATCTATAAAAGTTGCTGGGGCATTTGTCAACCCGAATGACATCACCAGGAACTCATAATGTCCGTACTGAGTGTGGAAAGCTGTCTTAGGGACATCAGATGCCCTAATCCTCAACTGATGGCAGCCAGATCTCAAATAAATCTTTGAAAATACCTTGGCACCCTGAAGGTGATCAAACAAATCATCAATCCTCGGTAATGGATACTTATTCTTGATTATAACCTTGTTCAATTGCCAGTAATCAATACATATTCTCATCGATCCGTCCTTCTTCTTAACAAACAACACCGGTGCACCCCAAGGCGAGACACTCGACCTAACGAAACCCCTCTCATGCAAGTCCTGCAACTGCTCCTTCAACTCTTTCAACTCAAGCGTGGCCATATGATACGGTAGAATAGAAATGGGCTGAGTGCCCGGAGCCAAATAAATATAGAAATCAATGTCCCTGTCGGGTGGCATAACCGGCAGGTCTAAAGGGAATACCTTAGGGAACTCACGAACAATGGGCACAGAATCAATAAAAGGAACCACAACACTAGAATCACGAACATATGCCAAATGGGCCAAACACCCTTTCTCGACCCTACGCCGAGCCTTCACATAATAGATAACACTACGGGTAGAATGACCAGGAGTTCCTTTCTACTCTAAATGAGGCAAACCCGGTAAAGCTAAGGTCACAGTCTTGGCATGATAGTCCAAGATAGCGTGGTAAGGTGATAACCAGTCCATCCCAAATATAACAACGAAATCGACCATGTCTAGAAGCAACAAATCTATACGAGTTTCAAGACCCCCAATCACAACTATACAAGAGCGATGGACTCGACCTACCACAATAGAATCACCAAATGTGTAGACACATAAATAGGAGCACTCAATGAATCACTAGGCATGACCAGATATAGTGCAAAATAAAATCGAAGCTTCCCTACCACAAACCAGAATAGTACCTGCACCTCTACCTCTAGCATCTCTACCTCCACCTCTAATACCTCTACCTCCACCCCTAATACCTCTACCTCCACCTCCAGCTAACTGAGCGGGCTGGATGAGTCCCTCAATGAACCTCCTCACTCTCTCTCACAGTGGGAAGTATGATAAGAGCATGACAAGCCAAGTCAATGAATTTGATCTCGTACTAAGTAACAGTCATAGAACCCTACTGCAGATGCTCAAACTGCCTCTGATAGACCTCTCTCTGAGTGATGTAGAGAAATTCTTCCAGAAATAGCTGTGTGAACTGTTCTCAAGTCAAAACCGATGACCTAACTGGTATATCCAATCAATAATCCCTCCGACAGGTCTTTGCAGATCCAGACAAGCAAAAAGTAGAAAGATTTAACCCTATTGGTCTCCTCGATCCTGCCATGTCCTGACACGTCCTGACACGTGCCATGGCCATGTCCTGACACGTCCTGACTCGTGCCATCACACATCCTGCGACGTCCTGACACGTGCCATGGCCACGTCCTGACACGTCCTGACACGTGCCATGGCCTTGTCGTGCCATGTCCTGCCATGTCCTGCCATGTCCTGACACGTCCTGACACGTGCCATGGCCATGTCCTGCCATGTCCTGACACGTCCTGACACGTGCCATGGCCACGTCCTGCGACGTCCTGACACGTCCTGACACGTGCCATGGCCATGTCCTGCCATGTCCTGACACATCCTGACTCGTGCCATTGCCATGTCCTGACACGTCCTGACACGTCCTGACTCGTGCCATGGCCATGTCCTGCGACGTCCTGACACGTGCCATGGCCATGTCCTGCGACGTCCTGACACGTGCCATGGCCACGTCCTGACACGTGCCATGGCAATGTCCTGCCATTTCCTGCCATTTCCTGTAATGTCCTGACACGTCCTGACTCGTGCCATGGCCATGTCCTACGACGTCCTGGCACGTGCCATGGCTACGTCCTGACACGTGCCATGGCCATGTCCTGCCATGTCCTGCCATGTCCTGACACGTCCTGACTCGTGCCATGGCCATGTCCTGACACGTCCTGACACGTGCCATGGCCATGTCCTGCCATTTCCTGACATGTCCTGACACGTCCTGACTCGTGCCATGGCCACGTCCTGCGACGTCCTGGCTCGTGCCATGGCCACGTCCTGCGACGTCCTGGCACGTGCCATGGCCATGTCCTGGCACGTCCTGACACGTGCCATGGCCATGTCATGCCATGTCCTGACACGTCCTGACTCGTGCCATGGCCATGTCCTGCAATGTCCTGACACGTCCTGACTCGTGCCATGGCCATGTCCTGCAATGTCCTGACACGTCCTGACTCGTGCCATGGCCATGTCCTGCCATGTCCTGACACGTCCTTACTCGTCCTGACACGTGCCATGGCCTTGTCGTGCCATGTCCTGACACGTCCTGACACGTCCTGACACGTCCTGACTCGTGCCATGGCCATGTCCTGACACGTCCTGACACGTGCCATGGCAATGTCCTGCCATGTCCTGACTCGTCCTGACTCGTGCCATGGCCATGTCCTGCCATGTCCTGACACGTCCTGACTCGTGCCATGGCCATGTCCTGCCCCGTGCCATGGCCACGCCGGCATAGGCCTTGGCCTCTCAAGCGACACCCCGAAAAACCTCTACTTGCGACATAGAATTGGCGCATCACTCTTGGCTTGTGCCTTGGCCTCGCACCGCGACGCCTCAAAAAACCTCTACTTGATAACTTGTATTATCACATCACCATTGGCATAGGCCTCGGCCTCGCAAGCGACATAACGAAAATCCTCTACTTGCGGCATTGTATTGGCACATCGCCCTTGGCATAGGCCTCGGCCTCGCAAGCGACACAACGAAAATCCTCTACTTGCGGCATTGTATTGGCACATCGCCCTTGGCATAGGCCTCGGCCTCGCAAGCGATACAACGAAAAACCTCTAGTAGTGAAATTTGGTTTAACCTTTCCCTCGACATGACTAAGTGTCAAGTCACATTGGCTACTTAATACACAAATAGCATACGTTACAAAGTCTTGAGGACTTGTTCGATTTTCCAACACTTAGTATAATATAGCATCAAGGAAGGAGTAAACCTCTTTTCGGAAAAGTTAGAAATTGATTGGATACTATGTCATTCGAACAAGTCCTAAGATGAAGAATGATCATGTCCACTTAAAGGATATTCTAAGTGTTGTTGAGGTCCTGCTATATCGTATGGATCCGGAGTTTCTGTATCCTAAAATGGAGTATGCTGTCCATTACACTATTTTCTGACACAATTATTTTAATAATTTCAGGTCATACAGGTTGATATTCGATAATTTAGCAGGTGGAAGATTTCAATACCATCATTCTGGTTAAGGAATTCTGTTAACCCGGGAGAAGGTGTTAGGCATTTCCGGGTTCCGTAGTTCTAGCACGGTCACTTAACTGTCATATTTGATTTTATCTGATTTCAAAACATGTTCTAGCTTATGTGCTTTTTAAATGTAAACCTCTTTTATATTTATTTTTAATGAGAATTGCAACGTCGTGAAAACGCGTCTCGAACCATGTCACATCAATGCACCTGTGGTTGTTGACACATGTCGACTCCGTTGAGATTTGGATTTGGGTCACATAAATGTGCACCCATGTTTAGGAAGGTAATGTTATTAAAATACGCGCCTAAAGAGGCTATCGCATTATTATCTTTGGGGAAGGTCGTGAAATTCGCTAAACGGCCCATTCCGAATTCTAAAGATTTTATGATTCGAAGTTGTTCAACGGGTTACATGAAATGTATCCCCGAATTGAGATTCACATATCGTGACCATACCACGGGAACAGTACCCAAATCCAATTAACAAATCAAGCCACTCTTAAACCCAACTTCTATTAATTCAGATTTTAAAAAAAAACAGAGTCGCCACTTGGGAGATTTAGGGTGTCCCAAGTCACCAATTTTAATCCCGAATCGAGGAAAAGAATGACTCCATATTACAGTCTGCGTACCAGAAAATCCGGATAAGGAATTCTGTTAACCCGGGAGAAGGTGTTAGGCATTCCCGAGTTCCGTGGTTCTAGCACGGTCGCTCAACTGTTATATTTGGCTTGATTATCTGATTTTATACATGTTGGACCTATGCGCAAATTTTAAACTCTTGACCGCTTTTATTATTATTTTTTACGAGAATTGCAACGTCGTGAAAATATATCTCGAACCACGTTACATCAATGCACCCGTGGTTATTGACATATCTCGACTCGGTTGAGATTTGAATTTGGGTCACATAAATGTGCACCCAAATTACAGAAGATAAATTATTAAAGACGTGCCTAACGCAACTAGCGTATTGTTATTTTGGGGAAGGCCGTAAAATTCGCTATACAGGCCAGCGCGGGATGTAGCATACCTGTTTCTCCAAGAGGGTCTCCTGGGCACAGCTTCGATCCGCCCCACGCCGTAAAGATATGAGCTCATTTTCCTTTGCCGAACAAAGAAGTTTGGGGGATTTTTCCCTTTCTCGAGCCTCCCGCAATGGGGCCTCGCAACGAAGCAGCACAACTTTGAGCCTATCAAAAGCCTGAAGAAGGAAAGCCGGGTGAGTAAAGGGAAGAGAAAGGATCATGGGGCTAGAACATCCCCACCACAGCCGAAAACTCACCACAAGGCCAAGACTATGAGCCTCGCCAAGGTCCAAAACAACATCCGATAATGCATCAATCCCGGAAGTTTGCCGGCCGACCAAATCGCTACCCCTCAACCACTGCGAAGGAGGCGCCTCACTGCAAGCCTTCTCGCGCCATGAGACGCCTTTCCTTTTGCCAGCGCTCCTCGATCCTTGGGCCAATAATCTCTCCTCCTCTTTCGGGGAATCCAGTCCTCGCCTCGAATTAACTCCTGGCACCTGCGCTAGAGGAATCAGGTGAATCAGCCAAAAGGAAGTCCTCCCTAGAAAATGAGGGGGAACGCCAGACACCTACCATGATGCTTCGCCTCCTATCTCCCTTTTGAAAGATCTCACCACCGGCGCCTATCATGATCCCAGCAAGCTGCCAGCCTACAAGACCATTCGGCTAAATCAGGGACCTCCCCGGGCGACCAATAGGTTGCTGTAAACAAAGGACAGAAAAACATCGTTATGGGGCCAGCTTCATATGAAGAGAAAGGTGGTTCAAATAGAATGCTTACGTGCGGAGTTCCTTTTCTCAGGGAACGGTAAAAATTCACCGGGAATAATGTCGGTCGTCTGGATTCGGATGAACTGACTCATCCACCCACGGTCCTCGTCCTCTTCACTGCCAAATGTGGAAGCTCGAGTGGACCTACGCTGAAAAGCAACTAGGCCCCGGTAACGTAATGGCCAGTACAACCTTATGAGGTGATTGAGGGTATACTCTATCTCGGCCTTATCAACAAAAAAATCTCATCGACTGCACTATCCTCTAGAGAAAGGGATGAATCTGCACCAAAGTTACTTGGTACATTCTACAGAAATCAAGCATGACCCGATCCGGGAACCCCGGCGCGAGGACATGGGTATATATGCTCAAAAGGCCCTCAACATGCGTCATAACACTTTCCTTGGGGGAAGGTACATGTAGAATCACACATTTCTCCCATTCGCACTTTCTCCTGATCGTCCCGAGGTTCTCCTCCCTTACCGATGAAGAAATCCTCGACACATGGTCCCGATGGCTCGGAACATTGGGGGCTTCCCTTGCGTGGCAACCCTCTTCATGATAGCATTCTCCGGGCCTCGCTCCCCCGACATCGGGAGAAGACTGCAGGCACCAATCAAAGGTGGAACGCAGGAAGGAATCCCACTCATCCGGAGATCAGGTGTCGAAGCAGCGGCCATGGCCACGACGGAATACGGAGAAGAAGAGGAGGGTTTAGGAAAAAACTCCCTAAAGCAAAGAAATGGAGAAACTCGCACAAAGCGCCAAGCTCTACAAAGGAGATAGGCTTACCAAACAACTACAAAATCGCTGCTTGAAGGGCGGATAGATAAATATATAGGGGCCAGACAACAACTGCTTAATTGCCCAAAATGGCCAATTAATTTTGGTCGTGTTAAACGTCCCCTTCTCCTTGGGGAGTGCACCGGCAAAATCATCTCAGGCTCCCACATGACTCATAAAATCAAGGTACCTTGAGAGACCCCCGATGTCACATGTATCAGTTCGGAGGAGCCATTGACTCAACCTCGGGACATGGCTGGTCTCGGGGCCCCCGACCCGTCCTATGAAAAGGCTCCGAGGGGGGAAGGAGAAAGGGAAAGCAGCAAGAAGGACTAGCAGAATAAAAGCTCCTTTCGTGCATTAACAAAAAGGAAAAACGCCTTTTTACACTATTAGTCTCCCGGGAGGGAGAGCGCATAAAATAAAAAAGAGGCATACACAAAAAAGGGGGGCTCGGAGACTACTCCTCGCCACTATCATCTTCACCCCCATCGGGGACAATCAAAATCGCCAACGTTCCCTCCATCATGAGAGCCTCCTTCAAGTCGGCAGATAGCTCAAAGCCCCTGGCCTCGAGTTCTTCCAGGACCTCCCTCTTCGCCTTCGCCTTCGCCTTGGCATGCTCGACAGCTCATGCCAGTTTCTTCCCAGCCGCAAGGAATATGTCACGAACCATTGCATGCGCTGTAGCTGCATCCTCCCTATAAGCGACGACGTTTTGCTTGGCCTCAGACTTAGCCGCAGCCAATGTAGCAATCTCCCTGTAGGTGTCCGCGAGAAGGCCCCGGGATGTCACCAATTCCCTGGTTACATTCTTGCTCCACTCCTTCAGCCCGGAGATGTCTGTTTCCAACTGACTAATCTGCGAGCTGCTCTGCTCAACCTACAAGGAAAGGCGAGATGGTGAATATGTGAATAACAAAACACGTATGGATACGGAGTAAAAGGGGGAGGTTTGAGCAAGGCAGAATACCTTGTCAGCAAGAGCGACCTTCTCCCGAAGAGCCGCCTCCAAAGAGGCCTGAAGCTCCCCCAACTCTATATCTCTCTGTGCGCCACGAGCCTCCGAGTCTTGAAATTTCGAAGCAATGTTATCGCGCTCCTTCTCCTGGCTAGAAAGTTCCTCACGAAGCCGAAGGATGGCATGATCATACACCTCTTTACACTGCGACACAACAAGAAAATTAAGAGAAATGACGAATGATTCTCGAAAACGAAAAGAAACACGCAAGGAAAAATTATCACCTGTTGTAGGGACTTCTCCATCTCTTTAACGGTGCCAGAAACGTTGAGGTTAGCTCCGTCGGTTATGCCATCAAAAATGTTGGCAATGAAGCCTTCCCCTCTGAAAGGAGTACCAACCATGGAGCCAATCATCCCCTCAGCATCTCTCAGCTCTCCTGATGAGACTGGGAAGTTCTGAATAAAATCGTCGGGTCGCTGATGTCTCCGAATAGCAGTCCATGTCCTTGGAAAGTCCCGAATCCCGACTCATCGGGACCAACGGTACTACTAGCAGAAGCCATATCAAAATTCGGCTGCACGATTTGATGTCACATTAACATTCTCTTTGAGGACCCCCGGCTCTTTAGCCCTGCAGGACCCAGCCGGCCTAGACTCAGCAGCCTCCGACTGAGGCACGTGTAAATCCCTCACACTGGACCTCGTCCTCCTCCTCAACGGACTTCTATCCTCATCCTCTCCCTCAACATCGGGGTTCGACCCGGATGTTAGGCCCGCGGTTTCATCAGGACAAGCAGTGGCCGTCCTGTCTTTCCTTTTCTTGTTCATATCAGGCCCTAAGGCCTCCGCTTTACCATCGGGGGATGGCCTCATATATATACGCCATGTCCTGGTATGCACATCCTCAAATAGCTTAGAAGCTTCTTTTGCATCGACACACCTTAGCAAACCCAAATCCAGAGTTCTTCTGTACAAGTTCCCTCCATTGTGGAAGAAGTAATTTGACAATCTTCGAAGCGTGCATTTCTAAATATGATTTGCATGCTCCGGGTATTCTCCTTTTGATAAGTACTCCTTGATGTCATAGAACCAAGGCTTTCCATGTGCTTATTCCTTGATATGAGCATAATATGTCGGCTGATTATTGATCCTCACTAGGATGGAATCAATATACTTCTTATCTGGATGTTGTATCATGGATGACAAGGTAGCTAATGCGTCGACAAACTCATTCTGAATTCTGTGCACATGTCGGAATTCTATCTTTATGAACCTTCTTTTCAATTCCTGCACATGGTGCAGATATGGCCTACTCTCCTTGTACCTGGTGCACAAGAAAATCTGAATCGCCAATCACCAGCAACTCCTGAATGTTCATGTAGACTGTCATGTTGAGCTTCATATTCTGCCATGTTGTTGGTGTAGGGAAATCTGAGTTTAGCAGATACGGGATAATGTTGACCTGTTTTTGACACCAAAACTGCTCTAATGCCTACTCCTTTGAAATTTGTGGCTCCGTCAAAGAACATCCTCCAACCGTCATATGCTTCCGTAATATCTTCTCCCACGAATGATATTTCTTCATCAGGAAAATACATTTTCAAGGGTTTGTATTCTCCTCCCACTGGATTCTCAGAGAGATGATCTACCAATGCTTGTCCCTTGATTGCCTTTTGAGTTACATAGACGATGTCGAACTCACTCGGTAGTATCTGCCATTTAGCCAACTTCCCAGTAGGCATGGGGTTCTGAAATATGTACTTCAGAGGATCCATCCTGGATATGAGGTATGTAGTGTAGGCACAGTAATAATCCCTCAACTTATGGGTTGTCCAGGTCAAAGCACAGCAAGTGCGTTCAAGCAGAGAATACCGTGTTTCATAAGGTGTGAATTTCTTGCTCATATAGTATATGGCTTGCTCCTTTCTTCCTGTCTCATCATGTTGTCCCAAAACATATTCGAAGGCTCTATCTAACACGGATAGATAAAGTAGCAATGGTCGTCTTGGTTCTGGCGGGACCAAAATTGGCGGTGTGGGCAGGTATTCCTTGATCTGGTCAAAAGCTTTCTGACAATCCTCGGTCCAACTTGTCTCGGCATCTTTCCTCAGCATCTTGAAGATGGGTTCACATATTACTGTGGACTGTGCTATGAATCGGCTGATGTATTTAAGTCATCCTAGGAAGCTCATCACGTCCTTTTTGCTTTTAGATGGTAGTAACTCCTGAATGGCTTTGACTTTAGTCGGATCTATCTCGATCCCTCGGTGATTGACGATGAATCCCAGTAACTTTCCTGCAGGAACCCCGAATGTACACTTTGCGGGGTTCAACTTCAAATTGTACCTCCTGAGCCTGTCGAAGAATTTCCTCAAGTCTGCTATGTGTGTGATCTATGGCCCTTTTGGATTTGTTAATGACGTTGTCCACATATACCTCTATTTTCTTATGTATAATATCATGGAAGATGGTCGACATGGCCCTCATGTAAGTAGCCCCAGCATTCTTTAGATCGAACGGCATCATCTTGTAACAGTATACACCCTAATGTGTAATAAAAGCTGTCTTCTCGGCATCTTCTTCATCTATCCAAATCTGATGATAACCTGCGAAGCAATCTACAAATGACTGGAGTTCATGCTTGGCGCAGTTATCGATCAGGATGTGTATATTTGGTAGTGAGAAGTCGTCTTTAGGACTTGCTATGTTTAAATCCCGATAATCAACACATACCCTGACCTTCCCGTCCTTCTTCAGAACTGGCACGATGTTAGCTAACCAGGTTGGGTATTCAACCACCCTGAGAACTTTGGCTTTGATCTGCTTGGTAACTTCCTCCTTGATTTTCAAACTCATGTCTGGTTTGAATTTTCTGAGTTTCTACTTGATTGGCGAGCACATGGGATTGGTAGGCAACTTGTGAGCTACTATAGATGTGCTCAAACCGGTCATATCATCGTATGACCATGAGAAGATGTCCTCATATTCCTTTAGAAAATGGATGTATTCTTCCTTCTTTGCTGGTGACAACTGAATGCTGATGTAGGTCTCTTTGACGGTCTTGGTGTCTCCCAAATTTACTGCTTCTGTTTCGTCCAAGTTGGATTTAGGCTTGTTCTCAAAATTCTCAACTTCCCTGACAATTTCCTCGGGCATCTCATCTTCTTCCTCTGAGTCACTATCCTCATGTTGCGTTGCCTCATTACATGTCACAGTCACTGGTTCATTAGAAAAAGTAATAATAACACTGTAAAAGGGAAAAAGTATAAAAATAGTAATGAATAATGATAAAGGATAAATGCATTTGATTAAAATTGAGAAAATTGATCAAACAAAGCTTGGCTTGGTGAATCGGGCCAAGCTTGATATTGGGAATATCTAGGAGATGAAGGTTGATATGTAGGTAGCGATGCTTGATATGTGGGTGGAGGTGTTTGATATATGGGTGGAGGTGTTTGATATGTGAGTGGAGTTTTTGGGCCCTGGGCTACCATTACTGCCCTAACATCTCTTTTCTTCGATATGCCACCTGATTGGAGCGCCTTATTCATGGCTTGCAGTGCCTCAAAATTTGTTACCATCCCGCTCTTGATTCCTTCCTTGATCTTTTCCCCGAGGTTGATGATATCAGAGAATTTGTGATTTTCGATGACCATCAGTCTCTCATAATATTGTGGGCTCTGACGAATAATTTATTCATCTGTTCTTCATCCAAAGCGAGCTTGACCTTGGCGGCTTCCGAACTCCAACGAGTAGCATATTCGCGGAAATCTCAGTAGGTTTCTTCTTGAGATTCTGAATGTAGAAAACATCAGGTGCATTTTCTGTGTTGAACTTGAACCGGTCCATGAAATCTAACGCCATGCTTGCCCAATTGGACCATTTCTTGGGATTTTGGCTGATATACCAAGACAATGCGTCCCTAGTAAGGCTCCTCACAAAGAGCTTCATTCGAATATTTTCATCTTTTCCAACCCCGACAAGCTTATCACAGTAGGTCCTTAGGTGAACCCTAGGATCACCTGTACCATCGAACATTTCGAACTTGGGAGGTTTTTACACCTCTGGCAGTTCCACATCAGGCTGTATGCATAAATATTCGTAGTTCAAACCTTTTATTCCTCTGTCGCCTTCAACACCTTGAACTCGGCTCTTGTATAAAAATAGGGGTTACACGTTGCAGAATGGCTTATTGTGATTCCTTATCTCCCCATGAGTTCATACATATCAAAGACTACCCAAAAATAAATGGAAAGTGGTCTTTATATAGGCATGCCTAAGGCATCCCTTGCCTAGCTAACCATTTCCCCTTTTACCCCTTTAATTCTTAATTATTTTGCCCTTTTAACCCTTCCAAATATCTGAAACCCCGACGCTCTTAACAAACCAGCCCCAACCTTATCCTCTAGAAGCTTCCCCCAACCCTCAAATACCTAAAACACCCTTGACACCCTTGCAATTTACATTTAGGAAGTCATTCCTGGGTCAAATTACCCAAGACCCCAAACCAAAAACCCTGGGCTTATCTGGCCCAACAGGGATGAACCAATCAACCCAAAAGAAAGACATATGCATTAGAATCTGAGTAGTAACCTTACGACTTACTGATTTCAATTAACAAACGAGACTAAATTAATTAAAGCAAATTGTGACTGACTTTGAACTAAAACATGCTGAAAATGCATCAATAATTAACTAATTCGAACAAATTGGATAACAGCAACTAATCATGGCAAATATACCAACCAACCAAATTCAGATGAACGGATTGTTTGGAATTGAAAGAAGAAACCAGAAAGCAACCGAATCAAAAACAAACAATAGAAAACCAAAGAGAAAGGATGAAGCACTGGCTAAGTCCAGAGATTATTCATTATTTTTGGTCGGAAAATAAAGAGCATAACAAAATAGACTAGGGAAAGATGGAAAAAAGGAAATAGAAAGAGATAGAGGGGAAAAGCAAAAGAAACAAAGGAAGTACCTAAAGGTTGACTTAAGAACTCCGGTCGTTCTGATTTAAGCCCAAATTTAATGTTAATCGCATGTTTTTGTTGAGAACACACGACCAACATTAATTTCACACTAAATCAATCCTTGAAACTCGAAAACTTGGAGATTTAAACCTTGCATGCTATAGATCCGAGGTAGGGCGGATTTGGGGCTTTAGTGTTTCGATTTTAGATCTAAAATCCGAGCCAATTGGGAGGGATTCGAAGGATATGGTTTGGACATCGTGAGAGAGGAGGTGACGGGGAATCTAGGGTGCAAATTTGGGGCGGATTGGGTCTGCGCTGCCGGCCGAAGATTATGGGGATTTTGGGGCGACGGCTAGGGTTTGGGTTATCAGAAATTGGGAGATGAAACGCGGAAGACAGAACTAGGGGGCCAAATTCGGACATATATATATTAACCAAACATCAGTTCCGGGCCGTTGGATTATTAAAATCCAACGGCTGAGATGACACGCACTGAAATGGGGTCGTTCTACTAACGGGGGAAACTGGACCGGGTTGGGGCCGGGGACTTGGACGGGTTAGTGAGAAAAGGGGGTTGGGTTTTGGGTACGAAAGGGACTTGGGCTCAGCAACTAGCCCAATAAACAAACAGCCCTCTAATTTCTTTTTTCCTTTTTCTTTTCATTTGTTCTCTTTTTTAATTAAAACACCTACATTAAATTCCTAAAAACGGTTAATTTACAAAATTAAACTAATTATCTACTATAACATTTACGAAAATTAATTACTCCTAAATTACTAATTCAAAACTAAAAGGCTAAAATTGCAAAAATAAGCCAACTTTTTGTGATTTTCATTTTTTAATAATGTAACTAATTTACTAATTAACCTTTAAAATGTAAGACTAATTCCTAAATGTAATGCATGGTATTTTTGACATTTTCATGATTTTTAACATAAATAAACATGCACAGAAATGCAAACAATTAGCACAAATTCACAAAATCCTATAAAATTGCAAATAATGGAAAAAATTTATTTTGTTGAATTTTATAGGAGTAATTCATATAGGAAAAAAATCACGTGCTCACAACATATTCTGTAACGGATCGGGATTGTTTGTTCTTACGCAGTTGTTACCACATGTATATCATCGGGCGGAATGGATGTTATTCGCGCCTTGGTTTATGTTATATGTTTCTCTCTTATACTATGACGGATTGTGAGGGTTACATGATTTTTCACACGTATATTGTGATTCAGTTTAGGCCTCATGGCATTTTGGGCGAGGTGGCCTTCGTGATGTTGAATTGCTTATTGCACCATAGTTATGCTTGTCCTTCTCAGTATTGTTTGTTCGAAATAATTTTCCCACAGTTATATTTTTGTGCACTCTGTTGTGCTTAGGTCTGAACCTGATCCTCAATAGATCCTAACTCCCAACTTTGGCTAACAGGCTGGTCAGGGGTGTGCCAGCACTCCTAATTGCTGGGCATGACCACCTGCATGTCATGGCCTTCCCATAAATCCCATCTATGCACTTTCACTCCCTCTTAGATTCTAAGTTCTGCCTCCTCCTTTGAGCCTTGCTTTGGGATCTTGAGTTCCTTCTAAACTTGGACATTTGAGGGTTGGCTCTTACTCACTGCACTTGCTTAAGTCTGCAATATATTTGGGGTGTAAGCATTGCCCGGAGTCCACTTGAGGCTCTTAGGGAACTTTGACACATCCCAAATGTGAGAAAGGCTTTGGAAATCTGTTCCTGGAAGTTGGTTCATCTCATATTGTTAGACCCTGAGTCTGAATTAGGCTCTTTGGTTATAGCTTAAATTTCTGATGTAATTTTACTTTTCTTGATTCATTCTACTCTGTAATATTTTATAATAACTTATGGGGTTCTAAGTAAAATAGGAGAGGGTCATTTATGTATGCAAAGGGTAGACAACATGCTCATAGGTGTCACTATTTACAAGTTCTACACTTCTGCATATCATATAGATATCCTGCCTACAAGTTTCTGCACTTCTGCATATCATATGGAAATCCTGCCTATAAGTTTCTGCATTTCTGCATATCATATAGAAATCCCGCCTATAAGTTTCTGCACTTTTGCATATCATATAGAAATCCCGCCTATAAGTTTCTACACTTCTGCATATCATATAGAAATCCTGTCTGTAGGTTTTTTCTGCACTTCTGCATATAGAAATCATGATTATAGGTTTTCTGCACTTCCGCATATACCTCCATCATTAGGCAAACAGTTATAGGTTAAAAAATAACAAAAATGCATCCTAGATACCATGTCTATAGGACTCTTGAACTTCATAATTGTTTTAAACCAACGACGCTTAGAAAGCATGCCTATAGGAGTAATTAACCGAATCTGAATCGTTTGCAAGTCTAAAATCAGTAGTAATGTCATTTAATATCTGCAGATCTTATTTTTTATATATATAATCAGTAAGCCTTCTTTAAAATTAGAGTAAGCATCGTTAGATATCATGCCTATAAGTTTCACCTAGGCAAACCATTAGGTAATTAATTAACTACATCAGGCTTTGATAATTACAACCAGTGGAGGCTTAATTCGGACTTCTCATCTGAGAAATATGTGATAAATCAACCTTCCCTAACGCTTTAAATTTAATTCAAACCATAACCAGTATTTGTAAGTCATGCTAAACAATTTTTTTCTTTAAATAAGGAGGCCCATTTGAGCCCTTTAAACTGTTATGTGTTCTCCCATACTTTCCTTATATGTTTTGATCATCGCCCTAGAATTTTATCCTTTTAAAACTCTGAAAAGCCAAATCTCCCTTCCCTTTAGGACTAGTAGTCCCAAATGCCTCCGGGACTGATAGTATTGGGGCGAGTAATAGCATGCAATAAGTAACGATACTATTCCGCGCTTAATACCTTAACGGGGTGGGAAAGGGTAGATATGGATATGATGACCGGTGCGCTAATACCATGTGTAACCCCTCTTCTGAGGAATAATTACCAGGTATTGCATTGATGTGATCCATATTATTTGTAAACCTAGAACCCCCTTTCCTTTATTTGTTTATTTTATTCTCAAACTATTTCTTTAAAATTTCTTTTTCTTTACTTTCGTCAAACTCTCAACTTGCTTGCAATATTATGTGAAACCCCCCTTCTACTTGAGACTTCTATTTGCTTACTTGTTATTCAAAGTCACAATTGTAGCATGGCCGGGAACCACACTAGTGGATCTTGGGGGTGCCTAACACCTTCCCCTCGAGATAATTTCTAGCCCTTACCCGAACTCTGGTTTTCCAACTCGAACTCTTCTTTAGTGTCCTAATGCACTTTAATCATTAGGTGGCGACTCTTCAAAAAACCCAATTCCCAAGAGGGAACAAGTTGTCCTCCCAAATGTCATGAACCCGATTACCTTTTTTAGAAAAAAAAGGGCGCGACACTTGATCAAACCCACTTGCTTCTTGTGCATAATTCTCCACTCGATTTTGCACTTGAGGGATTTTGGTCCTTCTTTTGTTCACCATCATGCTTACCCCTTCCATGACATTGACTTGCTTAGGACTTTGCACTTGTTGAAGTTGAGCCTTTGCTAATTGATTCATAGTGGTGGTCAATTCGGCAATGACTTGACCATGGTCATGCAACTCTTTATGGAGGTGAATCACATTCGGATCACCCTGGAGAACATTAGCCCGAGATTTCCATGCCGATGAGGTGTCCACCATTTTATCTAAAATCTCACAAGCTTCCACATATGATGTTGTCATGAAATTACTATCGGCAAGTTGATTTACCACGCACTGATTGGTCGTATTAATCCCCCGATAGAAAGTTTGTTGAATTATATTCTCTGTCATGTCATTATTGGGGCACTCTTAGACCATTGTCCTACACCGCTCCCAAATCTCGTGTAGCGTTTCATTGGGCTCTTACTTGAATGCTAGGATCTCGTCTCTAAGAGTAGTCATACGCCCGGGAGAAAAGAACTTGGCAATAAATTTCTCCGCCAACTCATCCCAAGTACGAATGGAATGGTTTGACAATCTTTCCAACCAATCTAAGGCTTTCCCCCATAGAGAGAATGGAAAAAGCCTTAGCCTTCAATCATCTTCGGAGACGTTTTCCCTCCAACAAGTGACCACAAACCCCTTTAAGTATTTTTATGCATTTTGGCTTGGATCCCCAGTGAAGAAACCTCGTTGCTCTAGCAAAGTGAGCATTACATTAGTGATTTGAAAGCTGCCTACCCTGATTTAGGTAGGGACTATGGTACTTGCATACCCTTCATTCGGCAACACCCGGTGTGGAGCCGCTCTTGGTGGAGATGGGGGTGGAACTGGGATGTTGTCTTGAGGCACCCGACCTCTTCTATTTGATTGAGGTTTAAGAGGAACCTCTTCGTCTTGGTCAGCCTCAATGTCAACATCCCTCAAAGGCATGTTTCCAAGTTCACTGGCCGCCATAGTTGTACCTACAATTGATTCACACAAATTAGTAACACGGAAGGAAAAGAAGAGAATCCACACACAAACCCAAATATATAGTTAACACCGTTATTTAACTCCCCGGCAACGGCGCCAAAAATTGATCACGTCCAAATGTACGCCTCTAACGAGGTATAACACGGTCGTTTGCAATAATAAAACCAAGCAAGGAGTCGGGATCGAATCCACAAGGAGTTAGTAGTATATATTCGGAGTGAGTACGTGAAATATCTAGATTGCACTTCCACAAATAGGGTTTTGTTTTTTACTTCTAAAATTAACTAAGGATTGCAAATCTAAAGGTATAAAACTAGATATGATTGTTCTTGATTTTTTTTCAAATATATAAAAAGGCATGGGGCTGTGACCATAACCTAGGTGTTTGCCTAATGGGATAAAAACTTTTATGCTCATTTTATTGACTGGGGGTGTTGATTATAGGCTATAATTACGTATTTTAGTCTCTTATTACACTCTAATTTACGCACTTTAATTGAGTTTGAGCTTTAATCGCTAGTATTTTGCACTAATTGTGTGTTTTATGCCTTGTAGGAGTGATTCCGAGCTATGTAGATGTTATGAAATGAATTCAAGTGATTTGGAGCTTTGAAGTCTGAGTAAAAGACCAAGGAATTAAGTCGAGATCGTGTTCGGGGATCAACAGATGATAGTTAAGAACGAACGAAGAATCGAGTAGGTATATTGCGCGCTGTCTAGTAAAATACAGATAACTTTTCGCTCAGAACTTCATTTGGGCTACACAATATAAGGTTAGAAAGCTAATTCAAAGGGCTAAAACTTTTATATTTTACGTTTTTCCAAATTCCAAACAGTCCGCTGTCAGCTCCGCGGTCAAATCCGCAGTCGCGGACAGAACCCTATGCAAAATTCGTGGTTAGGTCTGTGGTTGATCCGTGGCCGCGGACTTCCTGACCTGGAATAGTGTCCTTTTAGTGTAGGAGAAGGTATAATTGTTTGGGCCCGACCCTACTTGGTATATATACATGAAAAAATGGTATTTTGAGCACCTTTGACATACTTTTGGCATAATTTAGACCAAAGGAGGCTCAGGAGAGCGGGGATTCGACCTAAGGAGGTAATAACACATTAGGAACAAGGCGGAGAATTCTTCCACGAGGTTTTCACTTCCTTCTTCCTATTTCCATTATTGGTTATGAATTCTAGTATTGTATTTTTGCATACTATTATGAATAGCTAATTTGTTATCTAGGGTTTCGATGGAATTGTTATGTTTTAATATAATTTAACCTTTGGATTTATCTACTTGTTCAACTACATGCTTATTTCAGGTCGTTGAATGACCATCGATTGACTGTGCCTATTTAATATGTGTTGCTTGAGAAAGGATACATATTTAAGTGGTTGTTGAAAAACTTCACTTCTAACGTATGTGAGAAATCAATACAGTGGGTTTAAAGGTAGGTTTAGAAATAACAAAGCCTAGACGTAATCATAGTGAGCGGTTAGATGAAGCCAACTAGCGTAGTTCGGGAGAATATGTCTAGTAAATTATTGTAGTTGCTTGAGAGAGAATTGCGGCACCTAAAGTGCTCACGATCAGTGTAGAATACATAGGCAAAATTGTAGGGAACATAGAAGGAAGGATTCCGACAATTGGGGAAATCATAACTCTAGACCTCCTTAATTTAGTCTCCAATCCTTTATCTCGTTAGTTGATAATTTTATCACTTTCTAGTATTTGCTAGTTAATTAGTCAGAAATATAAATCTCAATCTTTATAATTTAGAAAATTGTTCAAACTTGTCTTCTTAGTGATATTAAACAGCTATAGCTAAGCGTTAGTTCTCTGTGGGATTCGACTCTGGACTTTTACACCAGATTATATTTGCAGCGACCACTTATCCTTTTTAGGACTAGAGTTGGGTGTGACCAAATTTTGGCGCCGTTGCCGGGGAACTAACGGTGTAGTTGTAGCTGTATATATTGCTAGGTTTCAAGTTTGAACTTTTATTTTGTTTTGTTTTGTATATATTTTTTATTTTATTATAACTGTTGATTTGAGAAACATGACATCTTGGAATTATGGAAATTTAGGTGTTGATAATTCTACTATTGATCCTCATACATATTGTGAAGGAAACCACCAGTATCAAAATTATCAAAATATTCCCGAGAGCGAGTAATGTGCACCAACTCAATCTTATTTGTGGAATATGTGTGATGTGTGTGGTGGCAAAAATGGTCACTTTTATGGTTGTGCTTATATTTCTTATCTTTCTCCAACCCCTTACTATGATGGTTCTACCTTTTCTTGTGAAGTTAATAGGAATAAAGAACATGGGGATACGGGCCTGAAGGAGATCAAGGATCTGTTAAAGTGCCCTCTGGAACAAAATAATGAGAAACAATGCAGATAGAAAGGCAAGAGGCAACTATTCGCAACTTTGAGGCTCAAGTGAGTCAAGTGGTTGAAGCTTTTAAATGCTCAGCAAGACAATTTTGGGGATATGAGCCAAGAAGAGCGTGAATTTGAGGTGCTAATAGAGGAGGTTAGAGTAGAACATCAACAACCTAGCCAACTAAAATTTGAGGATGTCGATATTGAAGAAGTGAGACTAGAGTCAGCCAAGGGCATTGAGGTTATAAATTTTGTTGACTCTAGTATCATTGATGTTGAGGTTACTGAAAGTCCTAAAGTTCATGTGTGTGAGCGCATTGGTTCTCACTCCAAATATTTTTCTACATTGTGCTTGGATGACGATATGGAAATAGAGTCATCCGAGCCGATTGAGAAGTCAAGGAATGAGGAACAAGGTGCCTACATTCTTGAATTTTTCTTGCCAGAAAGACAGGACTACATACCTCATCTAAAAGCCAAGAAGTATAGAATATTACAATGGTTACTTGGGCTAATTAGATTTGTTCCACCACCCACGGAGCATAACCAAAAACTTGAAGCTACATTGGAGATTCAATTCATTAGCTCGAGGTGGAGGCAAAAAGTGATTCACGTCGTGCCGCGACGTTAAATCAAGCGCTTGTTGGGAGGCAACCCAGCTTTATTGCTTTTTTTTTAATTTCTTTTATTGTATTATATTTGTAGTATCGATTTTGATTTTTCAGGAGAATGGAAAGCAAAGCTATTGGAAGGATGCAACAACAAACCAGTTGGTTGGAATTAAGTGTGAGGTACTCGTACGAAGGACCAGGCCTGAGAGAAATCTGAGTACCCCATGAGCTACTAGTGCTTCGGCCTTTGGCCTACCAAGGAGTTTTTTTACCCTCTTATTAGTTACGGTATGCATTGGGGACAATGCACAATTTGAAGTGTGGGGTGAGGATATTGTTTGGGTGACTTTCCATGCTATTTTAGTTGTATTAGTTTAATTGAATAATTATTTTTACAAAAAATAGAAAAGATTGGACTTTTCCCGACAGTGGATCTATTAGGCAATTTCTTGAGGGATTTAAGTCGAAAGGAAAAAGGCAAAAAGATGTTCTTTGTAGGTTGTACAATAATTTCCCCTTGGTTTTTCTTTGTGCAGTGGTTCTTTTTCAAGGATTTTGTTTGAACCGGGTGTAGTTAGTTTTATTTTTTTAGGAGTAGGAGCCAGTATGAGATGAATTGAATTGAAGCAATATCTCTTGTCTTTGTTATGCCTTGAGAATAGTGAGTACTTTGGTTGTGACGCTTAGGCTCAGTTTTTGACTCTTGTATAAGTACCTTAAATTGTATGATTTTAACTTTGCTTAACTGCTTTGACTAGAGTGTCTTGATGAAACCAATCCCAAGTGAGTTATGTGCCATGTGTGTGTGAGGTTTGGGTGTTATTCTATGCATTGCATTTGATGCCTAGAACTTGCCCTATGTGTTGCAAAGCAAAATAGTAGTTTTGTTCAGTCTTGGAATCGATATAGGCATTTCTATGTTGAGCCAGATATGTATATTTTACCCGCCTAATTGTTATGTATCATAATTAACCCCTTTGAGCCTGAAATCCTGTTTCTTTGGCAACCACATTACAAGCCTTACCCATTTGTTTGAATTTACCATCTATTTGAACCTTCTAACCTCTCATAAGCACTTGACTTGTTATGAACTTTGTAAAAGTTAAAGTGTGGGGTGGTTGGTTTGGCTTTGAGTGAAACTAATGAAATAAGGAGAAAGGTGCACTATTTTGAAAAAGTAAGAGCCACTCGAATTGGAAAAAAAAGAAAAAAAATAGTTGGATTGTTGTGAAAAATATTCCTTGATAAGTGGTGGCTCTTGATGTAAGTGTGCTTAAAGAAGAATGTAGTTAATATATAGTGTTGTGAAGGTGTAGTTATGGTTTGACATAAGTGTGAGTCTTTAAATGTTAAAGTGTATGTATTAAAGTGCTTAGGGAGGTGTAGTCACTCTTATATCTAAATGTATCCTACCCATCCCCCAGCTTACAGTACGACCAAATAAAGTCCTACTTGATCTGAGACTGAGTGAGCTCGATTAATAGAGTAGTACACAATGGGCAAGCCTATGGTGCATCTTTTGTGGCATGTGAATGTTATTTATAAGAGTGAGTGAATTATTTCTATCTTGAGTTCCTAAGTGTTCTTAAATTTTATTATGTGGAACTACTCTCTTTTGTTGTGTGAGGGCACTTGATTCATAAAGGAAAGGTAATGTCAGTGACCTCTATATTAGAGTAAGCGGGTGTAATGACCCGACCAGTTATTTTGAGCTTTTTCACTTCGCTCGTCAATTCACGGGCATGAATATCCCCGTGGGATGTATTATGACTTATGAAAATTGTCGGTTTTGGTTTTCTGGGTAATCAGAATGAATTTGGAAGAATAGTTCTCAGTTTGAAGCTTAAAATTTGAAAGGTTTGACCAAGTTTTGATTTTTTAGTATATGATCTCGGATTGGAATTTTTATGATTTGGTAAGCTCCGTTAGGTGATTTGGGACTTAGGAGTGTGATCATAATGTATTTTGGAAGTCCATGGAAGGTTTAGGCTTGAATTGGCGAAGTTGGGATTTTTGGCATTTCTTGGTTGATAGCGAGATTTTGATATAGGGGTCGGAATGGAATTCTGAGAGTTGCAGTAGCTCCATTGTGTTATTTGGGATGTGTGTGCAAAATTTCAGGTCATTCGGACATGGTTTGGTTGGGTTTTTTTTTTATCAAAAGTGTAATTTAGAAGATTTTGGAATTCTTAGGCTTGAATCTGATGCAAATTTGGTGTTTCGATGTTGTTTTGAGCGTTCCGAAGGTTGGAACAAGTTTGAATGAGGTTATGGGATACTTGTCATGTTTGGTTGAGGTTCCGGAGGTCTCGGAAGAGTTTCGGGTTGTCAATCGGACCATTTCATGAAGTTTAGAATGGCAGAAATCTGCTGCTCAGTGTTGCAGACAAATGCTCTTCGCGTTCGCGAGAGGGGAGCCGCGATCGCGAAGGGTTAGATGGAGAAGATTGAGAATTTGGCCTTAGCGTTCGCGATGGAGCCTTCGCATTCGCGAAGGACTGGGACATGATGCATCGCGTTCGCGAGGTCTGCTCTGCGATCGCATAGAAGAAATTGGCCAGCTGGGTTTTGAGATATTTTGTTCATCGCGTTCGCAGGCGAGGAGCGCATTCGCGAATGTCTGTCTGGGTAAAGCATCGTGTTTGCGATGGGGTGATCGCATTCGCGAAGAAGAGTTTTGGTCAACGGAATTTTTGTGCTTCGTGAACACGAGGCTTTGACCGCGTTCGCGAAGAAGGAATTTAGGCCACGACAGAAGGTTTAAAAGGTCGTCTTATCCGCGAATGTGGGGTTATTTTCTTCCATTGTTGGTCAATTTTGGAGCTTTTTGAAGGGGATTCAAGGGGAATTACTTGGAGGTAAGATTCTTGGACTTAAAACTCGATTCTAATGTGAATTCTACCTAGAAAATCATGGGAATTAAGCCAAAAATTGAAGAACTAGGGCTGAAAATTTAGACCTTTGATTGAGGATTTGAAGGACCATTTGAGGTCAGATTTTAGAACTTTTGATATTTATGAACTCGTGGGGAGATAAGGAATCTATTGATGTAAAAATTATCTAATTCCAAGACGTGGGCCCGGGGGTTGGGTTTTGGTAATTTCTGGATTTGTGTCAGATTTTGATTGTTTTCGCTTGGGCTTTGTTCCCTTAGCATATTTTGACGTCCTCATTATGATTTTGGATAGATTTGATGCGAGTGGAGGCCGATTCGAAGGGCAAAGTCTTCGCGAGATAGAGATTTGACCAGTTCGAGGTGAGTAATTGTGATGACCCGGCCAGTCGTCTCATGAGTTACAGCTCCATTTCCCCCATTTCAGCTTCTTTACGCTTCGTTTTCCGTGTTTTATGTGATCGAGTTTATTAATTCGAGTTCGGAGAGGATTTGGTAAGAAATGAGACACTTAGTCTCTTTTAAGAAGGCTTAAGTTGGAAAAGTCAACCGGATGTTGACTTATGTGTTAGAAGGCTCGAAAGTGAGTTCTGAGGGTTCGATTAGCTTCGGGAGGTGATTTGTGAGTTAGGAGCGCGATCAGAATGGGTTTTGGAGTTGTAGAGAAGATTTAGGCTTGAATTGGCGAAATTGATATTTTGGCAAATTCCGGTTGATAGGCGAGATTTTGATATAGGGGTCGGAATGGAATTCTGAGAATTATAGTAGCTTCATTGTGTTATTTGGGATGTGTGTGCAAAATTTCAGGTCATTCGGACGAGATTTGATAGATCTTTTGATCGAAAGCATAATTTAAGAGTTCTTGGAGTTCTTAGGCCTGAATCCTATGTTGAGCGTTCCGAAGTTTTGAGCAAGTTTGAACGATGTCATGAGATGTGTTGGTACAATTGGTTTGAAGTTCCGGGAGTTCCGGGTAGGTTCCGGGATGTTTTAGTGCAAAAATCATAGCTATAGCAGGTCTACAGGGGTTGCAGGCCCCAGAACTCACCCATGCGGTCCGCACAAAAATAGGTGTGCCCGCGTTGAGTGCTGTGCGGACCGCACAAAGTGGTGTGAAGAGCTAATTACATCAATCATGACAAACCCACAAGACAATCCTGGAACTCCACCACAACCCACTCCCTCTGATTAACCCACTCCCTCTGATTCATCTACCTCTCCTCCACCCAGTACATCTTTCAAACCTAGGCTGAAAAGGGTGAAAATGCTTGCTCGAAAAATAGTAGAAACCAACTCTACTATTAAAGGCAAGCCAGGTCCAAGACTCTGACTCCAACTCTAATTCTGAGTCATACAAATCCGCCAGTGAGGGGGAAGGACTATATCCGTGTCAACAACCTCATGGGGTGTTTGAACTATAAACACGCGTTATTACCTCTCTCACCTCTTATATTAGACTGAAATCAAATATACTTGGAATGATAAACATGAAGAACACAGAATATTTTCAAAAAATTGATTGGATCTGAATTAATGAGAAGTGGTTTGATACCATGCCAGAATGCAATGCAAGATTTTTGATAGAAGGAATTAGTGATCATTGTCCTGCAAAGATGACTTTTACAGAGGAAAGGCAGAGGAGTAGGAGATCCTTTCAATTATGTAATGTGTGGACACAACATCCACAATTCATGAGTATAGTCAAAGAGGGTTGGAACTATAATGTGAAAGGATGCAAAATGTTTACAGTGGTTAAAAGACTGAAGATGTTAAAGAGGGGATTGAAAACTCTAAACACACAGGCTTTTCATAACATAGTGACTGAAGCAAATGAGGATAGGAACACATTGAAACCGATCCAAGTTCAGCTGCAGAGATGTCCTACTAATGTGGAATATCAACAAGCTGAAATTAGTGTTTACCAAAAGTTCAGGCAGTCATCTTATCTAGCTGAAGTGTACTTACAACAAAGAAGTAAAGCAACACGGATAAGATTGGGAGATGATAATAATAAATACTTCCATTCAATAATCAAGCACAGAAAACTGAAGCAGGCAATTACTCAGCTCAAGGACAACTCTGGTCTTTGGCAAACAGATCTTGATACAATAGCTGGCATATTTGTTGATTATTATAAAAATTTACTAGGGAGGAAAGAAATAGAAAGGGTGAGGGATTTTAATAGTATAATCAGAAATGGGAACAGGCTATCAGAAGCTCAACAACTAGAAATAATGCAATTTTTTTTGGAAAGAGAAGTGAAGCCGACTATGTTTCAGATTGATAATAATAAGAGTCCTGGTCCTGATTGATTTGGGAGTGGATTTTACAAAGCAGCATGGTGTCACACCTCCTTTTTCCGTACCCGCTAGGGGACAAGGAGTTTTTTCCAATTAAAGGACAATCGAAACGGGATTTATTTATTTATTTATTTCAGAGTCGCCACTTGGGAGATTTAGGGTGTCCCAAGTCACCAATTTTAATCCCGAATCGAGGAAAAGAATGACTCCATATTACAGTCTGCGCGCCAGAAATCCGGATAAGGAATTCTGTTAACCCGGGAGAAGGTGTTAGGCATTCCCGAGTTCTATGGTTCTAGCACGGTCGCTCAACTGTTATATTTGGCTTGATTATCTGATTTTATACAATATGAACTTATGTGCAAATTTTAACTCTTGACCGCTTTTATTATTATATTTTACGAGAATTGCAACGTCTTGAAAACATATCTCGAACCACGTTACATCAATGCACCCGTGGTTATTGACATATCTCGACTCGGTTGAGATTTGGATTTGGATCACATAAATGTGCACCCGAGTTAAGGAAAATAAATTATTAAAGACGCGCCTAAAGCAACTAGCGTATTGTTATTTTGGGGAAGGCCGTGGAATTTTGCTAAACGGTCCATCCCGAAGTCTAAGCAATTTTAAAGCAAATATTTACTGAGGGCCCCGCGATTTTTGTATTTTTCGGCGAGGCTCATCTCATTTTTATTTTTTTAGGATAAACCTACAGTGACTACATTTTTTCTATTAAGTTTGTCTCTAAAAACAAAAGAAAATACCTCAATTAATTACATGCTGAAAAGATGTAACTTATTAGTTATTAGTTTACGGTTGATACAAATGGAAAATTGCAACGGAGTTTGTACAAAGAGAGATTGCTTTAGTTCTATATTCTATTATTTAATAACACTGAAACATGAGATTGACGCACAATAATATCAAAACAGAATAACTATTCTTCGATTAATTTAAACTAACATTATTAGATGAAGAAGTTAACATATGCAACCTCATTACTCATTAATCAATCGACTACATTTTTATACAAAGAAAGGAAAATTTTATTCAAACACAAATCCAAACAGGAGGAATTCAACAGGAACAAAGCCTGATTAATATTTCATTTCGCTTCAAGCCGAAAGTATACAAATGTGTACCTGGAAATGGCAGTACAAGAACAAAAGAAGGAGAAGTCAGCAGCAATAATAACACAGCAACAACAGGTTCAGCAACACCGCAAACCAGTAGAATAACCCAGCAACGGATTGAAAAATCAGCAATACCAAAGTGCAATCGCAGTTAAAGCAGAAGAGAGACAGATCCAAGCTGCAGTAGTTTACTGATTTTGAATAACACTCGAGAAAAGACAAACGGAATTTATTCAAGTAGAAGTTCAAGTTGTCTTTCTCTTTTACTCTCTAACACTCTTGAAATTCTCCAGAATGTATTACTCTCAAAAATATTCTCCCAATAATTATCTCTAAGTCTTCTCTTAATGTTCAAAGTCAGTTTCTCAAGTATTAAAACTTTCTCCCGAAAATCTTCTTCTCATTTCCGTCCCTTTTCTATGTCAAGAATAACTCTTATTTATAGCAAGACCTTGTCTTGAATTCCCAACCCCAAATTATTCCCCCAAGGCATGCTTTGTACCCACTATTTAATGTCTTCTTTATTTTAAACCTTGTCCCCATGCCTACATTAAATAAATACCACATCCCCAACCCATTATAATTTGTCCCTCATGCTTAACATAAACAAATGCAATATTCTCTCCCATTATATTTTGTCTTGTCCCCCATTATGTTAAACAATTATATCAAAAAACTCACCCCATTATATTTTGTCCCCCATGCTTAATAAATAATTATAATAATGTTCAATTACCAAACTACCCCTCCGACCTTATTGCAATTACCATTTTACCCCGAATGTAATGCAATTTACCAAACTACCCCCATCAGCTCTAAACAATCAATTAATCATAACTTAACCAAAATATAGCCAATATGACTAATTTCTCAACAATCTTCAACAACAAATCACATGAACACGATGAACAACACAACTCAAAATTAATGGAATGAATTAACCATATCGGGAACCAATCCTGGTTAATTTAGACCATCAATGGATGAGCAAAGAGACAACAATACAAACAACAAAATACATGATTCAAACTAAATCAACAAATCAAAAACCAAGATATAAACTCACATTAAATCACTGGTTTTAAAATGAACTTCAAACAAAGATGAACATGAATTAAATCTATTTTTAAGCAACAAACATGACAGGATTCAAATGATTCAAACAACATTAATAATTTCTGGAAAATACATAACAACACATGAAACAAATTGAAGAGATAATTAATTAAATTTCAATTTGAATCTAACAAACATTAAACTAACAAATATTTATCTAAACAATAATACAAACATGAAATAAACATGAAAAACAACTAATTAAACTTCTATTTGAAATCTAAAAATTAATTTAACAAAGCACATGAACAAACTAAAAAATTAATTCAAACGATAGACATGAACAAAACAAACATTTGCCGATTTTAGATTCGAGAAATATCAAAACAAAATACGGACAAAATAAAACTCAAAAACTACTAACCGGATCGAAATGAAATATGTACGGACTGTTTTGACGAACCTCGAATGGGAATGAATCTGTCTGGACTCAACGACGAACTCAATACGACGCTCGACGACCTCGACTAAAACTCGACCAAACGAAATGGATGAATCTCGTTTTGGGACTGAAGGAAACGAGGATAAAGAAGAAGATGACGGAGATGGCATAAGCAGTTGGGTCCGTTTGGACGACGAGGCAGCAGCTGAGCAACCAGTAGCCTTCTCCTTCATCGAAACGGAGCATCAACTTCTGCGGAACTGAGGTCCATGGCGGAGCATCAGCATCAGCTCCTGCTGGGTCCATGGAGGAACTGAGGTTGCAGCAGCGAAATGGAGGAGCTGGAGAAGATGAAGCAACAGTTGGTTGACGCAGCATCAACGGAGGAAAAGGAGCAGTGGACTGGTCGATGAGGGCAGTGACAGCAGCCATGACGGACTGCTTGTGGTCATTCATGGTGAAGCAGCAACGACTGGCGTGGTTGCTCGTTAATGGCGGACGTCAAGATGGCGATGGCTGGAACTTGATGTGGTTGACGAAGCAGAAGCAGTCGCGGGGGTTAAGAAGAAAACGCAGCAACGATGGTTGCTCGTTAATGGCGGACGTGAGGAGGGGTCGTTTGAGATGGTGATGTGCGTGTGTGTGTGTGTGTTGTCGATGGGGAGCTTGGAGGTGGAGGGTTGAGGGCAGCCATGGCTGTGTAAAATGGAGATGGAGAAGAAGAAGCAAAGGTTGGGGGGGCGGACCATTTTGTGTTTTTTAGGGTTTTGGTCTTTTTTTTTTATTTTTGTTTTGTTTTGTGCTGGACAAAAATGAAGAAGGGATGTTGGGTTTTTGGGTTAATGGGGCGGACCGGGTCGACCCGGTTTGAAGTGGACCGGGTCATGGGAAGGTTGGGTAATTATTTGGGCCTGTGGTTTGAAAATTGAAGAAGTGGCCCAATCCGATTTTTCTTTGTATTTTGCTCTCTTTTCTTCTTTTATTTTTCTAAAACTAAATCATAAAAGTACTTAAATTATTATTAAGAACTAAATTAAGTTATAAAAGCGCAAATTAACTCTCAATAACAATTAACGCACAATTAAGTAATAATTAGGCATAAAATTGTATATTTGGACATTAAATGCTAAAAATGCAAAAGATGCCTATTTTTGTAATTTTTATTTTTTGTAAACAAACTTAATTACTAAAAAATTGTAGAATTAAATCCTACATGCAAAATGCGACATATTTTGTATTTTTTTATTAATTTAACAAATAAACATGCACAGACAAATACAAATAATTATCCAAAAATGTCACAAAATCTCACAAAATTGCACACCAAGGAATCAAGTTAATGTAGTTCGGGAAGTTTTGGTAAACCTGATTCACAAAATGAATTTCCTACATATCCCTGGCTAAAGGGGAATCAGGTTAATGTAGTTCGGGAAGTTTTGGTAGTTGGGACTACCGTGGGACTGCAATGTTACTGTTGTTGCATGCTGTTATCACTGCTTACCAATCTCCTTGTTACACCGTGCTTAAAAGAAAATAAGAAGCTAGGCTAGACTGAAATTTGTTCTTGTTGCCTTGCTTTTTTATCGGCTTGTGTTTCATCCGGTGCTTTTCTTCCTTGAATTTGGGAATGATACTGGCCCTTTGCTCTTCTGAATACCAGTTTTCATCATTTTGCTCGGTCCGCTGGGGACATGGCTTTCTTCATTAAGCTTTTTGGCGGTTCCTCTGGGGGCACGACTCTCTTAATCAGATTTGTTATGTTGGGCATGATTTAATGTTCACAAGCCGCTTCTTTCAAGACGCGTCTTTTCTTCCCTTTGACTCATGCGCCTGAATTTGTGCTGGGACCTCCTGTTGCAACCTTCTGTTTCCCGGTGCTGGGGATTCCTGTTGTAACCCTCTGTTTTATTGTCTTCTGACTTGATCTTGAAATGTATGCATTAGTTTTGAATTACTATTGCGACACTGTCATCAGTAGGGTAAAACTAACCTGTCTCACGACGGTCTAAACCCAGCTCACGTTCCCTATTGAATCTTGTTTGGTAATGGTAATCTGCCAGAATGTTCTAACAAACTAACTGGTTTGAAATCTCTGGAAAACAACAAACTTGTTAGCGTTAGAGTTTAACACATATTGCAATTGCACGTTGGGGGATGCAATGTTCTTAGGCAGTTTAACCATTTCTAACATGTCTTTGCTCCGTATGCATCATCCCGGCTTATTTTACTTGTGCCCTTTAGGTGTTTCTGAAACTTTCCTTTATTTTCTTTCTCTTTCTCTCTTTTTCTTTCTTTCTTTTCCTTTCTTTTATTCAATAGGCTATAAGGTGGGCGACTGATTTCCAATTCTAAAACTGTATTCCCTTGTTCTCTAAGTGGGCGCCAGATAGCCAAAAACATGAACTTTATTCCCTTCTTCACTTGGTGGGCACCTAATTGCCAAAACTTGAATTGTATTCCCTTGTTCTCCAGGTGGGCGTCTGATTACCGAAACATGAACTGTATTTCGTTGTTCTCCAGGTGGGTGCCTGATTGCTGAAACTTGAATTGTATTCCCTTGTTCTCTAGGTGGGGACCTGATGTCCGAAACATGAACTGGATTCCCTTGTTCTACAGGTGGGCGCCTAATTGCAAAGACTTGAACTGTATTCCCTAGTTCTCCAGGTGGACACCTGATTTCCAAAAACGTAAACTATAATCCCTTGTTCTCCAGGTGGATGCCTAATTTCCAAAACATGAACTGTATTCCCTTCTTCTCCAAGTGGGCGCCTGATTGACGAAACATGAATTGTATTCCCTTGTTCTCCAGGTAGGCTCCTGATTGCCGAAACTTGAACTGTATTCCGTTGTTCTCCAGGTGGGTGCCTGATTGCCGAAACATGAATTGTATTCCCTTGTTTCCCAGGTGGGCGCCTGATTGCCGAAACTTGAACTGTATTCCGTTGTTCTCCAGGTGGTTGCCTGATTGACGAAACTTGAACTGTATTCCCTTGTTCTCCAGGTGGGCGCCTGATTGCTAAAACTTGAACTTTATTCCCTTGTTCTCTAAGTGGGCTCCTGATAGCCAAAAAAATGAATTTTATTCCCTTCTTCTCTAGGTGGGCGCCTAATTGCCAAAACTTGAATTGTATTCCCTTGTACTCCAGGTGGGCGTCTGATTACCGAAACATGAACTGTATTTCGTTGTTCTCCAGGTGGGTGCCTGATTGCTGAAACTTGAATTGTATTCCCTTGTTCTCTAGGTGGGGACCTGATGTCCGAAACATGAACTGGATTCCCTTGTTCTACAGGTGGGCGCCTAATTGCAAAGACTTGAACTGTATTCCCTAGTTCTCCAGGTGGACACCTGATTTCCAAAAACGTGAACTATAATCCCTTGTTCTCTAGGTGGGCGCCCAATTTCCAAAACATGAATTGTATTCCCTTCTTCTCCAAGTGGGCGCCTGATTGACGAAACATGAATTGTATTCCCTTGTTCTCCAGGTAGGCGCCTGATTGCCGAAACTTGAACTGTATTCCGTTGTTCTCCAGGTGGGTGCCTGATTGCCGAAACTTGAACTGTATTCCCTTGTTCTCTAGGTGGGCACCTGATTGCCAAAACTTGAACTGGATTCCCTTGTTTTCCAGGTGGGCTCCTGATTGTCGAAACATAAACTGTATTTCCTTGTTCTCCAGGTGGCGCCTAATTACCGTAACTTGAACTATATTCCCTTGTTTTCCAGGTGGGTGCCTGATTAAGAAAACTTGGACTGTATTCCCTTGTTCTCCTGGTGGGCTCCTGATTGCTAAAACTCAAATTGTATTCCCTTGTTCTCCAGGTAGGCGGCTGATTGCCAAAATATTGAACAGTATTTCCTTGTTCTCCAGGTGAGCGCCTAATTGCAAAAACTTGAACTGTATTCCCTTGTTCTCCGGGTGGGAGCCTGATTATCAAAAGCTTGAATTGTATTCCATTGTTCTCTAGGTGGGCGCCTAATTGGCAAAACTTGAACAATATTCTCTTGTTCTCCAGGTGAGCGCCTAATTGCAAAAACTTGAACTGTATTCCCTTGTTCTCAGGGTGGGAGACAGATTATCAAAAGCTTGAATTGTATTCCATTGTTCTCTTGGTGGGCGGCTAATTTCCAAAACTTGAACTGTATTCCGTTGTTCTCTTGGTGGGCGCCTGATTGACAAAACTTGAATTGTATTCCCTTGCACTCCAGGTGGGAGCTTGATTACCAAAAGGTTGAACTGTATTCCCTTGTTCTCTAGGTGGACACCTGATTGCCAAACTATACTTTCTTGTTCTCCAGATGGGTGCCTGAATGCCAAAACTTGAACTGTATTCCTTTGTTTTCTAGGTGGGTGCCTGATTGCCGAAACTTAAAATGTATTCGCTTGTTCTCCAGGTGGGAGCCTGATTGTCAAAAGCTTGAAATGTATTCCCTTGTTCTCCAGGTGGTCGCCTGATTGCGAAAACTTGAATTGTATTCCCTTGTTCTCTAGGTGGGCGACTGATTGCCAATTCTAAAACTGTATTCCCTTGTTCTCTAAGTGGGCGCCAGATAGCCAAAAACATGAACTTTATTCCCTTCTTCACTAGGTGGGCGCCTAATTGCCAAAACTTGAATTGTATTCCCTTGTACTCCAGGTGAGCGTCTGATTACCGAAACATGAACTGTATTTCGTTGTTCTCCAGGTGGGTGCCTGATTGCTGAAACTTGAATTGTATTCCCTTGTTCTCTAGGTGGGGACCTGATGTCCGAAACGTGAACTGGATTCCCTTGTTCTACAGGTGGGCGCCTAATTGCAAAGACTTGAACTGTATTCCCTAGTTCTCCAGGTGGGAGCCAGATTATCAAAAGCTTGATTGTATTCCATTGTTCTCTTGGTGGGCGGCTAATTTCCAAAACTTGAACTGTATTCCGTTGTTCTCTTGGTGGGCGCCTGATTGACAAAACTTGAATTGTATTCCCTTGCACTCCAGGTGGGAGCTTGATTACCAAAAGATTGAACTGTATTCCCTTGTTCTCCAGGTGGACACCTGATTGCCAAACTATACTTTCTTGTTCTCCAGATGCGTGCCTGAATGTCAAAACTTGAACTGTATTCCTTTGTTTTCTAGGTGGGTGCCTGATTGCCGAAACGTAAAATGTATTCGCTTGTTCTCCAGGTGGGAGCCTGATTGTCAAAAGCTTGAAATGTATTCCCTTGTTCTTCAAGTGGTCGCCTGATTGCGAAAACTTGAATTGTATTCCCTTGTTCTCTAGGTGGGCGACTGATTGCCATGTTGATGCTTTTCATGACATGAATTTTCAGATATGTACCTGATATTGGAAGCAAAATAAAATGATGATGAGAATCAGCAGCAATAATAACAGTACAATAGCAACAACTGCCCAGCAACAGTAACAACCCAGTAACAGACCGGTGGAGTAGTAATCCCAAAAACAAAAGCTTTAAGCTTTAAATGAAACAACAACCATTAATACTAATTTCAAACAAAGAAAGAAAGCAGTAGATTTTTTTTTTAGTTTTATTTTTATTTTGAAAGCTTAAATATTTTTCGGAATTTTTCTCTCTATCTGTGTGTGTATTTTTTTCGTATCTCTCTCTATTCTCTCTCTCTTCTGTTTTTTCTTCTTCAAGACTTCCCATATACAGAAATATTTCATGAGTATGCCACTCGTTGGAGGTCCAAAGTTGATAAGGTCAGACCTGCCTTAGAAGAGGAACAGATGAACAAATTCTTTGTCCGGGCTCAGGACCCACAGTATTATGAAGATTAATGATGATTGAGAGCCACAAAGTTTTCAATATTATCAAGCTGGGTGAAAGGATTGAAGAGGGCATCAAAAGCAGTATGGTTACAAACTTCAAGGCCTTGCAAACTACAAATAAGGCCTTACAGTCCGGTGGTGTGTCCAAGAAAAGGGACGTAGGGGCCGTAATGGTTGCACAGAGAACCAAATCTCCTATCAAATACCAAACTTACCCAAAACCTCCACTCACATATCAACCAACTCCAAACTACCAAGTACCATTACCCGCATACCAAGCTCCACCAACCACTTATCAATCACCTCTGCCTCCCACATACCAGCCCACTTTGTCGTAGATATTCCCAGCCCGTATATGTCTACCAAACCTACAATACTCAACTATCCCACTATCAATCACCTCCTGCACGCCAAAGTTTTCCTAAACCTCGACCAAAATTTTGATCGTAGACCCCCAAAACAATATACAACCATTGTTTAACCTATTGACCAGTTGTACGAGAGACTCAAAGCTACTAGTTATGTTACCCTCATCCCTGCTGCAACCTTTGAGAACCCTTCCCGGTGGGTTAACCCAAACAAATCCTGTGTCTACCACTCCAGCATGAAGGGGCACACCATCGACGAATGTCGTTCTTTGAAAAATAAGATCCAGTCTTTGATCGATAACAGGATTATTGTGGCAAAAGAACCCACTCCAAATGTCCGCAATAACCCCCTGCCAGACCATAAGGGTAGAGTCATTCACATGATTGAAATAGAGGATGATTGGGATCCCGAGGGATCAATTGGGTTGATCACGGAAGGAGATGGCCCAAAGAAGCCAATAGTTACTCTTAATCCGATCATAGTCCAGATTCAGCCATCTGGGGACGCTGAGGTAAATATGTCTGTGCCGCTTGAATTTGAAGCAATGTCATCCACAAAGACACTAGTGCCAATTGAGTTTGAATTCGTGTCTCCGGCAAATGCACCCACACCGTTTGAAGTTGCAGTCTTGCCGCCCAAGGCACATGCTCCGTTCGGAGTAAGGATAGCCACGCCGATTCCAGTGGCGATGTCGACCATGATACCATTCCATACAAAGGTTGTACCCTGGGACTATATAGTCAAGGCAAGGAGGAAAGGCAAGGTCGGGTTTAAAGAGACTATTGCCGCATAGGGTATGACGAGAACTGGTAGGGTTTATACCCCAGAACACCTAGCTGAGTCAAGAAAGCAGGCCTCCAACCGGCCACCCATTATTGAGATAATTCTAGACGATCTTTGGAGGAAGATACAAGCCAAGGAATACTCAGTCATCGACCAGTTGAACAAAACACCGGCGCAAATCTCTATTCTTGCTTTGCTACAAAATTCTGAGGCACACAAGAATGCTCTGTTGAAGGTGCTAAGCGAAGCATATGTACCAAGCAATATCACTGGCGGAGAAATGGCTAACATGGTAAGACAGGTGTTGGAAAGCCATAAGATCACTTTTCATGAGGACGAGCTACCACCTAAAGGGTTGGGACACAACAAAGCACTGCATATCACTGTGCAATGCGAGGACTATTTCATCACCAGGATCCTGATCGATGGGGATTCCAGTCTTAATATTTGTCCGTTGGTAACACTCAAGAAGTTGGGTAAAGGACTGCACGAGATAAAATATGGAGCTATCAATGTGAAAGCCTTCGATGGTTCCCAGAGGTCCGCTATTAGTGAGATTGTCCAATGCTTGCAAATGGGACCAACATGGTTCGATGTTGATTTCCAGGTGATAGATGTGCCAGCATCTTACAACCTGTTGTTTTGAAAAGGACCGTCTCGGAGTGAAGGACAAAATGGTGCAAAGAAACAATTATTAACAAAAAATGCCCCTGTCGGAAGGACAGAAGGAAGAGTTTTTCTTTTTCTTTTTTTTCACTTTTTTTTTCACTAACTAGCCTTAATGGTCATGACATGCATTTTGGACTTAGTGGCCGATCTATCAAACTAATTCACTCTTCCCTTTTACTATTCTTATTACCTTTGAAGTCGGGCCTATCTGTGCCAATCCTTTGCATCAGCTTCACGACTCACTTTCGACTAATGGTGCCCCGAGGGGTTTTCACCAACAAGTCTCTCTCATTTATTCATCTCTGCTCACTGTCGTCTTACTGTGCCCGTGAGGGTTTTCACTAATAAGACTCTCTCATTTTTCTTTTATTTTTCTTTCTGTTGCTTTCTTGTGTGGGCAACCTGATAATGTTCTACGTCATGTGACAACCGTTGCTCATTACATGCTTCTCTTGGCATTCTTGAAGGCATATTGGGGGGTCTTTATTTGGAAGGTTTCTGGATAGGGTTGAAAAGAAAGGTCGGCGTGAAGACTCAAAATAAACTCAGAACGAGGGGTTGTAGACTTACAACTCTTGGAATCGACTCTTTCAAAAATGAAATAAAATTTTTGCCCTAGTTTTAGATGCTGGGGATTTTTGGTTTTTTTTTTTGAATTCTTATTTGGTTGGACCGAACCGTGAGGCTGCCTACGTATCCTTTTTAAAAAAAAGGAATCAGGTCTAACGTAGTTCAAACATGTGACCTAAACTAGTTTTCATCTTTTTTTTTGTTTCTCTTTTTTCTTTTCTTTTTTCTCTTTTTTTCCTTTTTTTTTGTTGTTTGCCCCAGCTTCTATTTTTGAGGGCATGGACCTTTGACAATTCTTTTCTTCTCTTTTTTTTCACTTAGAACTTTCTAAAAGCTGTCCCAGTTTGTACTCTTGGGGCATTGACTTTTATTTTTATTTTCCTTTTTCATCTCTTTCTTTTTCCTTTTTTTTATTTTTTTGACTCTTGACTCTAAACTTGATTCCAAAAGAGGGTGGTCAAATAATAATTATACTTAATTCAACTCCCAGACAACCAAGGAAGTATGCGCAAAGATAGGGTTAGCCCCTGCGGCAAGCATTATCCGGGAATGATTCCCACCATTTCACTCAAGGAAAGGGAATGAAAAAATTTCTATTTTTCTAGTTAGAATGGATTGGTCGTACCTATCCAATCAATAATTGTTTATGACTGACTCGCTATTCACTCAATCTTTTTTTTTGGGTCATATTGGATATGTGAGGAATGTCATAGAAGAACTAAACATGTTGATATGTTCAAAACTGATATATGTTCCAGACCAATACATTTCACGATCAAGAATCTTATGATACATGCATGCTTATTGTACATGGATTTGCAAATAAGTGTATTTTTAACTATCATACTAAGTGCCGCCTAATTAACAATGACTAAGAGTCATTTGTTTTATTTAGTGGCTTGCTTCCACGTGGGGTGTGATGGAGATTAATTTAATAATTTTTTATCCACTTATTAGTTAACTGGGTAATGTCCTGTTACCCGATAATTAATCAATTACCTGCATAATTTAAAATTTATCTCAAATTACTTAAAATTCTTTATTTTTATTATATTTTATACATCGTACTACTGTGGTCATATGGTACCTAACATGATATTAGTTTATAATTATCGGGTATTATCGCTCGACCTGTATTTTATCACAAATGCCAAACATGGACGAAAATTCTTTTCCTTTGACTTGTTTCCCCTCTCACCTTCATGAATTTACTTTTTACTTGTTTGAAATAGCATAATACTTACAATCTCAGAATAATCTTTTCCTTGGACTGATGTCAATTACCTTACGACAAATTCAACGTACAATACTACAGGATGCAACATCGTCGTAATGTAGTACTGCGGGACGTGACATCTCACTTCCGGGCTCTCATTAATTTATTTATGGCGTGTTTTCATGTACGAAAATATGGGGTGTAACATTTTACGATGAAACTGGTTTTAAATTGTGAAGTTGACCTGTTATTCTGTTGTTTTCTTCAGTTATATGATTTTTAACTGCTCGTCACTACTTTCAAACCTTATTTACTTTAGTTACTTACTGAGTTGACGTACTCATGTTACTCCCTATACCTTGTGTGCAGATCTAGGTGCTCGAGCGGTAGAGTGAGGGTCTTCAGCATTATCAGAGTTTGCCGGAGACTGCAAGGTGGTTGCATGGTGTCCGCAGCTTAGCTTTCTTCCTCCTATCCTTGTTTTCCCGCATTTTAGACTTGTTATGTATTAGACAGTCAGATTTGTATATTTAGAGGATCTAGACCCGTGGCACCGGATATTTAGGGTTATGTTGTCTTATGTTTTATTGGATTTCACATTATCTTAGCTGTTTTAAACACTTCTTATGAAAATTAGTATTAATCCTATGTTGGAAAAATAGTTTTATAAAAGGAACTCGATGTGATTGATGGTTTGGGTTGGCTTGCCTAGTAATGTGATAGGCGTCATCATTACCGGGTATTTAGGGTCGTGACACATGGCCTGCGAATCCCTCATTAAATAATTCATGGCCCATGATGTAATGGTCCAAGGACATCATCTTTAACCATCCGAAGACAACCTTCATTGTCCAAAGGGAATTTGCATCATGTTTAAATTTTCACAAACATGTTTGTACCATCTTTATCTGCAGGTAACCAGTAAGCAACCGCTATCCTAGCATGAGCAATCTCGCTCCAGCTCCCTCCAACCATCCCGAGCTTTAACCGCTCATCATAACCACTTCCACATCTCGTGTCTGTTCTTATAATGATTCCATCGGCATACTCTGCAGGTGAATCCAGAACTACACATGGTCTGATTCCTGTAAAACCAGGGATATGTAGGCAACTCGGAAATTGGAGCTCGGCCTATATCTTTCAAAACACCCCGTCCGATCAAAATTGACCATCATTTCTTTACCCAAAAACTCTTTTATCCTTCCCGGGTAAAGAGGGGCAGCTGTTGATACCCAATTTTTCCCTATATATTTTGAATATGCACAAATATCTTCAAAATAGCATATATATATATATGCTTACATAAGCATGCCCAATGTTTTTATTATTTTTCCCATAATTTTAAGGGTTTTAATTGATTTATTTTCTCCTCTTTTATCCATAAAATCCCAATAAGTATTTCCAAAAATATTATTTTGATAATTCATTTTATGTAATTTCTTTATTTGTGCCAAAATATGGCTAATGTAATTTTTATGTATTTTTTACAATTACATTTGGTATTTTTAAAGCTAAATTGCATATAATTGCAATGTTAGCCCTTTTTTAGATATAATTATGTTTATATGCATACAATTGGATCCTGTATTTTTAAATTATTAATTATATATTTTAAATCATTTTAGTACCTTAATTTATTTTTCAAAACTTACCTACTATTTTTTATAAATTAAATAGGGGAAAATTGGCTATTTAAATAACAGCCAAATTTGGCTTTCAATTATAGCCAAAATTGGACCCGTTTTCGGCCCAATTTCACACCCAAATCACCTGACCTATACCCTTTCCTTTTTAATTTTCAAATGACCCCTAACCCTAAGTCACTTTTATTTGTAGCAACATGTGACTGATTTGTATGACTCAGAATTAGAGTTGGAGTCAGAGTCTTGGACCTGGCTTGCCTTTAATAGTAGAGTTGGTTTCTACTATTTTTCGAGCAAGCATTTTCACCCTTTTCAGCCTAGGTTTGAAAGATGTACTGGGTGGAGGAGAGGTAGATGAATCAGAGGGAGTGGGTTGTGGTGGAGTTCCAGGATTGTCTTGTGGGTTTGTCATGATCGATGGTTTCTTGAGAGAATTGGTGAGTTAGAATTTTGGAGAAGAAGGTAAATGAAATTGAAGAGGGATTTTTGACTATTTAAAATTATGGAGATGGCAGGAGGTAATGATGTGTATTTAAGGAGAAATACACATTTAATGTATAACGGCAGCTTTAGCAGTGATCAATTAGAGGTCTAATCAACCTGAAATTGCAGGTTTAAATGATAGGTTAAGCTTTCCTAGATTTTAGGCAATTTTTGTGTTTTAGAGTTCTAAGGCAGTCAGAACTGGTTCAAAGCTAACTGATAGTATTTTCTAAGGAATTGAATCAATTGTAGGACTTATGCTCATGATTTAAATATTTATATTTCTAATTGTGCAGATATAGAAAACATACCTTAGCTTTCAGATGAACAAATATTGATGAACCGGGCTCTTCATTTAGAATTCTCTTGAACATGCCTCAATTTGCCATAATAGAGAAAATTTTGTAAGAAATCAGTGAGTCCTATTAATACATGTCACAGGAGTATACTAAATATAGTATGAAGCTGAGTAAAAATTAATCTAGATATTTCCACAATTTCAGATTTCCTAGCCAAATTTTTTTTCCAGTTTTTTTTCTATTTTTTTTCATTTTGCATTCTGAGATGGTACTATTAGGTGATCTTAATCATCCATAATTCCAACCTGTTCCTCTCAAAGTTTTCTCTACTCAGTGCTTTAGTGAAGATATCAACAATTTGTTTATCAGTAACACAGAATTCTATGGAGATCAATCCTGTCTCATAGTTATCTCTTAAGAAGTAATGTCTAACATCTATGTGCTTAGTCCTCTTATGATTAACAAGGTTCTTTGTCATACTTATAACACTAATGCTATCACAGAAGATAGGAATGCAACCAACTTCAATGCCAAAATCTACTAGCTGCTGTTTGATCCACAACAATTGAGCACAGCAAGAGGCAGCATAAACATATTCAGCCTCAGCAGTGGATAAGGCCACTGAATTTTGCTTTTTAGTGGCCCATGATACAAGAAAATGAGCCATACCTGAGGTGCTTTTCCTATCCACAAGGAAACCTGCATAATCAACATCAACATACCCTACTAGATTGAAATTACTACCTTTAGGGTACCAAAGACACATATCAGTAGTGCCTTTCAAATATCTCAGTATCCTCTTGACAGTAGTCAAGTGAGATTCCTTTGGATTAGCCTGAAAGCGAGCACAAAACCCTACACTAAAAACTATGTCAGGTCTGTTGGCAGTTAGATACAAAAGTGAACCAATCATACCCCTATACAACTTCTGATCAACTGATGAACCGGGTTCATCTATGTCTAATTTAGTAGCAATTTCAATTGGGGTGTCTATTTCCTTTGATTCATCCATTTTAAATTTTTTGATCAGTTCCTTTGCATATTTTTGCTGATGGATCATGGTTCCATTTGGGCTTTGTTTGATCTGTAAGCCTAAGAAAAAGTTAAGCTCACCCATCATACTCATTTAAAACTCAGTCCCCATTAATTTGGGAAAATCCTTACTCAGTTTGTCAGTGGTTGCCCCAAAAATTATGTCATTAACATATATTTGTACCACAAGAAGATCCTTACCTTTTTCCCTTAAGAATAGAGTACCGTCAATTTTACCGCTTTTGTAGCCATGCCCAAGCAGGAATTTGGACAATCATTCATACCATGCTCTAGAAGCCTGCTTGAGTCCATAGTGAGCCTTGTCTAATTTGTACACATGTTCATGACACTCCTTGCTGTCAAACCCTGGAGGTTATTTAACAAACACTTCTTCTTTTAGGTAGCCATTCAAGAAGGCACTCTTGACTTCCATCTGATCAAGAGTAAATTCCATGTGTGTTGCAAAAGCTATGAGAAGTCTTATTGCCTCCAGTCTTGCAACTGGAGCAAAAGTCTCATCATAATTTATACCCTCCTATTGCCTCCTCTTGCAACTTGCTTGTATGAAAGCTGAAAGGTACAATGTAAAATCATATACTACAATTGAACTAGAATAAAAGATAGACACATGGAACTAGTTCTTCTATCTCATTCAAGTAGCTTCAGGATTGGACAGTCAAATCACACATAAATTGCTTGCAAAATCGCCTTGCTCTTTTGCTCTCAATCTATGTTTAACTTTTGCTTATGTGCATTGCCTGAAAATGAGAACAACATTGACATTTAATAGGTTAGTAATCAGAGTTTGACTAGGATTCAATTGCTACTCTTCTATCGTAGAAGAGTTCATGATGATCTCAAACTCTAACACTATCTTCTTCCTAAACTGTATTCTCTTTATGTAAGGAGTCTTTCCCTCCTTATCCAATATGCAATCTTTTAGATCAGATCAGGAGATATTGCTTCTTGATCAGTTAGATTTATCTCTTTCACGTTCATCCCACATGTATAGGTTGATCATGATTGTGCTTCACAAGATGTACCTGGTCCATGTCGGAGTTCTTTTGTCAATCTTTAAAACTTCACCTATTCTTGGGCCAACATGAGGGCAAGTCTTAAATCACCACACGGAACTATTTCCAGTATTGGAATCCCATTTGGACCTTGATATCGTCAAAACCTTCTCCAAACCAAATTTAAAGACCTTCAAAACCTTCAAAGAGCCAACATTCAATATTAGGCGCCGAAAAGCTCCTGGGTCATCCAAAACCCGATCCTAATATATTCCCAAGTTCGAAATCATCATACAAACGTGTTGGAACCGTCAAATCTTGATTTTGAGGTCATTTACTCAAAATGTTGACCGAATATAAACTTATCCTTTTTGGACAACCTTAAGGAACCAAGTGTTCTGATATCAACCCGAACCCTTACAAATCCCAAACTAACCATTCCCACAAGTCATAAAACAATAAAAACACGTACGGGGAGGTCTTATTTAGGGGAATGGTGTTCTAGAAAGTAAAATGATTGGTCGGGTCGTTACATTATAAAAAAGTAAATGCAAACCACACAAGTTGAATAATATTGGCCTTGAAGATTGGTCACCCTCGAGTCAAAAATGCCTTAATTGATATCAGAACATAATGATGCGATAATAAGAACTAGTATTAAGAGTATATTACATTGGGATGTATGTTACAATGTGTCTTGCTCATAATCAGACCCCTTTTACATAGTAGGTGAATCCTACTTTAGGTACAAGGGAGAATACTATATTGAATATGAAGTCTCGATAAGGGAGAATCCCGTAACTTATGAGACTAGGACAATGTACATAAATTCAGGAATATGAACTTCTCTTTATGCCTTGTTATCAAACGCATGTAGTTAAAACAGGCACCATCTCCCCTATAATCCTTACTTCCTCCAACTTCAAGATAACACCAACAACATAAGAATACAACAATAACAATATATATACATTATTTTCCAACCTTATATACACCACAAAATACTACAAAATAGTCCAACACACTCCAATATCTTCATACACAAAACGACCACCATAGTAGTGTCAAACAACCCAAAAATATTAAGATAAACGACCAGCCCACCACCCTGAATTTATGTGATGTTTATCCAACAGCAACACAAAACAATCCACAAAATGGTCTGCTAAAAGTAAATAACTCGAACTCATGGCTCTGATCACCGTCCTGTGAATTCTTACAATTATAGAACGAATTCTCATACCTTTTCAAGAAGAAAAAATAGATGAAAGAGAATAGTAAACTTACCTTATTTGTTGAATAACACGACTCCTATCTTAGTTATTGAAACTCTAGTTTTTTCCTCCAACTAGAACTTGAAAAGGAGAGAAAATCAATTAGGGTTTGGAGGAATTTTTTGGGAGGATGTTTGCAGGGGTTAAGGTCTGGTTATTGTGCCATCTTATTAGTGTATTATATGAATGAAATAGGGCTTTAAAATGTCTCTTTGTAAGACCCAAACTAGCCCATTTTTGGTCATATTTAATCCTCTCATTTAAGCAAGTAGGTGACACACCTACTTGTCACCTAGCAGTCTGCGGAGTCAAAAACTGAGCCTAAGCTTCACAACTAAAGTACTCACTATTCTCAAGGCATGACAAGGTTAAAAGAGATTGATTCAATTCAAAACATAGCACAAGACTTCCTATTTCTAAAAAATAAAAACTAACTATACCCGGTTCAAACAAAACCCTTGGAAAAAAACCGCGGCAAAAAGAAAAACCAAGGGGAAATTGCTACACTACCTACAAAGAAAATCTTTTTTTTTCTTTTTCTTTAGACTTAAATCCCTCAAGAAAACTGCCTAGGAGATCCATCGTCGGGAAAAGTCCAATTTTCTATTTAGTGACTGTTTTTCACTCTTTTTTTATTAAGCCTCTTTCGAAATGTTGACCAAATGTTTTAAAACAACTTTTATTTAAACTGGGGTTTATGAGATGTTCAGAAATTAATCACTGATTTGGCATTGGTTATTTCCCCTGATATTTTCAAGTTAAGAAGTGTTTATGACTACTGTTTGCCCGAGGGGTTGTTTTACGAACTATGCTTTGCCCAAGGGGGGCGATTATGGCTTTAATCTCTATTATTTTTTTAAAGGGTATTGAACCCCTACTGAAACTACTGGAAAGTATTTCAAAATGATTTGTACTAAAAGTTGGATATTAAAAAGGGAAGATTGACTCGTATTATGATTTGAAAGCCTGTTATGTTTATTGAGACTAACGTGAATGTGGATTCATTGTTTCCTACTGCTCAGCCTTTATTTACTCTTATTACTTACTGGGTTGGAGTACTCACATTACTCCCTGTACCTCATGTGCAGATTCAGGTATATCGAAACCCGGTAGCGGGTGTTGATTACTCAGGTGCGGAGTCATCAGAGTTAGCAAGGTGGCTGCATGATGTTCATAGCACCGCCTCCTTCCCCTCATTAGTGTTACTGTGTTTAGTACATTTTTATACTTTTGTTGTACTCAGACCTTGATAGTTGTTCATGACTAGTGATATCCCAATGTCGGGCTGGTATTTTATTCTGCACTGTTATTTCAGGATTTTATTGTGAAATATTGTTTAATTAAAGGCTTAAAAATGACTTTTAAGGCTTAAGGGGTTAATATGAGAGTGGTGTCGGTTGGCCTTGTCTTCACGAGAGGCGCCATCACGACCGGGCCGATTTGGGGTCGTGACAAGTTGGTATCAGAGCCTAGGTTACATAGGTCTCACGAGTCATGAGCAGGTTTAGTAGAGTCTCGCGGATCGGTACGGAGACGTCTGTATTTATCCTCGAGAGGCTGCATAACCTTTAGGAAAACTTTGCATTCTTGAATTCTTATCGTGCGTCCTTGATTCAGCTGGAAAAGTAACTCTTGAAATTCCTTCCACGCATTCGTATGTGCGCATAAGCACTCAGTATCATATATGCCTTGATGGCTTGTGATTCCCTGATCGAGGGGCGAGATATGATCTCTATGAGTTTGATATTGGGACAGTCTAGAGGACTTGAGGCCGGATCTTTGCCTATGGCTTGAACACCGAGGTGTTGATTGCGTGAGCAAGTTTTTTGAACTTATATGTGTGGTATTGTCCCTATTAGTAGAAGTGATGGCTGACAACTATGTGATGAGTATGATGGTACTGCGAGAGGTATCCATATGACTTGGAAGTGACGAGGAAGGCCTGATAGATGATAGATGAACTATTAAGTGTTTGATTTCCATTGTGGTTGGATGTGTAGCCCCGAGTTATGGGCGCGTGAAGAATCTTTTCATGTATCCTAGTTGGAGTGAAGTAAATTTCATGTTGCGGTATGAGTTCAGACTCGGGAAAATTAAGTGACAGTGTAATGTGTATGACGGTGTAAGGTATACAGAAATGTTATATTGAGGCGAAGCAGGCGGGTTGTCTCCTACGGTGTTCTGAGATTATATGATCCTTATGCTGTCTGTTAGAAGATCTCATTCACAAGTGAAACATATATGTTGAAATTTAAATTTGGGTCACTTAATAGAGTGGGCTTAACTATTACGAGAGTGAATGTGAGATTTGCATAGAGTTAAAGTACCCGATGGTCGGTGTTTCAAGAGCTTATGAAGGACTGAGTCTAATATCACTATGGTATTATGGAAGCAATAAAGTAGACACGTTATAAGTTATGGTGCGTGTTTTGATCTATGGCTTTGAGCCAAGTGGGAGAGTCCGCTATTGAATAGTTGATTGCACGGTTATGTGCTCTAATGGTTCCAGTTTGAGGCGTATTTGTGAATCAGTTATGGCTCGAGTAAAGGAAATTTCAATAAAGGTTATGTTATGCCTTATGGGTGTACGAGAATTGGGGAATGACTTGAGTTGTGGTTGGTAAGGAATTCTCGGTGCATAGGGCAGGAAGTTGCTTGGTTATATTGAAATGAGGTCACATTCTGCAGTGTCAGAGCGCAAATGAAGCACAGGTTATTCGGTTCATTTTATCAATCTTACTGCGGTTTGAGTAGAGTGGATGCCTCTAGAGAATGGTCCTATTGTGTTCAAAATTTTACATGCAATAATTGGAGGCTTTCAAGTTGTACTTATGTATAAAAACTGAGTTTTCCTTGGAAGACGTCAAGACTTGTGGTGTTTTCTATATTAATTGTGGGATTTTATGTATTAATATTAGGAGGTAACAGATTTAGATCCGCAGGAAGTTCTTCAGAGCGAAGTATTTCGAATGTAGTGCTTTTGGGAATATTTAAGAGAGAATATCAAGTTGAAGATGAATCAGAAGGAAATTTAGATAGATGGGGTAGCTTGATAGTAGACCGAATCGGTATGGTAAGGATATGATTAATTCCTGGTGTGTGTTCGAGGTAATAAGTTCTTTAGGGTATTTTGCGGTGATGCTCTTAGGTTTTGATGTCTTGCTTATCTTGGTTGAGTTAGAAAGATTCAGTCCTGACCTGTCTGATTTGTGCAAAGGGAACTCGGAGAGTTCTTGATAGTTTTTACCACGGTTTGGAGATGTATATTTTCTGTGGGCATGTGGAGCATGGGATGCATAGTGATTTTTCTTCTAGATTGGGACCAATAGAAATTTCTTGACCAATTGAGTACGTAGATGTTTGTGGCTCGGAAGGAAGATGAAGTTCTCATGTTATCCTGAGATGGTATGGCATATGCGGTAAGTTGTGGAGGATTGACAATTGCGTGTGGATTTGGAGATAGAAGTTCTCATATTCAGGCTATGTTGTGGCTGTGGATCATCTGTATCAGCACTGTTTAGCGACTATCGGGATTTGGAGGTCTGGGTGGATCTTTCTTTGCTTGGCATATTAGATTTTGGATGTGATGTTGGGGTTTAGACGGGTTGTCTCCGTGTTGGGTTATTCCGTACTATTGCGCTTGGGGCTATGCCGGAAATGCCACGGGTTGAGTGGCGAGGTGCGTCGGATTATGTTCTAGTAGAGTGGTTTATATTTCAAGGACCCAGCGGATGGCTGGGAAGGATTGCCTTTCTTAATTGAGCCTTCGTGATGGATGTCAGTGTAGAGGATTCTACCACTGATTCAGTTCTTTCCTGGAAGAGAGAGAAAGAGAGAGAGAGAGATTTAGTAAAGGTTACTAAATCAAAAGCCTATTATACTCATTTCATTCTCTCTCACATTTTTTTCTTGTAAAATACTCTCTCGATGTACTGCATGGAAACACATTCACCCACAACAAGCCGCAAGATAGAGCATATGCCTCGCCCCTCTCTCTCCCATGTCGTCGGCGCTCAACTTGTCTTTATCACCATCACTAGGTAATTCTCTCTACTCTATAAATCTCTCTCTCTCTCTCTCTTTCTCTCTCTTCCTTTTGGTTCATGACCCTTTTGGTCATGAAATGCAAAGCTGAATTGGGTAAACTTTGATTTTGTATTTGTAGTGAGTGTAGAAGAGGGTCGCCCTTATTTAGATTCAGATGCCAATTATAGTAATATATGTTTCATTGGTCATGGATTAGGGTTTCTTTACTAATCAAAATCTATTGCTCTTTTGTTGTTTCTTTGTAGTTTTATCTTACTCTGTTCTTTGCTGGTAGGTCTCATTGGTCTCAATATTTTTCACTTTTCTCCAAAATCTATATAAGAAAGTTTCAATCCAGACTTTTCCTACTATAATTTGATGCATAATGTTGATGCAAAAATGAGAAGTTGGTAAAATTTGAGATATAGTTTGGTGAATTTGTTCTTCTGAAAGAATAAAAATTTTATTTGGTAATTGGATTCACAATATAGGTATGTTTCTTAAAGTTTGTTGAAGGCAGACTCTTTTGATGTAAAATCAAATTAATATACATATAAATTGCTTCTCATGAGTGCAATTTAGTTACTAATAATTTCCTTCACAATGGGTGAATGAGAATTCACAAATATAGGGATATTTTTTAAGACATCACACTTTGTTGTCTTGTACCATCCTCTGCCAAAGTAAGTTCTCCCTTTCTAGTTATAATGAGGTTTTAGGATTGCATGTCTAGTTCATTATTATGTCTTTGAGGTGAAAATTTATTCTTGTATTATTCCTGGTATGATCATGTTAGTACATCTGATAGAAGATGTCTAAGTATCTGCAGTAGTACAACTTGATTTATGTTTGCAAGAATAGGCCCTAACCATTATATTTTTTAAGCTATTTAATCTAGTTCTTTGTGTTGTTCGTTAGACATAAATTGTTGATGTCATGACCCTAAAACCGACCCGGTCGTGATGGCATCTATCGTAAAACTAGGTCAGCCGACATAATTTATGAATTAACCGTTTAATCAATAACAATCAATTTTAAGCCTTTAATTGATCAGATATCTCATAATGTAAGTCTAAATGAACAGTGCGGAATAAATACACAAGCCCGACATCGGGGTGTCACAAGTCACGAGCATCTACTAAGGTCTGAATACAATAAAGAGTCTAAAAATATACTAAATACAGTCTAAGGAAGACAAGAGGGAGAAAAATAGTGTTGCGAATGTCGGGCAGCTACCTCGCTAACTCCGATTAGTCTGCCACTGAGCAATCAACACCAATTACCAGATTCAAAAATGCCTAAATCAGCACACAAGGTGCCAGGAGTAATGTGAGTACGCCAATTCAGTAAGTAATAAAAGTAAATGAAAGCTGAGCAGTAAGAAAATACGTAAACCACGTCATAACACTACAACAAATGTAGATCATTTCCAAAGTAGTACACAAATCATTTACCTCGTAAATCAAGCTTAGTTTCAGTAAAAATCTTTTTAAAACAACTTTCAATGGTTTCAAATGAATGATAAAATAGTGAGTATAAATGATAGAAAACGTAAACAGCCCATCGGGCAAAACATGTACCATAAACCGCCCTTCAGGCATAATATAAATAGAACCGGCCCCTCGGGCTACCTCACAATCACTCGTAATCAGCCCCTCAGGCATAACATGAATCAAGAACCGCTCCTCGGGAAAACATGGATCAAGAACAGACCCTCGGGCAACAACATGAAACAACAACAGGCCCTCGGGCTACATCATATCACTCACACTAGGTACCCGCGCTCACTGGGGGTGTCCAGACTCCGGGAGGGGCTCCTTATAGCCCAAGCGCAATATCAAGCCACCTCGTGGCATAATCAAATAGGCTCTCGGCCTCATATCAAGTCACCTCGTGGAGTAACAAATCAGGCCCTCGGCCTCATAATCATAAATCAGTACCACACTGCTGCGGCGCACAACCCGATCCCATAATATCCTCACAACACAGGCCCTCGACCTCACTTAGTTAGAAATCTCTCATGGCACTCGGGAAACAGTAAAACATGATGCTCAACCCAAAATATCATTTAAAGTATCAAAAAGAGTAAATATGCCTGAGTTATGAAAATAGTAGAATACAGCATGACTGAGTACAAATATGAAGCCAAAACAGTGAGGAATAGTAGTATTAATCCCCTAAGGGTCCAAAACAGTTGGCACGAGGCCCAAATATGCATTCAGCCTAAAACATGATCATACTTTCCAAAACACAATGATATCAAACAGTTTTCAATCAAATACATGGTTTAACAATCATATGGGACAGACTAAGTCACAATCCCCAATGATGTACGACCCCACGCTCATCATCTAGCATGTGTGTTACCTCACAATAGTGAAATGATGTGAAATTCGGGGCTTCATACCCTCATGACAAGATTTACAATCATTACTTACCTCAATCCGGACGAGAATCTACTTCGCAATGCCCTTACCTCTTGATTCGGTCTCAAATTATCCCGAATCTATCCAAAATCAGAATCATATCATCAATTTCTGCCAAAGGGCAAAGCCCGAGCGAAAATTATCAAATTAAACTCGAAATCCTGAAATTGGCCAAACCCGACCCCCGGGCCCACGTCTCGGAATCCGATATAAATCACAACACTAGCATCCTTATCCTCTCATGAGTCTATACATACCAAAATCATTAAAATCGGACCTCAAATGACCTCTCAAATCCCCAATTTAAACTCTCCAATTTCAATCCCTAATTTTCCCAATTTCTTCTCTAATTTTCCCCCAATTTTCATAATTAAACAATGGAATAATCACCATAAATACAAGATACAAAGCCCAAGTAGCTTAAATCTCTGAATGCACTGGATTATCTCTTGAAATCATAGCTTAGAGCTCCAAAATCAACCAAAAATGGTGGAAGAATGACTAAAATCCGCGAAGAGTGCCTTTTATACTTTCTGCCCAGCGATTTGTGCATCTACGGACAATATTTGGCACCTGCGGGACGCTTCTGCGCCCAAAAGTTCGCACCTGCGGAATTCACTTAACTACTCAAACACCGCACTTGCAACCCAGGTCTCGCACCTGTGGGCTCGCAGATGTGGTCCAGCCCTTCGCTCCTACGACTAATGCCGCTTCTGCGGTCTCCTTTCCTCTTTTACAGCTCGCACCTGCGGTCCCCAATCGGCAGGGGCAGTTATGACAAAAAATAGCAGCTGCAAGTCCACTTTTCCAACTCTTTGATAACCCGTCGAAATCATCCCGAGGCCTTCAGGACCTCAACCAAACCTATCAACAAGTCACATATCATCATTCAAACTCATACCAACCCTTGGAACACTCAAAATAATGTCAAAACACCAAATCATCCTCGGATTCAAGCCTAAGAATTTTCAAACTTCCGAATTCCGTAACCGATCTGGAGTTTCTTGGGATTGGCAGGCTACTATCATCGGTTCGTGGAGGGGTTCTCATCTATCGCAGCCCCGATGACTAGTTTGACCCAGATGGGTGCCCAGTTCAGGTGGTCGGATGAGTGTGAGGCGAGTTTCCAGAAGCTCAAGACAGCTCTGACTACGGTACCAGTGTTGGTTTTGCCCACAGGTTCAGGGCCTTATACAGTTTATTGTGATGCATCTCGTATTGGACTTGGTGCAGTGTTGATGCAGAATGGCAATGCCATTGCCTATACTTCATAGAATGATAAATATATACACCACTGCTAAATTTGATTAGTTTAGGATACAGGCACTTGGAATGATAGTGGTGTATCCAAAATATATACACCACTATCGTTCATCTTCTAACCCTCACAGGCACCTTGAGACGACGAAAGTTGAGAGAAAGTAAAATGAGAGAGTCTTATTGGTGAAAACCTTCGCAGGCACCATAAGGCGAAAAGGAATTAAGAAATAAACAAATGAGGGAGGTTTGTCGGTGAAAACTCTTTAAGACACTACAAGTCGAACAAGGTTCGTAAGTTGGCAAAAAGAAAAAAAATTGGGTTGTGGAAGTTTTGGAAAGCAAAGTGAAACAATTGAAAAGGAGATTGGTCAAATAGACTGGGTTGATTAATCCAAAATGCATACCCTGATCATTGGTGCCAGTGACTCCAATCAGATAAGTTCCTTATTCCTATCTCCAACAGTCATCCAAATTTGGATTTTTTCTTTTCATTCTTAATTGTCAAAATCGTCATGTTTCGTCACTAATAATCTTACTCATCTAAAGCTTTTGAGGTAAGTTTCGTTCCAGCAAATAAAAAGGAATGTCAAGGTATACTACCAAGATTCAAAATTGCACAATGCAAAATACGGCCATGATATGCGGGAAGTAATAAGATGAAAATAAGATATGGGTGTGAGCAAAAGTTGAATCAGAGAAGTGGTTCAGTAATGTCATGAGAGACATATGGTTACGATTGAAAGGGTTTGAAGTGAAAACAACAGTTGGGGATCCTACGGTTAAGGATCAATTATGAGGATAAAACAGTCTTTTCAACCGCTTCAAGGCAGTAAAACAGGACAAAGAGAAACCTCACCCCCAGCAAGAATGCCACAACTAACCACCACGCCCTAAACTAACAAGATTTTCCTTGATTTGAAACAGGGGCAAAAACAATATTTGTTTCAGGAAACACCCGGTGAGGGAAGCAAGCAGGCATCCACCTGGAGAACAAGGAAGAACAGTTGAAATATCAGCAAGCAGGCGTCCACCTGGAGAACAAGGAAGAACAGTTGAAATATCAGCAAGCAGGCGTCCACCTGGAGAACAAGGAAGAACAGTTGAAGTAGCAAGCAGGCGTCCACCTGGAGAACAAGGAATAACAGTGGAAATGTCAGCAAGCAGGCGTCTACCTGGAGAACAAGGAAGAGCAATTAAAATATCAGCAAGCAGGCGTCCACCTGGAGAACAAGGAAGAACAGTTGAAATATCAGCAAGCAGGCGTCCACCTGGAGAACAAGGAAGAGCAGTGGAAATATCAGCAAGCAGGCGTCCACCTGGAGAACAAGGAAGAACAGTTGAAATATCAGCAAGCAGGCGTCCACCTGGAGAACAAGGAAGAACAGTTGAAGTAGCAAGCAGGCTTCCACCTGGAGAACAAGGAAGAGCAGTGGAAATATCAGCAAGCAGGCGTCCACCTGGAGAACAAGGAAGAACAGTTGAAATATCAGCAAGCAGGCGTCCACCTGGAGAACAAGTGAATAGAATTCAAATTTCAAAGAGGTTAGGAGCCCGCCTGAAGAGAGGAATGGCAATTTATTTTCAAAAGATGTTGTCGAGGTCAGGAGCCCCCCTGAAGAATAGAATGTCGATTTATTTTTGACATTGTTGGGTGAAGTCAAGAGCCCACCCATATAATGGAGGAATACACTTAGAATCAATAAGGCAGAGGAGTCTAACCGGAATCCCCAGCGGGAAACAACAAGAATCCCAAGCAGAGAAGGAAGTACAAGACTCGATGAAAAACAATACAAAAAAGGAAACAAGCAGTTCAAAATCGGTAGTCTGAAGAGAATACAAGACAAATCGGAAGCAAAAGATACCAAAGGAATCACCAAGACATGAAAGCAACAAGAGACAGAAGGGCATGACCTAGATAAGATTTTCTAATACCATGGTCTAGTCTAGCTTTTTGTTTTTCTTTAAGCAGGGTGTAATAAGGAGGTCAACAAGCAGTAAAAGCAGTATGCAACAGCAGTAACATTGCAGTCTCATGGTAGTCCCAGCTACCAAAACTTCCCGAACTACATTGACCTGATTCCTTTATAGCCAAGGATATGTAGGAAACCTTTGAAGCAGAGGTTCGGTCAAAGCTTTCAAAAAATGCTTCCCACGGAGTATTCAAACAGGCAAAAATCGCTCGTATCCGCTCACTTTATCTTTGCACGAAAACTCTTCGTTTTTCCGGACAAAGAGGGACAACTGTGAGCACGTGATTTTTGCCTCATACGAATTACTCCAAAATAACTCCCGAAATTCGGTCTTTTCTTTAATTATGTGTTATTTTTAGGAAATATTGTACGGTTTTCCTATTTGTTTGCATAGGCATATGGACGTGTGTAATTTTATTAATGCATTTAAAAATACAAAAAATATAATATAATGTAATATGTGTTGCATGTGCATTTAGGATTTAATTTTTTTAATTTAGGAATTAACAGGTTTGTTTTACAAAAAAAGGAAAATCACAAAAAATATGAAATTGTTGTAATTTGGTCATTTAAGTGTGCCCTTGTGTGATTTCATTTTCTTTGATTCGCGTGTTAATTATTGTAAGTATTAATTAATATTTGTAGTTGTATTTAGATTTTACAATTAATTAGGAATTGTATTTAAATCAGAAAATTAAAGAAGAAAAAGGAAAAGAATTCAAAAAATGAAGAAGAGATTCGGACTGGGCCTGTTTTTAGGCCCAAAAATTTGCACTTCCTACCCAGCCCATACCCGTCCCAAATCCAGTCCACCTGTATCTAAATTAAACGACGTCGTTTCATCATGCTCAATCTGGTTTGTTGATTTCACTTGATCAACGCTCCAGATCAAATCTTCCACACCCGACCCGTTCCCGTCCAAAACTGATTCGGTCTTGAGGATAAGCAAAACGATGTTGTTCCACTTACTCGATTAATCCAGACCATTGATCTCATCAGATCGAACGGTCTGGATCCAACCCTCATGTGCATATATAAAGGGTCCAAACTAACCCCGCCCCCCCAAACCAGGCCCCCTCCTCTCATTTCTCATCAAACCTCGTCTCTTTCAGAGACGAGGAACCCTAATAGCCGCCACCCCGTTCCCTCGCCGTAAACCCGGCGGCGCCGACTCCAATGGCCGTGAAATTCACACCACTAGAGCATCTAACCGCCCTCTCCACGAATCCCTTAACCATTTTGCTCGAATCAGGCCGAAGCTCCTCGAATCTTCAATTGAAGATTCGAGCAAAACCTAACACTACCCCAACTTACCCCAAACTCACACCTGATATCCGCTAGGGTTACCCCATAGCACAAAAGATCTTGGTTCTGTTCGAATGACCTGAAAAATCACTAGTAGGAACGTTCCAAAGTTCTTGGTTTATCATTCCAAGTATATTTGATTCGAACATCACGGGGTATTCTATTTTACTTAGAAACATGTTGTGGGGGGGGGTACCAATTCTGAATGGTGTTTTGATGTTGCTTTGAGCGTTCCAAAGGTTGGAACAAGTTTGAATAAGGTTATGGGATATGTCGGCATGTTTGGTTGAGGTCCCGAGGGCCTCGGGTGAGTTTCGGGTGGTTAAACGGATCAATTTTGGACTTTGGACTTGACAGTTTTTGCTGGTTTTTGTTGCAGACGAATTGTTCTTCGCGTTCGCTATCAGGGACTCGCATTCGCGAAGGGTGTTTTTATATGACGATATTTTTGTTCTACATGTTCGCGAGGAAGAGGACGCGAACGCGAAGGTGGAGTCTTCATGTGCATCGCGGACGCGAGACGGGGGTCGCATTCGCGAAGAGGAATAAGGTCGTTGGGCACCACAGGCCCATGTGCTATGCGTTCGCAAGATTTGTATCGCGTTCGTGAAAGCCTGGTATGGCGAAGCATCACATTTGCAGGGAATTGTCCGCGTTCGCGAAGGAAAAAGTGGAGAGGCTTTGAATTTGGTCTACGCGAAAGCGAGAGGGCGGTCGCATTCGCGAAGAAGGAAATTTACCTAGGGCAGAATGTTTAAAAGTGAGTTTCGCGATTTTTGGTCTATTTTCTCCATTGTTGAACGTTTTTTGGAGCATTTGAGAAGGATTGAAAAGGGAATCGAAGGGAAACACTTGGAGGTAAGATTTTTGAACTCTATACTCGATCCTATGTTGATTCTTACTTGTTTAATCATGAAATATATGGAAATTAAAGCCTAAAATTGGGGAATTAGGGCTTAAATTTAGAGAGTGTAAATTGGGAATTTGAGGTCCGATTTTGATGTTCTTGGTATGTATAGACTCTTGAGAGGATGAGGATTCGATTGATGTGACTTTTATCGGAGGCGTGGGCCCGGGGGCCGAGTTTGAGCAATTTCGGATTTTTGATGTAAATTGGATATTTTCGAGTGGGCTTTGTTCCCTTAGCATATTTTAATGGTTATGTACTGATTGTGGCTAGATTTGGAGCATCCGGAGGTCGATTCGTGAGGGCAAAGGCATCACGGGCTAGAGTTTGGACTGGATCGAGGTGAGTAATGATTGTAAACGTTGTCCTGAGGGTATGAAACCCCAGATTGCATATCGTTTTACTATATTGAGGTGACGCACATGCTAGATGACGAGTGTGGGGTCGTGTACTATTGGGGATGGTGACCTAGTCCATCTCGAATGATTGTTTTACCGCATATTTGATTGAAAACGATTTGCTATCATCATGTTTTGGGCTGAATGCCATATGTCACGCCCCTTTTTTCCCCTCTTCCGTTAGGAGAGGAGTTTCCGAGTTTCGATATTCATGGGGTGTAGTGACTCATTTCCCCTTTTTGGGAATTGGGTATTTTGAAGAGTCACCACTTAATGGTTTAAGGAGCATTAGGACACCTATAGAGTTTATTTACAACTAGGTTTGATAACCAGAAATTGGGTAAAGGCTTGAAATTATCCCGAGGGGAAGGTGTTAGGCACCCCTCAGGATCCACTAGTGTGGTTCCCGGCCAGATAGTTCTTTTGCGAATTTGTACAATTAGCAAGTAAACAAATGAAGGCTCAAGTAAGAGGGGTTTTAAGTTAAACACACAAGCGTTTGAAAACAATTATTGAAAGGCAAGGTTTTGAAATAGTTATGAGCTAAACATGCTTGTAAAAAAAATAAAGGGGGTCCTAGGTTCGTTTATAATATGGATCATCTCAACGTAATACCCGGTATGACACTCCTCAGAAGAGGGGATACACATGATATTAGTGCACCGGTCATCATATCCATATCTACCCTTCCCACCCCGATAAGGTATTAAAGCGCGGATTAGTCTCGACCTCTATTGTATGCTATTACCCGTCCCATTCCTGTCAGTCCCAGAGGAATTTAGGACTATTATTCCTATAAGAGGGAGGGTTTTAGGCTGACTCTTAGGTTTAAAGGTAAAAAGGCTAAGGCGACATGCAAAACACGTAGGACTGCATTTAGAGGGAAACATGTAAGCAGTTATAAGGCTCATGTATACCTCCGCAAATAATTCACATAAATAGCACGACTTAAACACAGTTAAGGTCTGAATTTTAAAATCCTAAAGCAGAGTTTGAGTCAAAACCAGATTCATTATATAACTCAGAAAAGAAGTCCGAAATCAAAGACACCACAATGGCAGTTGGAGTAATATCCTTTAAGTGGTTCATTCTCGGGCTGGTATTTGGTTGCCACCAAGCTGTTGGAGTAATATCCTTTAGATTTCAATGCATGAATCCAATTACTAGTACTTGATGGTGGGCTGCAAAAATTATATCTACATAATTTCACCTTTCTTATTTTACAAGATGATGCAAAGTATACTACCTAATTAATGCACTCACAATCAGTTTTCTTTATTTTTTTCCCTATATAAAACCACCAATGAGTGGCTACAGAAAAAAGTATAACCTCAATTCTTTATGCTATGAATTTGTGTAGAAAAGAAATGTTGTATGCTCACAATTCAAATGTGTCATAGTATATATTTATAGCCAGCTTCTTAATTTTATGTTTGAGAACTCTTGTGCCAAAGGAGACTGAAGAGTCGAGATTGAATTGATTACATACCTTTTCCACATGTTGCTGGGCAGGCTCTTCACAACAGGTATCATTAAAAATACAAATATGTTATTTACAACTACTCCTATATTACGTTCTGAGTCAAGTCTTTCCTCCGAATCATTGTAAAATATAAATATATCTTTTACAAGCCTGGGCACTACATCAGTATCATTATTATTTTGTGGTCCTTAGTACCACTCTCTTAAGAATCTGCTATCATAGGATAAATTAATATTTCATTATTTATGGGAGCAAAATCTAGTCAAGGAGCAGACATAATAAACTACATTTTCATAGTTTTGTGCATTTTGAACAGTTGCAGTAGCTTGCTCCACTATTTGGTAAGATACCCGTGCCTTGTATTTATGTTCTCACCAATTATTTGCTTTTTTAAAAAAAGGAAAAAGATAAATTGAAACACCAACTTGGTAATATAAATTCATCTCAAGTTAAATGTTAGGTGATGCTTTAGTCTTCTAAATTATCTTCCGTGATTCACCGGAATTTTCTATAGCATTTTGTAATAAGAGCTGATAGGAAATTACATCATTTTTATACTTTTACAGTATAGAATCTTCCATAGATCCATATATCTATAACATGAGATATTTCAGTTAATTTAAGAAAATGATTAACAATCATGTTGAGAGAATTAGTTTGTTGTTTCACCAGGTTCATTTGGAATCTAAATTGATGGCTTAATATTTTTAAGGTTCACAAAATTCAGAATTATCTGATAAGTAATGATACATATGCTTTAAAGAGTCTTACCCAGGGAACTCTGCAGCATATAAGTGAGCTTTGAATTCCTGTTGTACACAGGGGGTCAATGTTATCTAAAGGAAAGATAGTAATAAGTGATTATCACATTCACAAATGAAAGGAGAAATACTTGTATAATGTGAGTTGTCTTAGAGGCTAATGCAGAAATGACATCCCCAAGTGCAGACAATGACTTTTTTTATGAATTGTGATAGCAATGTAATCTTCAAGATGTTTTTTCACATTGTATTTTATTTTCTGACACAATTATTTTAATAATTTCAGGTCATACAGGTTGATATTCGATAATTTAGCAGGATCTAAAGCACCTATTTATGATGGAAGGGAATGAATCTGATAGTAAATAAGGTATAGATATGTACTATTGGGCATTAAATACAGAAAACGTTAAGGAACTTGTATTGAATCAAATATGATTGCTGATTATAATGTTACATTAAATGTCATTAAATGCCATTAATTGACAATAATGGCTCAATTATGGTAGAAACGAAACGTATTACCTAGAAATAGCTATAAAAGGAGAAGACTGATCATTTGTAAAGACATAAAATATCATCGAAATATACTGATTTACTTTGCTTTCTTTTGTTCTTCTTATTATTATTAAAGTCAATTTCTTTTATTAATTCTATATTTGATTATTAGTAACCCGAGTTTTTCTAAAATAAAGTTTTGACCGAAATTCCTATTTTTGGTTAAACAAATTGGTTCCGTTACCGGGAATCTGATAATCGTTTACTTTCTTAATCAAATTCTTTCATCAAAAAAATTACCATATCGAATAACAACGACAACAGACAACAAGATCCTCAACATCAGGAGAATGATGCGTGTGACAAGACCCCCACTTCCCTCACCGCGTGATTCACAACGTCAGTCATGAGAAGGAACTCCAGATGGCTCTGAAACAAATAATGGGGTTGCAAATCAAAACGGATTCGAGGCAAATCAAAATGCTGGAGTTGCGAACGAACAAGTACTCGATGATGCCTTAAAAAATCTCATTATTCAACAAGTCAGCAATGCTCTCCGAGCTTTTACCAGCCAATTGCCAGTTGCACCACCAACACCAACTCCGAATCAGAATACTTTGGAAAACCCACTTTCTGGGCTCGTTAACTCAAGCACTGGTGGAACTCCAGTTCCGATTCTGATTCAACAATGTCCTTGGGTGGATCGACAACACATGTATCCAAGTCTTTGCTAGCCATGGATTCCTTGCTTTTTGACCTTGTGTTGTATGGACGAATCGCGAAAGTGCCACAAACTAACCACCCTCTGTTATGATAACAATGGAAGTAACAAAGAGGAGCAAAACAAAGCCAACTTGTTAGCGTTAGGACATTTATCATATAAAAATATCACATTGCGTGCAATGCCCCTAGCAACAATTAATAGTTCTAGAATGATTTCGAGGGCCACAAAGTCATTTGGGATTATCCCAATTTTACTCTCCTGGCCCTTTTTCTCTTCTTTTCCTCTTTTACGCTCCTTAATTTGCTCATTTCTTTCCTCTTTTTTCTTTCTTTCTGATTATCGCTCTTTTCTTGCATCCCGCAGTTTCCTCTCATTTTTCACATCCCACAACGTTTCTCTTCTTTTTTTCCTTTTTTTTAACTTTTAAAAAAAATGATTTGATTGAACCCTATGTAGGTTGCCTAGGTATCATGTCCCTTATGAATCAGATCAGGCAGCCTTACTCCGAGGTTCAGTTATACCAAAATAGAAATCAAAATTCCCCAAGCAAGAAATTGGGGCAGAAGTGGTGATTGTTGTGGAAATTGGATTCCGAAAGTTGTAATTTGAACCCATTTGAATTGTTTTGAGCCTTTCATACCTTTATTTCTAACCCAATCCAAAAGCCTACATTATGGTCCAAAGAAAGACCTTCTGATCAATTTTAGGAAACGCCAAAATCAAGCAGGTAACGGTAATTCGTGGCAGTGGCAACATTCTGGTTGAAAGCAAAAAAACAAAAGATAAAAATGAGAGAGTCTTATGGGTGAAAACCCTCACGGGCACCGTAAGACGACGGGAGCTGAGAGAAAATAAATGAGAGAGTCTTATTGGTGAAAACCCTCGCGGGCACCTTAAGGCGAAAGTGAGTTGGAAAATGTTTAAAATGGCAAAAGGTCCGTGGGTGGAAAAATGTTTCGAGGTACCGCAGGAAAGCAAGGTTAAGGTCTGGGTAATTCAAATAATTGATGGAAGTTCTGGGCAACATAAGTACGGCAATTGAAAGTTGGTTATTTGGACAAATTGGGCCGATCAATCCAAAATGCATGTCATAACCATTGGTACCAGCTGTCTCGCTCAGATAAGTTTCTTTTCCTTCTCTTTTTAAAATAGCCATCTGGTTTTGGATTCTTCTTATCCTTGACTCAAAAATCATCGCATTTCATTTTCTTTTGAGGGTTTTATCTAGTTGAGATATTTCAGTACTAGTCTTGGTCAATGTAAGCAGAAAGGACTTCAAAGCTCACTACCGGTTTCTGGAATTGTAAAGCACAACGTGGTCAGAGCATGTCAAAAACAACTTGATGTCAAGGGGAATACAGGAAATTAACGGAAGTTTCATCGGTGAAATGATTGGGAAATGTCAGCCTATGATTACAATGAAAAGGACTTAGATTATTACAAGGTAGAACTAAGTCTGATGGCAGCAACTTTGTCTTGCGGGTCAGGGTCTGCGCGCGCGTTGCTGTGGGCGCGCACGACACTTGATGTGCTGGCCTAAGGCTGGGCGCTGGTGCTTGGCATCAGGGTCTGTGCGCGAGGCGCTGCTGGAATGGGCCTGCAGCTGAGCACTGGCGAGGCATCAGGATCTGCGCGCGCGACATTGTCAGGGCACGCGGCGCTGTTGTCATTGACCAGCCCTTGGGCGCTGGCGAGAGGCATCGGTGGGGCGACAGAGGCGCATGCACGCTTGTCACTTGGCGCAACCAAGGCCACGGGGCCGACCATGGCGCTAGGCATTGTGAGGCTTGCTAGGCCGCCATGGGGCGCGACCAAGGGGTCATAGGACATGTATGGAAAGCAGCCCATGACATTCTCCCCCACCTGAGTTGGCGCCGTCCTCGGAGCCTTATGATGATGATGATGATGATGTTTCTGATGGTTGTTGGATGGGAGGTCTGCGCCCCTCTGTTCTGTGAGCTTGTTGTTGTGGTGACGCAATGATTTCATGCGGCTAACATGGAAGACTGGATGGATCTTCCACCAGGATGGAGTTTTTACCTGGTATGTAGACTTCCCAATGCGTTTTTCAATGAGCAGGGGCCTGATGTATTTTTGTTGCAGGCGGGGGTCATGGGTCCTTTCTGCAAACAAGTACCGCTTTGGGATGCATAGCATTACTTTGTCCCCTGGTTGATGTTGGGCAAAGCAAAGTTTTTGTTCGGTGAACCTTTTTGCCCGCTCTTGGGCTTTGATGAGATAGCTCCGCACTATCCCCATGTTGCGCTCCCATTCGCTCGAGAAGTTGGCATCCAATTCGAAGGCAAAGAGAAATATTTGAAAAGTTTACCTCCTCTATCAACAAGAAGGAAGACAGGCATGGCACCAGGCTTAGATTTGAAGGAGATATCAAAATCTGCAAAATTCTTACAAGACTTTTGATTAGCTTTTGGGTACATAACAATACCAACCATGGTTCCTCCATATTGTGGGACCCCAAAGTTCCCAATTGCACACTCATACACATCTTTGATTGAGCTTGGCGACGTTACTCTCAAACTGTTCTTCTCCACCACAAATCTACCCAAACAAGACCCACACAGCACACACAAAATACACACTAAAAACCCTAACTTTCCTTTCATCTTCACTTCCCTCAATCAGATAGAGAAAAATAAAGATGACCCAGATCAAAAAAAGTCAAAATTCAACCTTTAACAGCTGCTAAACCTACAAATTTACATGAAAAATCAAATCTTGATGACACCCAGATCATAAATATTAACGATCTAGCAAGTTTTCACCCTTTAGACCCACTGTGACGTAATTTATTGAGTATTAGGAGAAGAATAAGGGAAAAAGCTTGGGTCTTTGAACAAGTAAAGAGGAGAAAAAACTTCACGAGGAAGAAAAAACAAAAGGGTTAACACCAAAGACCGGAGACGTGTAAAATGTGCTAAACTGAGGAAACATTTCATTTACAAAATGTGCTACGTGTATAAACAAAATTAAGTTTTCATATTTACTTTGTCCTTTTGGGATGTGGATGAAATATTAGTCCTAATATAAGTAGAAGATGTAAACCTTAAGTAATTGCAATTGTATTAATGCTCCCGATCATATAATTATTAGTTCAATATGGATCGTTTCATTAACTTGGAGGAAAAAATAGTTATGTCCACAACATTTAAGAACTACATTAGTTAGTAGTGTCAGATCGGATCTTTAAATTAGCTTGGAGTGAATATTGTGAAATGAGCTAAGGTTTTACTTCAAATTTGGACTAAATAAGTAAATTGTATTAATGCTCGCAATCACAATAATTGCTAGTTCAAGATCGGATATTTTCATTAACTTCGAAGCGAAAAATAGGTGAGTAAGCATACTATTTGACTCAAAAGATATTAAATTTTTTTTGAACAAATCAATCAATAATGAAGAGGTAAATCGTAGCTGAAGATAATAAACTCTAGGATGATAGTAATAGAGAGAAGAGAATTGTAAATATTCTTTTTCATTCAAGGTTGGTGAATTTTCCAAAGGCCCCCTTTACAAGGCTCTCATTCCTCTTATATATTGAGGAATTCCCCCTCCCAAACGACATACAAAAGATCCTTTTTTAGGAATATTCTCAATGTCCCATAATATGCTTACTCTACCACCGAGGTCGTATTATTCTCTCTCTTACTACAAGGTCGTACCCTTCTGGGCATCGACTCGCAGGTGCTCGGCCCGTCTGTCGTGATCACTGCAGGTCGTGGTCGGTCAAATTCAGACCCATGCAGTTAGTCCCTCCACTCGTCGGGGTTGCGACCAGTGCGTCCTTGATGAGCGAACTCTGCCTTCTTTGGGAGAAATTTGACCCATAGGAACGTTGCGATGCGGCCAACGCGAGGTGGCTATCAAATTCAGCGAAGCACTGTAGAATACACACTGCCCGGGGGTGATGTCAGCTTTACGTGCGTCATCATTACGCGGATTTTTAAGGTAAGGACTGACGGTTTGGCGCTTTGATTCTTGCGCTAATTTGAGGCCTACTGCCTCGATTCTGGCGCCACCCAACCCTATAAATAGATGAAGGGTTTGATTTTTGAAAAACTTTAGCTACTCACCTCTTGATAGCCTCTCAATCTTCTTCATTTGTTCTCACACCTTCTTGCTCCTGTTTCCATTCTTCGCCGAAAGTTTCTTCTTTCTTACTCCCTTTTGTCGTTACTCCTTTAAACAAAACTATGTCGAGGTCTCGTCGTGCTAGAGAAGAGGTTCCTGAAGCCACCCCGTTATCCACAGTGCCTCTTTCTGGCAGCGGAGAAGTGGTGGCAGAAGAAGGTGACAGCCCTCTTACGCTAGAGGAGTTACTACCGAGGCATCCCTTGTCCCGGAATGATTTCCTCAAAGATCCTCCTCCTACCCCGAACCCCGTGTTTTCTGAGACAAAGCAGGTTCATCTTGATGCCCTCCGTATAAAGTACGGTATCCTTGCCCATATAGAGATGATTCCGGCGGGGGAGGATTACGTTGACCGTGATCGGCTACACCCTTCCTCTCTTCCCCTTGGCGGGAGAATTATGTAGTTTTTACCAGGTTTGCCCAGCACATCTTTCGCCGTATACGCTTAAGGTGCTTCTGCTATTAACTAAGTACGCAGAGTTGGCGGAGTGTAGCGTCTCGGTTCATCATCTTTTGCACCTATTCGCGCCCGGCTTCCTCAAGGGTACCATAGTGCATTTGAGACTTCGTGGTACGAAAGGACTAGTGGTCAGAACGAATGATCGGGCGAGTCGTAAGTTTTGACACAAATATTTCTTCATCAAAACCGAACACGTCATTTTTGACCCCGCCAGATTTCCGGAACGATGGAACAGAAATCGTAAGTGCCGTCGTTCGTTAAGTTCCCCTCTCTTCCGTAATTATTGTAACTTTAACTTACTCGCCGTTTTGCAGCTATGGGCTGCCCACCTTGCCCTTTTGCGTATATCAAGGATTTGGTGGCCCGTCTGTTGCCTCATGTAGCGGAAACTCGGACTTGGCCCCCCTTCGTGCAATGTTATGGCCCTAAGGTTTCCTCAGGTAAATATTTGCTTTTACTGCCTCGTTGGCCATGCGTTCCTGCTTAACAGTACGACCCTTTGTTACGATAGGTCGGGGAGCTTCTAGACGGAGAACGCCCGTTCCCTCTTTTAGACAAGCCGCTGCTACTGCGGGCACGCGATTTATTTTGTGCGAGTCTGTTCGGGAGGGCCGTCCTCAACTTATTCAATTGGGAGATTCGTCTCGAACTGTGGCCACGAGGGAAGAAGCCTCGTCGGTACCGGCCTCACATCTTGTTGATGAATCTTCTAACAGCGATAAGCCATCAGAGAGGAAAAAGAGGAGGTTGGAGCTGGGAAAGGGCGTGGCTATAGATGCCGACAGCAGCTGGGCGTCCCGGACGGCCCCAGTGCCCGTATTTATGGCTGATGCCATTTTGTTGGGGAGGTCTCCCCAAGTGGAGGGAATTAGCGCAGGATCCGGTTCAGTGCGCTCCGTTGAGGGTGGCATATCATCTAATGTTGGAGAATCTCGTATCGAGGGTGACGGCTCGGGTTCGGATGTCGACCCGGAGGACGTCAATGAATTTTTGGGTCACCATACCCATGTGGAGGTTAGGATGGATGGGTCCAACCGTCATGTGGTAGTCCCGGGGAACTACAACTTGCTGTTGAACAGCGAGCAGGTTGCGTCGGCCCTTTCTCCTCTATGTGCCTCTCCTGAAAGCGAGATGCTTAGAGCGATGAGCAACGTGGAGTTATTTCAGAAGTTCGCTGGTATGGCTTTGCAGGTAGGTTCCCTTTCCTTATTTTTTTGTCGTGAGGTTGGTGCGATAGTCGGCGTTGTGCATTTTGTTTTCTAACTTCTGCCCTTCTCTTTTGTCAGACCCTCATCCTAGAGGTGGAGAGAGAGCGTCGTAAAAGGAAAAGGACGTGCCTTTATAAGAAGATGTCGTCGAAGTATCAGCAGTACCGTGCTAAACATCGGACGATGTCTGACATCTATCATTAGGATCCCGAGTTTCAGGTGTTTCGCGAGGGGCTTAAGCAGCGGGAGGACCAATTGGAGCGTAGGATAGAGGAGCTGAGGGAGAGAGACAAGGAGCTTGTGAGGGCTATCGCCCGTAATAGCAAACTGGAGGCTTTCCTTAAGGCGAAAGAGGACGAGCTCGAGTTGAGCAGAGGGGTAACGGATAAGAATGCCGATTTACAGCTGAAGGTGGCCGACTTGACCGCCGGGTTGAACGCTAAGGTAGCGAAGATTAACGTGCTCAAGGGCGAGCTGAGTGCCAGCACTAATAAGCTGGCAGCCACTATTTCTGAGTCGGTATCCTTAGAGGATGTTCTCCGCATTTCCAGGTCGGAACTTACTGGGGAGAGGGAAGCCTCTGGTCGTCAAGTCGCAGGGCTCGAAGGGTAGGGAGCTAGAGGCGGAGTTGGCCATATTGCAGGGACAAATGGTTTCGCTGAGGGCGGAGGAGGCCAATCGACGCTATCAGCCTTCTACGTCCGTCCGCGACCGTATCATGTGTCGGTTCGGAATTCCAGAGTCAATCATTACTGATAATGGCTCTAACCTCAACAGTGATTTGATGAAATCTACGTGTGAAACCTTCAAAATCAAACACAAGAATTCTACAACCTATCATTTTCCTTAGTATCTTCTTGATATTCTTATTAGCGGCATGTATGGCTCCGTTAAGAGCCACCCGGTTCACACAACATCCATCTTTGGAAAGAACCATGGTATTAAGAAAACCAAAGGCTATTGTCCATATAAAATGTAAAAGAAAAAAATATAACAACTTAACAAGAAAATACTAAAGGAAATCTGAAACTATGAAGTAAATTACGGAAATCAACTGAATATACACAAAATAGAAGTAAAGTGAATATTTACATAAATGAAAATGAGTATATATACATCAAATGGTAAAAATATATACATACCAAATGTGAAAGTTACGAATATATACATACCAAAAGTAAAATAAAGAAGTAAAGATAAAGAAAAAATAGTCTCATAGTTATTACATACCAAAGTTATCCAATTATCACCAAATCAAAATAGACCACCCCCCAAATAAAAGATAGCATTACCCTCAATACTAATAGCAAAATAAGATCAGGGAAAGGGTTAGAGAGTAAAGAAAACTCTCTATGTAGTCTGCATCGGGTCTGGTACATGAGAGGGGTCCTCGAACTGCATAGGATCATCAGCTCCCTCCATGTCCTCTAACTGGATCTCCAAATCTGACTAGGGGACCACGGGGTTGCGGAGTATCTAGATCAACTCCGCAGCACTATGTGTTGCTGCAGTTGGCTCCTCAAACTAGACAGTTGTTGGTGCATGCTGCTCTGCTGCATGTGCTGCTGGGACTTGCTCCTCCATGAGCAAATCCAGTGGGATATCACCAGCAGATGTGAACCTCTCTACATCCTTCCTAAGTTGCTCCACTGATTCCTTTGAAGCCCGAGTCTTCTTCATCTTCTTGACTTGCTTGCCCAGGTTCCTTATAGCTCTTCCATGAATATCCAAAGTATCCATGATCTGCTTCTGGTTGTCTAGGAGCTTCTTCTGGTTGTCCGGAAGCTCTTTTAACGACTCCTCCACTGATGAAGGCACCTAGGGCTGTACCGGGGCTGACTGTGCTGCCACTGGGCTAGATAAGATAAACAACTTTGATGTTGTCACGACCCAAACCGATGGGCCGCAATGGGCACCCAGTACCTTACGCAACCGACTACCACCATAACGCATATTTTCATAGCATACTTTCATAGACAATTGAGCTGGAAGGTTGCCGTAAGATAAGTAGAATACAACATGTGATACCAACTTATACATAAGACATACAGGCCTATAAGACCAAAATAACCACTCGTATACTGAACGTAGGCCAACAAGGCCATACAATCTTTTATGTATGTGACATCTGTCTACAAGCATCTAAGAATGCATAATTTTCATAAAGGTCGGGACAGATTCCCGCCATACCAAATAATACACATCTAAACCATATTAACCAAACAAGCAACTCTGAAACAAATGGAGCGCACCAACATCTTTCGCTGAGCTGAGAGCCTTCTTGGAGGGCTCTCGACCTATCTATCGGGACCTACGGGCATGAAACGCAGCATCCCCAGGCAAAAAGGGACGTCAGTATGAATATGGGGCTATTCTGATCTTGTACCGTCCGCGAAATCTTTTCTCCTTCTCCCTTTTTTTCATCAAATCATTATTCAATCGAAGTCCCAAATGTTATCTTTTATCTGTCACAATTATACTTTTATTTCACTACCATGGAAGCATTCCATCTTTTTTTCTAGATACTATTAATCTTAGACTCCTTTGAGTTCATTCAGGCTATACTGAACTTTCTATAACTTAGAGAAACCATTAAATTTCTTGTTTTCATGGGTTTATTCCCGAGCACTTATCCGTTCTCGTCACCTTCTCACACGCCCTTTCTCATTCTTACTCCTATCATAAAACTTTGTCGTTTTACTATATTTTAGCTTGGGACCTATACATATCTATTTATACTATTCACAACCTTCCTTCAACTTGTTTGCACCATAGATTTCCTTATGTTGTTCTTGAACATCAAGCGAGACATTACATCTTCTCTAACTCTTCTTTACTCGTTTGACTAGATCTCACGGTACTTAGAAATCATAGGTTGGAAGGTACGCCACTGACGACACTCCTATCATTCCTGAATATTGAATCTTAGTGCTTCTAGCCTTCTATTCGAAGCATGGACTATTCACGATCTTCTGCCCTTGAGTATCTTGTATGTTGTTCACCTTTACCTTACTTACCTTAAAATCTCACATCGTATCTTTTATCTCTTTAATGACTTCCCTTCCACATAGGTATAATTCACATCCATAACTTGAAGCTCTATTATAATACTTGCACCTCTGGTGCCTATACAATCCAGTGGGAGCTCCATACTAAATTCTTATGAGACTGGTATTTTTCTAACTGGCTTTATAATAGAGTTGTTATAGAATATGGTTGTTGTACTATCCCTTTGGTACCTTTAATATTAAGGCTGGTCCTGCAATGTTCTCGATCATGATTTTTATAATTTTTTAGGTCCAATAATCAGACTCCTGATTTAATGTAACTTTTTAGTTTCCTCTTTCCCTTTGATCAACCTTCGTGTAGGCTTAAGCTATCTTCCGATCTACGGCTCATGGTATTAGTTATTACTTTAGTCCTTTATGGATGCTAAAGAATATCCAGGATATAATATTCTAACAATTCAATTCTTTGTCTATGACCTGGACTCAATCCTTTCTTTTAACTTATATCGGAGTCTTCTATGGCTGTATGATTGCAACATATATGTATACTCTGAAATTGCAAGTGAATTCATAACGTAACCAACTTTGGATCATTGATCGAATAGTTCCTTTACTTCCTTCTCAACTTTCATTAAATGTAAGCTATTACTTTTCCTGGTCTTCTGCCTCCTTTTTGCATGCATACTTAGCTTATCTTAGTTCCCACGCATGCCAGAATTTTTGCGCAACTCATGTGATCTCGAATACTACTTTTGACTTTACTTCCCGTTCACTAGCCACGATAGGTTCCTCTTTCTTATAGAGGACATACAATGTTGTTGTGAAATTGTTGTTACAAGACCATTCCTTTTTAGGTCACCGTGCTTAGGTTGAAGCCTTCTTCCTCGTCTCCTCAGCTAGTCTTTCACTACAGTACTTAGGGAGGACCCTCAGACTATTGTAAAGCTGCGAGCTTATTACATCGTATACCCAATAAAAAATTTAATGTCTTTCCTCGCCTATAATTATCCGTAGTTACTTAACTCCATGCCCTTGTGCTTGTAGGGTTGCTTCTGAACTGATATTTTGACTATCTTCCCAGTGGCACTATCTTTTATCCCCCACAATACTCATATGGTACCTTTAACAACCCCACTCCTATTTGAATACTTCTTAAGTATTACAATAACATTACTACGAGGCTGAATTTATTATATTGGGTTTTACTATGTTTATCTTGCATGATCTGTTGACTCATCTGTAACCTCCTGTTTAGCCATAACTAGGCTCTTCCTTAATCAACTACCAACTACTCATTGGCCCATTCTCATATCAATTTTTTGCGTAATCTTTCTTGGGTTATTTCCTTTGTTTTAACTTACCGCTCGCACTGGCTCCTTATCTATCAATAACATTTTGGGCAGAAACCTTTACTTTCTTTCCTTGACGTCGTGTTTGCATAATATTCTGGAATCGTGGCATATATGTAGGCTTGGGATAATTGCAATCTCATCCCTTTTTCATTTTTTTTTTTGCATTCTTCCTTTACCATTCCATAATTACTAGAACCATTTAATCCTGGCTTAATGCCACATCATACCATATCCCTCCACCCCTTTTGGAGAGTACTAAGAGTTGGAGCTACGATGACCTACCTATAGATGTTTTACCTCTTCATCTTTGGAATCTTTTCACATCATCGATGACCCTTACTCGCCTTGCGCTAATCCTCCCGTACCAAGGATAGCAAAATTCCTTACTCACGAGGGTGACGCTTAGTATAACAGGTACATACAGTCCCTTAAGCTAAACTTTGCTCACATTGCTTGCATTAGGGAAGCGTCTTCCTGAATGACCATTCTCTGAATTTCTCATGAATCTTCTTTTGTCGTCCATCCTATTATTGTTGGAACAAAATTTGAAATTGTTATGATGATGACTATTATCAATCACTCAGTCCATAATTTATGTTTAGTTTATCTTGTTCACTAATCCATACTGGTTCTATTACTCTGGGGTCTAACTTTTTCTCTTGGTAATCACGCTAAAGTTGTGAACTTATTTCTCGAACTAAGGACATGACTGCATGGCCTATACTCTTTTGTTGTCCTAAGGCCTGTCACCTCTCGTCTCTTCCTTCACTTGACTAGATTTTGTAATACTGTCATCTTTTGATCTACCGTTGTCATCCATGTATCAAATCTTACTCATAATGCTTCGTTAACGCTTTTCTTATTTTCCACTAACATTTATGCTGATTACTTTATTCTAAAAACTTGAACAAGATATTCTGTTGCTTTTAGCTTCCCTTTGCTCCATCTAGTGGCTCTTCAAGTTGCTTAACATTCTCGCTTTACTAAGGAAGCGAGCCACACTAAGGTAATATTTATCCCTTCAAGGCTTCTAGAGCATGTCTTTATAATACTCATGTTTGGCTACACTATTTTAGAGTGTAACATCTGGGTGTCTCACAAGGATATCTATTAGCACACTTGCAATATCCTTTAGAAATGTTAACTAATGCAAACAATCCATTCATCATTTTGGGTTACTCTAACCCTAGCCGAATCCCGATATCCGTCCTTCTCTTATACTACTTCTGTTAGACCCCATTAGGCATAAATAAGATGGGTGTGGCCAATTGTACATACCTCTGTTACTGTTGAAGGTAACTCAAAAGTTTTATATTACTCTACATGAATTATAAATATCGACAATCTTCATTAACTGGGCGCCTCGTACCCTTCTTCGTCTTGCTCTTTTTTTAACTTGTTGAAACTTGTATCTATCTTCTGAATCTCTTCATTACCTTTCACCATAGGGGTAGATAGATATTCCTGCCTTAAGGCTCCTTGTCAAAGGCTTACACGTCTTAGTACACCCATGTTCTGCTGGAAACTTCACATTTATCCATTATAAGAATGATAAAAATTGAGTTTTTCTGAGTCAACTCTTCCACAGCTATATCTCTTACCAACCGTCTTTCTAGATGTAGGCATAGTCGTAGTATGAATAAGATAGAGTTTAGGAAGTTGAGTTCTTACAACTGAGCTCTACCACACGATCTAGAGTAAGAAGAAAGAGTGACAGTCCTAAATGCAAAGTAGCCTCCTGCGTATAAGTGTGGTGCACAACATACCCATAAATAAGATTCTACTAGACACGGCTTGTAGACTCCCTAGGACAGAACTACTCTGATACCACTTTTATCATGACCCAAATCGATGGGCCGCGATGGGCACCCGGTACATTACTCAACCGAGTACCATCATAACGTTTCTTTTCATGTCATACTTTCATAGACAATTGAGCCGGAAGGCTGCCGTGAGATAAGTAGAATACAACATGTGATACCAACTTATACATAAGACATGCGGTCCTATAAGACCAAAATAACCCACTCGTGTACTGAACTTAGGCTGACAAGGCCATACAATCTTTTATGTACATGACATCTATATACAAGCCTCTAAGAATACATAATTTTCATAAAGTTCGGGACAGAGTCCCACCATACCAAATGATACACGTTTAAATTACATTAACCAAACAAGCAACTCCGAAGAAAATGAAGTGCACCAACATCTTCCCCTGAGCTGATAGCCTACTTGGAGGGCTCTCGACCTATCTATCGGGACCTGCAAGCATGAAATGCAGCATCTCCAGGTGAAAAAGGACGTCAGTACAAATAATGTACCGAGTATGTAAGGCACATAAATAAGTATGTAACAGACATGGAAGAAATATAGAGTAAACTTGTAAGTCTTGATAACTCTGTAAATCATGAAATAATTATAGTGTCATGCATATGCGTATGAATGTCATGTCGTGCATAAGTACATCTTTCATAACATCATCAGGCCTCTGAGGGCATCCCATCATATCATCTCGACCACTGTGGGCAAAATCATCAACGTATACCAGCTGATCAGGTGGTGGTGCGTATATAACACCCTAACCTTTTCCCATATCCCATATACATATATTTACATATATACGCGTATATAACGGGTCAATGTACATATATATATATATATATATATATATATATATATATATATATATATATATATATATATATATATATATATATATATATATATATATGTGTGTGTGTGTGTGTGTGTGTGTGTGTGTGTGTGTGTGTGTGTGTGTGTGTGTGTGTGTGTGTGTGTGTGTGTGTGTGTGTGTGTGTGTGTGTGTGTGTGTGTGTGTGTGTGTGTGTGTGTGTGAGACCCATGAACAGATGATATAATAATATGACACATGGGGAATCAAGAATATAAGTATCTCTAGCATTTCTATGAATAGAGTTATTTATGAAAGTTATACATTTGCTCGTTTCGTTTGCATCATATGGATCATGCCAAAAGGAAACAAGGGATAGCCCTAACATACCTGAACCGATTCTCTTTTGCGAAAACACGTAACGGCGGATTAAAGTAGGGGAAAATCCGTATAATATTCTTGAGAAAGATTGTACCGGTCTTTCTTTGAATTAGCATTTCATGTTGGACCTTGTAGCATTTCAGAGAGTTTTCACGTTTGGACATTGTGACAATTCAAAGAGTTTTTCATGTTTGGACATTGTAATACTTCATGTTGGACATTGCTATTTTTCTTTAATGATTTAGGAAGATTGTTCCTTTTTCTTAAAAAAGAGTAGGCCCCATCTTGATGGCTTAGTTGGCCACTAATTCCTTCAAATGTTTGCCACATTTCATGTGACATTGATAGTCATTAGTTTGCACATGTATGGTTTTTTTTCATAAGGATTATCCAAATATTTATCCACTTATTCCTTAATTACATGGTTAATCTTCCACCAAAAATCCACAATTAACCAAATATCCACATAATTGAGAATTATCTCAAATTACTTAAAATACTACTTACTTTTAACACACCTTATGCACCTTACTATTATGGCCATGGGGTACCTTGTATGGTACTAGTTCATAAATACCAGGTATTTTAGCTTGGGCCATATTTTATCCTAAAATGCCATACTTTAACGAAATTCTTTTTCTTCGATTTTTTTACCTTCTCACCATTACGAATTTACTCATTACTTGTTTGAAATAGCATAAAATGTTTAAAATCTTAAAATAATCTCATTCCCGAACTTACATCGATTAACTTACGATGAAACTTTAACGTACGAAAAATGCCGGATGTAATATTTCATTTCCGAGCTTTCACCAATTTGCTTATGGCATATTTTTTACGTACGAAAATATGGGGTGTAACAGATGTAGCTGCCTGCATCCAGTTGTTGATGAAAGATAAAGTCTGAGAAACCTGCAGTGCAGTCTGAGGGTAGGTGGAAGAAGATGGCACAGACAACGGCATGGTGATGGATGGCCCGGATGAAGGAGGAGGTATGACAGCTGAAGATCCCCCTGTTGTGGAAGGCTCTGACCTGGAGGCTACTACCCTTGGCTCGCCACTGGAGATAGCGGCTTTACCCTTTCCTTTAGGGTTGTCCGGTCCTTTTGTGCTATACCAGGAGAAGGGCTTCTTTGGCTTTGGCTTTGTGTCATAGCTCTTCTTCTCTACTCCTTGGTCCTCAAAATTTGGTGAGGAGGTTGGGGTAGGGGTAGGATCTTTCCTCCTTTCCAACTGCCTTGGCGATGTGATAGTACATGAGGTTCCCCACATTGATAGGGTACCCCGCCATGATGGAGGCAATCAAGACACACTAGATGAGGGGGAGGATGTTATCATGATGACACGGGTTTAGCCGGCTGCACACAAAGGTAGACTACCCCTTGGCTTCAAAGCTGAGGGTGTTTATATATATCGGGACTCCAGCTATGAGCCATGCCGGTGTCGTCCCTAGGGCTAATATCTCCTCCAACCATGGACGGGCTACTTCACCAAGTTCTAGCTTCTCCAAGTTCTGCATGGCTTCCACGTCCTCAAATCCAGCAAACTCATTCAATGTGTGGCCATCAAACCGGATCTTCAAGTTCCGGACCTTTGTCACAGTGTGCCCTTTTTTATGTGGGCAACGTTTGCATAGAATTCCTTGACAAGATATTCATTGACATCCGGAACCATATCCACCCTACTCTTTCTTCAAACTGCCTTTTTACGTTTGGATTGTGGGGAAGGAGGTCTCTCTCTATGAATTGCCTCTCAAGGGTGAGTGACCTTTGGGGCCACCATTCTCGGGACTTTTGGTAGGCTAACTCACACACAAATCTGTCAGCCCACACCTCGGCTTTTCTAGATCTAGCCAATCCCCCAATATTGGTGTCACCCCCTCTCCCGTCATTCGGGATCTCATCATCATCATCCACCAAAATAGGTGTATCTGGTGCAGCCAAAGTTGTATCAGATGGGAAGATGGTGTTGAACCCTCACTACTTTCCTCTAAGCCATCAGATGACTTAGAAGAGGAGGTAGTTTCATCTCTTAACTTGTATTTCCCCGGGAACTGTGTGGGGACAAAAGTGGGCACCGAGTCTCCTTCCGAAGCTTACCAGGAAGGGACATATTCACTAGTATTTGAGTGGTCCGCTACTGTATTCGCAGCTTTGATGGCAGCTCTCATCTTGCCAATTGATTTTTGGACTGCTAGGGGTATCTTGGTCTTCCCTTTACCCCTGCCTCTTTAGATGTATCGCTTCCGCCTCTGGATCAGACCATTGTTTGCAGCAAACAAGCAAAGAAAAATAGTCAAAAAAAAGCTTCAAGCATATCGAAAACAGTGCAGTTGAAATGCAGGATCTCCTTCTCAGAACCAGGCACCGCGGACCGCAAAAAAGTGAACGCGACCGTGAAGTACCCATGACGGACCACAAAAAAGTGAATCGTGGTCGCGAAAAGGTTAGGTTCAGACTACTAACTCACTGATCTTGGTTGAGCACGGACCGTGAAATAATGAACACAGCAGCGAAAGACCAAACGCGAACCGCATAAAAGTGGACGCGGCCATGAAAGTTGTTAATAGATCTTTTGAAGCTCAAGAGAGCAGACCGCAAATTTTTGGGACGTGGCCGTGTAAATTCAAACATGGACCACAGAAAAATCACGCGTCCGCGAACATACATACTCAGTTCCCACAAATTAGGAAGGATGACCGCGAAAAAGTGGACAGCGGACCGCGAAATTCAAAAAATATGGTCACTGACGAACATTTGTAACCTAGGGCTTTCACTAAGTGCAAAAATTAGTGAAATTAACATGCATAGTTAATAACCCTATCCCCATTAGGCATGTAAAAATTACCCACATGAATTTAGGCATCAATTTTAAGATTATGGCAAGTATTCAAACCCTAACTAAATAGAAAAAAATTTAAACTAAGAGAAAAGAAAAGCAAAATATAAAATCGATGCAATGATTTGAGCATACCAGTTATGAAATTAAGAGGAAATTGGACTCTTGATTAGTGAAATGAGATTGAGAGCCAAACAGATGAAGGTGAATAGTGCTATAGTCCGGTGGGAATTCAGGATTCAAAAAGTGTAAAAGGTTTAGGGACCCCTATTTATACATAGCAGATGTAGACCCCACTAACTTACCTGAACGCGGCCGCAAATTTCTACCGCAGTCCGCATTTTTTTACCTGATGAAGAACAGCTTCAAGCATCTTATCACGGTCCACGAAATATTAAGTGCAACTGCAAAAGTTGCCATGATCCGCTAAATTATGAGCGTGGAAGCAAAATCAACTTCAGAGAGCTGGTATATTGAGCTCTTCAAGTACGTGTCCGCGAACAAAAAGTGCCCCCATGTATTGCTACCACGGATCGCTCGAGATTTTGGGCGCGGTCCGCAAAATTCCCCAAACTTGGGCAAATTTTTCCAGCCAAAGTCCTGCACTGCACAAACACTTCCTACATAAACTTCACAACCAGTTAGTTCAAAACAAAACCTAAACTAAGAAGAAAATCAAAAAGAAAGAAAAACACATGGGTTGCATCCCGAGAAGCGCATGATTTAACATCACAGCACGATGCATGTTACCATCATTCACTTGAAATGGATCAATGCCACCACGTGGCTATCATCAAACTTTCCAAGATAGTGCTTCACTCGGTGCCCATTAACTCTAAACATTTCACCATTTTTTGTTTTTCAAATCAAGAGCACCAAACAGAGTTACATGCACCACTTCAAAAGGGCCACTCCATTTTGACTTGAGCTTTCCCGAAAATAGTCGTAACCAAGAGTTGAATAGAAGAACCAATTCACCCTCCTTGAATTCCTTGTTTTGGGCATATTTTTCATGTAAGTACTTTATCTTGTCCTTATACAAGGATGAGCTAGAATAAGCATGAAACCGGAACTCATCAAGTTCATTTAGTTGCTCTACCCGGAGATTTGCAGCTCCATCCCATTAAAGGTTTAACTTCTTCAGTGCCCATATGGCCTTATACTCTAATTCAACCGGAAGATGGCATGCTTTCCCAAATACCAACCGGTACGGAGATATACCAATTGGAGTCTTGTATGTAGTTCTGTAAGCCCACAAATCATCATCAAGTTTCTTTGACCAATCAATCCGGTTTGCATTGATAGTTTTTGATAATATGCCCTTTATCTCCCTGTTGGAGACCTCAACTTGTCCACTAGCCTGAGGATGAGAAGGGTTTGATACCTTATGATTGACACTATACTTGGAAAGTAAAGTATCAAAGGCCTTGTTGCAAAAAATGAGACCCCTATTCACTAATGATCGCCCTTGGAGTGCCAAACCTTGTGAAGATATTTTTCTTTAAGAATACCACCACACTCCGTACCTCATTATTGGCAAAGCCACAGCTTCAACCCACTTGGAAACATAATCAACGACAACTAGAATATAAGTGTTACTACATGAACTCAGAAATGGACCCATGAAGTCGATGCCCACACGTCAAAAATATCAATCTCAAGAATAGTGGTGAAAGGCATTTCGTCCTTCTTGGAAATTCCACCAGCTCTCTAACACTCATCACATCTCTTAACAAGATCACTAGCATCTTTAAACATGGTAGGCCAATAAAATCCACAACTCAGAAACTTTGAAGCAGTTCTCGCCCCACCATGATGACCACCATAGGGCGAGGAATGGCAAGCATCAAGAATACTCAATTGCTCCTCTTCCGGAACACATCTCCGGATCACAACATCATTACAAATCTTGAAAAGATATGGCTTGTCCCAATAATAATCCAAGTTGTCCCGTTTAAGCATCTTCCTTTGGTTAGAAGAGAGCTCACTCAAGACAATGCCGGTCACAAAAAAGTTAGCCACATCGGATAACCAAGGCATACTAGTCAAAGACACGGAGAGGAGTTGTTCATCCGGAAATGAATCATTAATTTCGAGGCCGTCATGGGGCCTCCCCTCCTCTTCCAAGCGGACAAGTGGTCCGCCACTTAATTTTCACTCCCTTTTTTATCAGTAATTTAAAGGTCAAATTCTTGAAGAAGAAGAACCCATCTCATCAACCTAGCCTTAGAGTCCTCTTTGTCATCAAGTAACGAAGTGCCACGTGATCGGTGTGCACAATCACTTTGGTACCCATGAGATATGGCCTGAACTTTTCCATGACGAAGGCAATGGCTAATAACCCTTTCTTGATCACCATATAATTGACTTGAGCATCATTCATCATGTTGCTTGCATAATAGACCGGATGAAATATCTTGTTGATCATTTGCCCCAAAACCGCTCCTACCGCAACCACTAGCATCGCACATGAGCTCAAATGGTAACCTCCAATTGGGTGCGGTAATGATGGGAGTGGTAGTCAATCTATACTTGAGAAGCTTAAAAACTTTCATGCAATCATCATTGAACACAAACTTTGCATCTTTTTCCAACAACTTGCACAAGGGATTCACCACCTTTGAGAAATCCTTGATGAACCGACGATAGAATCCCGCATACCCTAGAAAGCTCCTCACTCCTTTGATGTAAGTAGGAGGAGGGAGTTTTGAAATCACTTAAATCTTTGACATACCATTCTTTGAGATCTTATGGCCTAGGACAATGCCCTCATCGACCATAAAGTGGCATTTTTCCCAATTAAGCACTAGGTTGGTCTCTTCATATCGGGCCAACACTTTGTCAAGATTATCCAAGCATTATTCAAAGGATTCACCCACAACACTAAAATCATCCATGAAGACTTCGAGGAAGTCCTCCACCATATCCGTAAATATTGCCAGCATACACCGCTGAAAGGTAGTCGGTGCATTACACAAACCAAACGGCATCCGTGAGAATGCAAATGTGCCATACGAACATGTGAAGGTGGTTTTCTCTTGGTCTTCCGATGTAATGAGAATTTGTTTGTATCCTGAGTACCCATCTAAAAAGCAATAATAGGCATACCCGGCAAGTCTATCCAACATTTGATCAAGAAAGGGCAATGGAAAATGGTCTTTGCGGGTCACTTTGTTCAGTTTTCGATAATCCATACATACCCTCCATCCAGTGATAGTCCTAGTGGGGGTCAACTCATTTTTCTCATTTGTGACCACAGTCATACCCCCTTCTTTGGCACACATTGTATCGGCGAAGTCCATGAACTATCCGAAATGGGGTACACAACCCCTGCATCTAGCCACTTGATAATTGCTTTCTTAACGACCTCTTGCATGGCCTCATTCAACCTCCTTTGATGTTCCATGGAGGGTTTGGAATTATCCTCTAGTATAATATTGTGCATGAAAAAGGTGGGGCTTATACCCCGAATAACAACCAAAGTCCATCCAATTGCCTTCTACCTTCTTTGGAGCACCGCAAGGTTGGCATCTACATGCACGTTACTTAAGCACGAAGAAAGAAAAACAGGTAAAGTTTAACAAGGACCCAAGAATTCACACATGAGGTGTGAAGGCAAAGGCTTCAACTCCAATATGAGAGGCTCCTCGATTGAGGGCTTTGTTGGTGGAGTCTTTCGGTTCTCAAGATCCAAGGAAAGTTTCCAGGGCTCATATGTGTATGAACCCATTCCTTGTAAAGCATTGACATATTCCACCAAGGCTTCATCCTCAGTCACATCAGGGTTCAACAACACAACTTCCAAAGGGTCCTCCACATTAATTACAGCACTGGTGTCTTCAACAATCACCTCGGTCACAAGATCCACAAATGAACATACTTTGTTGCTATTGGGCTGCCTCATTGACTTGCAGACATGGAACGTAACTTTTTCATCACCCACCCGGAAGGTGAGCTCCCCTTCTTCCACGTCAACTAAAGCCTTTCCTGTAGCTAGGAAAGGTCTTCCCAATATGATCGGCACCCCATAGTCAACCTCGCAGTCAAGTATCACAAAATCTGCGGGAAGTATGAACTTGTCGACCCGAACTAGAACATCATCTATTATCCCCAATAGCATCTTCATTGTCCTATCCGCCATTTGCAACCTCATGGATGTGGGCCTTGGTTTCCTAATCCCCAATGTTTTGAATACAGAATATGGCATCAAGTCAATGTTTGCCCCCAAGTCGCACAAAGCTTTGGTGAAATCGGCACTACCAATAGTGCACGGGATTGTAAAAGCATCGGGGTCCTCTAGCTTTGGGGCCATGGAATGTATAATGGCACTCACTTTGTGCGTCATTTTGATTGTTTCACAATTCATAGATCTCTTCTTTGTTACCAAGTCTTTCATAAACTTGGCATATCCCAGCATTTGTTCTAGAGCTTCCACCAAAGGCATATTTATGGACAAACTTTTCATCATATCAATAAATTTCTTGAACTAGTTCTCATTATTTTGTTTTTAAAGCTTTTGAGGGTATGGTAGAGGAGGCCTTTGAAAAGGAACCTTTGTTTTGGGCACTACCATTTCTGGTATGTCTATCACGTGTTCCCTAGACGGGTTCACATCATTTTGTGTATCCTTCACGTTTTCACCAATGTCAATTCTCACTTCTTCATTCACATTCTTATCACTCACTTGCTTTGATCATCATCATCTTGCACCAACACATCATCACTCACAACCTTTCCTGCATTAGAGGTACTAGCATCTCCACCTCTACCTCTTCTTGTAGTCACAACCATAGCATGGCCCGTATTTTTCCCTCCCTTCGGGTTTACTACCGTATCACTAGGTAGTGCCCCCTTAGGGCGAGTATTCAAAGCTTGAGAAATTTGGCCAAGTTGGACCTCCAAGTTGCGGGTAGAAGTATTATGGGACGCTAATTGGGCATTGGAGTCGGCGTTTTTTTCATCATTTGCTCAAACATTGACTCAGTCTGTTCCATCTCATTGTTAGACGAGCTAGGACCTTGTGATAGATATGGAGGGGGTTGTTAGGTTGCAGAAATATCGGAGGCCTTTGAAAGCCCGGCCCCCTATTCCCCTAATTATTGTTATTCCAACCCCTTTGGTTGTTATTGCCTCCCCAATTGCTATTGTTATTGCCACCCCAGTTGCCTTAGTTACCTTGGTTTCCCTAATTTTGATTGTTGTTCCCCCAGTTACTTTGGTTGTTGTTGTTGCCATTATTTCAATTTCCTTGTTGATTTTGATTTCCCCAATTTCCTTGGGATCTCTACTGTTGTTGATTCGGAGCATTGCCCTATTGTCCTTGGTAGTTGTTCACATACTAAACCTCTTCACTTTCATCATCATACATATCATCTTGATTTTAACCACTACCGCTCTGCTCAAATTGATCCGGATTTCCTTGAACTTGTTGACCTCATTGCCTCCTCTTGTTGACCATCATATTTACCCCTTCCATGGCATTCACTTATTTTGGCCCTTGAACTTGTTGCAAATGAGCTTTAGCCCACTAGTTCATGGTTGTAGTTATCTCAACTATTACTTGGTCGTGGTTGTGGAGCTCTTTGTGTAGGTGAATGACATTGGGATCACCTTGTGTCACATTAGCTCGACTTTGCCACATCGAGGAAGTATCCTCCATCTCATCAAGTATATCAAACGCCTCAGCATAAGGTGTGTTCATGCAGTTTCCCCCGGCGAGTTAGTTAACTACACACTACTTGGTAGTGTTGATGCCACGGTAGAATGTTTGTTGGATCATGGCTTCGGTCATGTCATTGTTCGGACATTCTTTAACTATCGTCCAATATCTTTCCCAAATCTCATGAAGTGGTTCATTTGTCTCTTGTTTAAAGGCAATGATCTCATCTCTCAGTGCCGCCATATGTCCCAGCGAGAAGAACTTTGCTATGAATTTCTCGGCCAACTCATCCCAAGTGGTGATGGAATGGTTGGGCAACCTTTTAAGCCAATCCAAAGCCTTCCCCCTTAGAGAAAATGAGAAAAGCCTTAATCTCAATGCATTGTCAGAAATGTTAGTTTGCTTGCTCCCCCAGCATGTATCAACAAAACCCATTAGATGCTTGTAGGCATTTTGGTGTGGAGCTCCAGGGAATAAACCCCTATGTTCCAAGAGTGTAAGCATGACATTTTTATTTGGAAGTTGCCCGCCCTAATTCGGAGTGGGACTATTGCACTTGTGTATGCTTCATTGGGCAACACCCGGTGTGTTGCCCTTGCTGGAGGTGGGGGGTTTGGAATATTATCATAAGGCGGTCGGCCTCTCCTTTGTGCTTGTGGTTCAGGTTGAATCTCATCCACATTATCATCATCTACCTCCTCCCCCAATGGAAAATTTCTGGGAGCATCATTGTTAAGAGCCTGTACCTAAAAGCAATCTACAAACAAATTAGAAAAACGGAAGGAAAGAAAAACAAAACACACATATACTCGGAGATATAGCTAAAACCGTTTAACTCCCTGGCAACGGAGCCAAAATTTGATCAGTTCCACACCTGCACTACTATTAAGTAGCACGGATGGTCGATGCAGTTTTACCCAACAAAGGTCAGGATCGAATCCACATGGAGTTAATTAGTTTGGATTTAGGTTTATATCCGAGTAGAGATACGGGTTTTGCTCTTAATTGCACCTCCACAAATGGTTGGTTTGTTTTCTACTTCTATTTCTATTCTATAACAAGCAGTATTTGAACCTAAGTACAATGCTTTTGTTGGTTGTTTTCAAAGATTTAAGGGGACTAGGATAGTGACTTCCGCCTAGGTGGATATCTAATGGGTAACAAGAATCTAGGACAATCATGTGATTAATTGGGGTCGTAATATAGCTATCACACTCGGGTACTCACTCTCGGTAGTTTGAGTATTTTGCCCAATTTGGCTTTCTCAAGTCCAAATGGGTATTCATGCAATTAAGATGACTTTAGCTCAAGTCGGGTATTACTATCTCTAGGTTTAACCCTTTAATTGGGGCTATCAATTTCTTGAGTTCACCCTAATTCCTTGTTAGCCTAGTTTTCGTAGACTTAGTCCATCTTTCTCAAGTAGAGACTAAATTATAAAGGCATAAATCAATGTTTGCAACCACTAATTCAATAGTTCTAGCAAGAATTAGGCTAAAAATCACTAACATATACACATTCAAGCCCTAAAATTCAAGACCCATCAAATACCCACACTAGGGTTGGGTCACAACCCTACCTATGGGTTTAGCTACTTATGAAAATAGTAGAAATCAAAGATAAAGAGAAGATAAAATCCATAATGCTAAATTAAAAGATGAAAATCTAAAGTTATAAGGTAAATCTTGTACAAAATTACCCAAATAGGAAAAACAAGTCGTCTCATGTGTTCAGCAAAACATAACATAACCTAAAAATGTGAAAAAGATCTATTTATACTAGGCTAAAATTCCCGGAAAAAATGCCCCTGTGGAGGTTTTGTTGTCGCGTAATTCTGACCGCGGCCGCACTTTTGCTTTCGCGGTTGTGTAATATTGAGTGCGGTCTGCATTTCTTTACATCTAAGACTGGGCTGGAACTTGTTTTGCGGAGTGTGTAATTGTCACTGCGTCCGCGTGAGAGTCTTCTGCGGCCGTGAATTTTTAATGCGGTCCGCGCTTAACATCTTTGCCCTTTTTAGTGAGCTCTCTGAACCTTAGCAAACGCGATCAGTGAAATTCCAATTGCGGCCGTAGTAGTATTTTTGCCGCCGCCAATTTGTGGCGCGGTTCGTGTTTATGTCTGTGCCCAAAAATCCACCTCTCTGATTCTCCTTCTCGCGGTTCGCGAATTCATGACCACGTCCATGGTGACACTTTCGCAACCGCATTTTTCTATCGCAGTCCGCGTTCTACAATCTTGGCCTAGTCTTGACCTTTGTTCATATTTTGACTCCTTTATGAGTTGATCATGGCCATTTTAGCTCAATGTGAACAATCCCTGCAAGAAAGCATATTATGTTAGTTTTTGGGAATACCTTTACTCATTTTAAGCCCAAAACGCAAGTAAAAAGAGAGAATATAATGGTTAAAATCCCCACTTATCAGGTACCCAGACTATATCTACCACATCGTACCGTATGACTCCGAAAGAGTTGAAGGATTTGAAAAAGCAGCTTGAGGAGTTGTTATCAAAGGGGTTTGTAAGACCAAGTGTATCACCTTGGGGTGCACCAGTGTTATTTGTGAAGAAGAAAGACGGGACTATGCAGATGTGCATTGATTACCACCAGTTGAACATAGTTACCATCAAGAACAAGTACCCGTTGTCGCGTATTGATGATTTGTTTGGCCAGCTTCAGAGTGCTAGGGTTTTTTCTAAGATGGCTTGTGATCCAGGTACCATCAGTTGAAGTTTCGGGACTCAGATGTTCCGAAGACTGCCTTCCGTACTAGATATGGCCATTATGAGTTTCTGGTGATGTCATTCGGCTTGACTAATACCCCAGCGGCATTTATAGATTTGATGAACAGGGTGTTTAGCCCTTATATTGATTTGTTTGTCATTGTCTTCATCGATGACATTTTGATCTACTCACATAGACTGGGGGAGCACGAGCAGCATTTGAGAGTGGTGCTTCAGACATTGCGAGAACACAAGCTATATGCTAAGTTCTCCAAGTGTGAGTTTTGGCTAGAGTCTGTGGCATTCTTGGAACATGTTGTGTCGGGATAAGGTATTAAGGTGGATCCCAAGAATATTGAGGCAGTTCAGAGTTGTCCTCATCCCGCTTTAGTGACTAAGATCAGGAGTTTCCTAGGTTTAGCAGGTTATTATCACCGGTTTGTGTAGGGCTTTTATCTATTACGTCACCTTTGACTAGATTGACTTATAAGGATGCTCCATTACGTTGGTCTGATGATTGTGAGGTGAGCTTTCAGAAGCTCAAGGAAGCTTTGACCACAACAGCAGTTCTAGTGTTGCCTTACGGTTTAGGGATGTATACAGTTTATTGCGATGCTTCACGTATTGTCTTGGGTTGTGTTGATGTAGGAAGGGCGAGTTATTGCATATGCTTCACGTCAACTGAAGATTCATGAGAAAAATTACCTCGTGCACGACCTAGAGTTAGCCACGATTGTTCATGCTCTTAAGATATGGAGGCACTATCTGTATGGGGTGTCATGTGAAGTTTATATTGATCATCGCAGCTTACAACATTTGTTCAAGCAAAGGGATCTCAAATTGAGGCAGCGTAGATGGCTTGAGTTACTGAAGGATTATGACATCACCATTCTTTATCATCCGAGCAAGGCAAATGTGGTCGTGGATGCCTTAAGCAGGAAGGCAGAGAGTATGGGTAGCTTGGCATTCCTTTCAGCAGAGGAGAGGCCACTAGCTTTGGACATTCAGTCCTTGGCTAACAGACTTGTGAGGTTGGACATTTCAGAGCCCAACCAAGTTTTTGCATCTGTTGTTGCCCAGTCTTCATTATTGGGGCAGATCAAGGCTCGGCAGTTTGATGATCCGCATTTGGCAGTTCTCAGAGAGACGGTACTATAGGGTGGTGCCAAGGAGGTTTCTATTGGCGAGCTGGTGCTCTGCGGCTCTAGGGTCGCCTATGCATTCTTAATGTTGATAGCTTGAGGGAGAGGATTCTAGATGAGGCACAGTTCATGGTATTATATTCATCCAGATGCTACGAATATGTATTGTGACCTAAAACAACATTATTGGTGGCGGCGGAAGAAGAAAGATATAGTGGAGTATGTCGCTAGGTGCCTAAATTGCCAGCAGGTCAAGTATGAGCACCAGAGGCCAGGTGGCCTACTTTAGCAGATGACTATAACTGAGTGGAAATGGGAGCTCATCACTATGGATTTTGTAGTTGGATTGTCGCGGACCTTGCAGAAGTTTGATGCAGTTTGGGTCATTTTCGACAGGTTGACCAAGTCGGCACACTTCATTCGGGTTGGGACTACCTATACTTCAGAGAAGTTGGCTCAGATTTATATTTGGGATATAGTTCGGTTGCACGGTGTGCAATTTCCATCATATCAAATAGAGGCCCTCAGTTCACTTCACATTTCTGGAGAGCCATACAGAGTAAGTTGGGGACCTGTGTAGAGCTCAGCACAACATTTCATCCACAGTCCGACGGGCAGTTAGAGCAGACAGTTCAGACATTGGATGACATGCTAAGAGCATGTGTGATTGACTTTAGAGGTCAATGGGATCAGTTCTTGCCTTTTGCCAAGTTTGCTTACAATAACAGTTATCAGTCCAGCATCGAGATGGCTCTATTTGAGGCTTTATATGGTCGGCGATGTTGTTCCCCCACGGGTGGTTTGAGCCTAACGAAGCTAAGTTATATGGTCCAGATTTGGTAAAGGATGCCTTGGAAAAGGTAAAGTTGATCCAGTAGCGACTTCGTGCAGCACAGTCCAGACAGAAGAGCTACGCTGAACAGAAGGCGCGTGATGTATCAATTATGGTCAGCGAGAAGGTTCTCTTGAAAGTCTCACCGATGAAGGGTATTATGAGATTCGGAAAGAAGGGCAAGTTGAGCCCAAGTTTTATATGCCCATTTGAGGTGTTGAGGCGAGTTGGGGAGGTTGCTTATGAGGTTGCTTTACCTTCTAGCCTATCAGGGGTTCATCTAGTTTTTCACGTATCTATGCTCCGGAGATACCACGCCGACTTGTCACATGTGCTAGACTTCAGCACTATTCAGCTAGATGAGAGCTTGGTTTATGAGGAGGAGCTAGTTACTAATGTTGCTAGATAGGATCGCCAATTGAGATCCAAGAGGATTTCTGTGGAAAAGGTTCAATGGAGGGGCCTACCAGTTGAGAAGGCGACCTGGAAGTCCGAGGAGGACATGCTGAGCAGATATCCATACTTATTCAGCACTCCAGGTATGAATCTAAACCCATTCGAGGACGAACGTTTGTTTAAGAGGTGGAGAATGTAACGACCCGATCGGTCGTTTTGCTTTCTAGAACCCCGTTCTACTAAATAAGACTTCATGTACTTGCTTTTACTCATTTATGACTTACGGGGATGGTTGGTTCGAGATTTGAGAGAGTTTGGGTTGAAATCGGAACACTTGGTTCCTTAAGGTTGGCTTAAAAGGCCAAGTTTGACTTCGGTCAATATTTTGAGTAAACGACCTCGGAATCAGGATGTGATGGTTCCAATAGGTTTGTACGATGATTTTGGACTTGGGTGTATGTTCGGATTGGATTTTGGATGACCCGGGAGTGTTTTGGCGCCTAATAGTGAAAGTTGGTTCTTGAAGAACTTTGAAGTTCTTTAAATTTGGTTTAGAGCGGGTTTTGATGATATCGAGGTCTAAACGGAATTCCGAAACTAGAAATAGTTCCGTAATGTCATTTAAGACTTGCACGTAAAATTTGGTGTCATTCCGAGTAGTATAAATATGTTTCGGCGCATTGGAAGTAAATTGAAAAACTTGAAGTTCTTAAGTTTGATTCAATTAGTTTTAGGGTGTGATTCTTAATTTTAATGTGGTTTCGGGCATTCCAAAAGTTCGAACAAGTCCGTTTTATGATACCGAACTTGTTGGTACGTTCGATTAGGGCCCGGACCCCGAGCATCACTCGGACGAGACCCGGACCAAGTTGAAAGTTTGGAGCAAGAGCTGAAGCTCCAGCTATTGTCATAACCGCTCCTGCGGTTGGTCAGCCGCAGCTGCGAGCTCGCAGGTGCGGACAATGCGTCGCAGATGCAGCCCAAGAAGAGGAGCCCAGTTTCCGCAAATGCGGCTCCTTTTTCGCAGAAGTGGGACCGAAGGAGCGGGTGCCCGTCCGCAGAAGTGACCCCAGTCGGCCTAGCCAATTCCGTAGAAGCGGACACCTGATTGGCAGAAGCAGATCCACAGGTGCGGCCTTTGCACCATAGGTGCGAAAATTGTTGGGGCAGTGAGGTTCAATTAATACGGGACTTAAGCCATTTTTACTTATTTTCTCTCATTCTTTGGGCGATTATTGGAGCTTCTTGAGAGGGATTTCCACCTAGCTTTTGGAGGTAAGTAATTTCTATCTATTGTGAGTTCAATACATAGATTTTGGGTAGATTTCAATATGAAAATTGGCAGAAATCATGGGTTAGATGAAAAACCTAGGGTTTGACAAGAATGAGATTTTTACCACGAAATTGACAATGAAACTTAGAGATAATCATATATTTATACTCCTTAGGTCATGGATAACAACTTTCTACGAAAATTTCCGGAATTCGGGTACGTGGGCCCGGGGGTGAATTTTAGGAATCTTACCTTTGGGGTTGGGTAATCACTTTAATAGTTAGACTATGAACTTTTGAACCTATAATGATTGGTTTTACACTATTTGGATAGTTTTGGATTGTTCGGCTCTGGTTTGAGGATCTGAGCGCATTCTTGAGTTTAGAAGTAGGCTTTGAGACGAGGTAAGTCTCTTTGCTAACCTTGTAAGAGGAAAATTTTCCCATAGGTGAATTTAATTAATATATGATTACTTGTGGGGGCTACGTATGCACGAAGTAACAAAAGTCCGTACGTAGCTACTATTCTTGTTATGTCCGGGAAGTTCTAGGCTTACATCATGCTTTGTGGGTATCGTTATTTGAACATATTCGTTGATTTGCATTTAATGGAACTAAGTTGAGGAGTTTAAGATTTCAAAGGTTTCAAGTAAATTATTATTTTGGAAAGAATTGAGAAAATTACATTATATTTATATTTAATCGCGTCGCAAGTATATTCCGCAAGCGGGTGACTATTTCCACTACTCTCATGGGAGTGGGTTGTTCACATCGGCAGGTTAATAGACACATCTATGGTTCATGCCGTTCTACCTTCGGTAGTGCACATTTTACATTTTTATGTTGGATCGGGCCGAACGTCCTCAGTGGAATTTTTGTGTGATAATAGAACTGTTAGCCCTTTTCATAATTGGTATAAATTTACTGTTTTAGAGATCATTTGTTTAAAAATGAAGGAAATGTTTTGGTTTCTTAGATATGATGAAAGAACTGTACAGTTATTTCTTATTCTGAGTATATTGTTAGTTCTGTGTATCATGCTTATTTAGAATCACACATTATTATATTGTTGGCCCTAGTGAGTGTCGAAGTCGACCCATCGTCACTACTTCTTCGAGGTTATACTAGATACTTACTAGGTACATATTTTTATGTACTCACGCTACACTTCTGTATTTCCTGGCTCGTAGATTGATTCCCCAGCTCGAGACTTCCCAGTGAGATGCCCTTTTGAGCCATTCTGCAGCAATTGGAGTCTCTCTTATGCTTTTATTCTCTGTCTATTTTCTTTCAGACAGTAGGCTAGCATTGTTTTGTATACTCTACTAGATTGCCCACATACTTATGACACCAGATTTTGGCATACACACTAGTAGACTTATGGTTTTGGATTTGCTTACATGATTACGTTTCACACTAATTGCTTCCATTTATTTAAGTTAAAATTGCAAACTTCTAAATCTTTTTTTAAATAAGGAAAAAGCTATTGTTTACAAATTTATCTAAAACGGAAAATCACTAGTTGATCAGTGTTGACTTGCCTAACAATGGTGTTGGGCACCATCACGACCTATAATGGAATTGGGTCGTGACACCATCACGGCCTATAATGGAATTGGGTCGTGACATTCTTAGGCTTAGACCCTTGTGGATAACAAATGTTCTTCCAGCAATTCTCTGTCATGCCCCTTCTTTTTGCAAAAATCACAGTATTCGGTGTAGGTCTTTTTCTACTTTGAGTAACTCCCAAGCTGTTGAGGATTGTTGGGATGCTAACTATTAGGTTGAAAGTTGGTTTGAAATCCACCAGACCTAGCTGAGTATAGGGCAGTTGACTCATAGTTCTCATTCAAAGTAGGTGATGTTAATCCCAGACTCCATGCTATAGCAGCTATAGACTTTTGATTTTCATCACTCATGATCACCGAGAATGCCTAATTGACTATAGGTAAAGGGTACATCAACGGAATTTGACTCCTTGCTTGAGCATATGAGTCATTTAATCCCATAAGGAATTGATACAACTTTTGTCTCTTCATGAAGGCAACATTAACCCTAGATTTCTCACAATCACAAGGAGGTGGTAAATACCTCAAATTCATCCCAAAGGTCCTTCATTTTAGTGTAATAGACAGAAACAGAGGAAGTGCCCTGATATAATGTTGCAATCTCTTTGTGCAGATTGAAAGACCTAAAGCCATCTACCTTATCGAATTTATCTCTTAGATCTTCCCAAACAGCTTGTGCACTAGCTCCAAACACTACTCCTCCAACAAGTTGTGGAATTACTCCATTCATCAACCATGAAAGTACAATTGTATTGCACCTCTCTCACTATTCTCACAGATTTTCACGAAATTTTTCCTCTTTCTATGTTCCTTCTACAAGTCCTAACTTATTTCTTCCTCGCAAAGCTATCCTCATAGAATGATTCCATATAGTATAGTTATCCATACTTATTAGTTGAATCAAGATCAGTTGAGCTCCACTTGTATCAACAGGTCCAAGATACAGTGGGTGATTGTGAGGTAAATCGACTCCAAATTCCTCGTTAGCTTGAGTATTACCACCAACACTTGCATCTACACCTGTGGCGACATTAGTCAGGGTGTTTTCAACAGCGTATCCCATGGCTACTCTGCTTCAATTAACGAGGATTTCATTTTTCGATTGATTCTCTAAACTCACAAAATTCATCAATTAGCAATGTGGATCAATAAACGAGATCAGAAATTCCTGATCTAGCTGCTCTGATACCATGTTAAATCTATGGATCTGGAGGAGCAAATCCTAGTTAGAAGAGAGGAAGGAGGAAGATGAGCAAAGGAAGACGAAATGAAAAATGATATTCTATTATGAACTGCTAAAGCGCTATACAAACAACCCCTATTTATACACTTCACTAACTACCATTTAACCTCTAACTAACATAAAATAGTCTAATCTGGTAATACCATATTACATCACCTCTTTCATAATAGAAGAGTAGTATATAGCCGATGAAATTAATCAAAGTGCGGTTTCATAAAATATTTACGAGAAAAATATAAATATTCCTATATTTAATACTACCCAGTATATTTACTTATCTTGTTAATAGTATAGGATAACCTAATCAGATTTTTCTGTAAGCAATTCTTCTTTTACCTTGTTGAATCAATCTTGGGGCAAGTGCACATATAGCCATTCTGAGGGATGCTATTTAGAGATTAATCAGTATTTGTTTTGTCCTAAAATTTTAAATTAAAAATCTTAACTTCAGGATAATTTAGGATATTTTTGTATTGAAAAATCAAACTAAAAAACTGAAATTTAGGATGTGCTGGCTAATTCTTAAATATCAACCCTTTAAAATGGCTACCGGGTGTCATTTCTGCAATCAGCTTCTGTCAATTTTCTCATCTTTTATGTAATTTACATTGTAAGACCTGTATAATCACGGAGTAAATCTCATAAATGATCATTTCATTTGTTTAGCTAATAAAAGACTACACTATCAAATTTGGCCTAAAACCACACTAATTTTAGACGACGCTTGATAAATATTGCCAAAAGTACTTTTGGCAATGCTTTTTGGGGTAGTCTTTGGTGAGAGATTTTGGCCTTTATATATTATACGCCACACTTTAAAAATTTGTTTCTAAAGTACACTTGAAAAACGTGGCCTTAGGAAAAAGCTTACACTAATTTAGGCCATCCCCGAATAACGTTGTCTAAAGTGAAAAAGTATGGTCTTTGATCAAAGGAAATCTTATAGAAATGTACCAAAAAAAGACACTATTTACTAACAACAAGCCATATTAGTCATGCTACCAAAAATAACCCCAAAAAATGTACAAATGATATACAACATTTAAAAAATAAAGGCAATTTTTTTTTCAATGAGCATTATTGTGATGCGTTCAAAACACATAGATGAGACAACATATAAAATTTGAGAAATTTTGAAGGTGAATTACACTAGTTTGGAGTCAAAATTCATTATCAATGAATATAATATTTTAAAAAATTAGGCAAAAAAAGGTTTTGTTTCAATGGGTATGGTTGGAATTCGTTGAAAGCATATAGATGAGACAATATACAAGACTTAATCAAGATTGGAAGTGATTTGGACTGATTTAGTATCAAATTTGTAGTCAAAATCAAGTTTAAAAAATTCTTCTGACGACACATGTATCAAACAAGTATCACGCATGTATATCACACACAGATATACATGTTATATACATATTATACACATATGATATATATGTTATACACAAATGATACACAGTATGATACACATATTTTTTTTCATATTCATCTTCTATTTTGATTTCCAATTCAAAACAACTCAAAACTCCACCAAATCTTCTCAAAATTTAGATTCAAACTCCTTAAGAAGTATCCGATCTATTCCAACAGCACCCGCTCAAAAAAAAGCAAAAATTTAACTTGTTTTGCTACATGTTGCTAATTGGCTAATATTGATAGCATCTGACTAATATGAATAATAATTTATGAATTGACCAATTTTTATAGCAATTTACTTATGAGCGGACATACTGATAATTTTCGTTGATCAAATTTAGGCCACATTTTTGGGAGGGCTAAGGCCTAAAATGTTGTGCCAGAAAAACCTCTGAGTAGCACCCATATTAGCTAAGATGAAATGAAAGCCCCTTCCCCATTTTATATATTAGACCAATTTCCATACAACCCATCTGAACATTTGACCAGGAAATGATAGATATAAGATATTAAAAAAATACTACAAGGCAAAATAAAATTAAAGCAACCAGTTTAAACTTGGTTGTCTCAGTGGGATTTATATACAGATAGATCGGTTTATCCTCATTGTCATACTGAAGGTAAAGTTTCAGCAGCATTCTTATATGTACAAGTAGGCGGATGCAGATTCAAGATTTATGTTTTGTGAGTTTAATTTTAAAGTTTTAATATTGATCCCATTATATTTTCATATTATGGGTTCATATATATTACTTATTACAATTTTAATAGATTTTTACTTATAAATTTATGTTTCGCGATGAAAATATTACATTCAAAAATATTTTGGACATAAGATGCTAAGGGCCCGTTTGGACATAAATATTTTTTTCTTTTTTCCAATTTTTTTTCTAAATAATGTTTGGATATGAGAATTTTAAAAAAATTCAAATCCAATTTGAAAAAAATTCCTTTGAACCAGTTTTTTGCTAAAAATCTATAACTTTGGAACTTTTAGATTTTTAAATTTATCCCAACTTTTTCGAATTTATTTAAGGACCCCATCCACCCACTAGAATTAATTAAATACCTAGTTTACCATCAAACACCCACTTCTCCTTGTTATTGCCTATAGTCAAGAGAAACTATAACTAAGTTCAAAATAGTAAAAAGATCAAAGTAATGAGAGGAGAAACCTTCACCAACAAAATTCTACATTGTGATTGTCAAATTTTCTTTCATTTTCAGAAAAATAAATCGATCTTATCGACTTTCACTAACTTTTTTATTAAAAAAATACGTGTGCAATTAAACATTAAGCAGGTTTAGTTATTTGTTTCTGGTTAGGATAGTTAAGTTGGAGTGAAGATAGTTTTTACGAATTGTAGGGTGTAAATCATGTTCGTGGGTTTTGAGAAAAGTACATCCAAATACATTACAAAAGTTATAATCAAATACAACTTCATCTTCAAATCAAACTTTAGTGAAATTTCAAATTCCAAAAACAAACTTAAAGAGGCTATTAGATGCAAACATTAATTGACGTTAGGTTTTTAAATATTAGCATCACCAGCAGTAAAAATTGCATGGGGCGCCCTATTTAGACGCCCCTTTTTAACCTGTAGCCGCTTTGTTTTCTGTTTGCACACGTAACCGTTTTTTGTTAAAAACCTTTTAAAAAGATTATTTTGCCCTTCTTTATTAAAAGATTACTTTCTCTCCAAGTATACACTAGTCCTCTACTGTCTCTGTCTCTCTCTCCCGCTATTCGCATTTTTTGATTTGTTCTTCTCTGAAATCAAATGGTTTTCGTCGTTGTTTTTGATTTTTCAACTGCTAGTCGTCATTGTTATTGTTCTCCACTAACATTACGATTTAATCACAGGTACATTGCATTAATTTACTGGGTTTTATTTTAGTAATAATTTTTATGATTTAATTTCTGATTTTGGTTTTGATAGTCATGTATTTATGATAAAATAGTTTCTTAGGGTTTAGTTTGATAAGTGCATTAGTTTTACTTTTACGATTGTGTTTTTAGATTTTTTGAACGTATGTTTGTGTTGTTGATGGAAATTCTATAAATTCTTCAGTGATTAGACGTCGAAATTTTTAAAAATTTTGAGAGTTAAATAGATGATACTATTAAAGTGTAAAGTTTATAATAGTTTAATGATACCTTAGATAGGAGCTGAAGTTTCGTCTCATGTTTTGTATTTTTTTGTTATATTTTTTATGAACTTCAGCATTATTTTTGGATTTGAATTTATGCTTTGTTTTTTGTAAAAACTACAGCATATTTTTTGCTGAATGTTTTGTTTTGTAACTGGTGAACTTCAGCTTTAGGAGCTAAAGTTTTTGTTTTTGTAACTGGTGAACTTCAGCTCTAGAGCTGAAGTTTTTGTTTTATAACTGGCGAATTTCAGCTCTAGAGCTGAAGTTTTTGTTTTTGTAATTGGTGAACTTCAGCTCTAGAGCTAAAGTTTTGTTTTGTAACTGTCGAACTTCAGCTCTAAAGCTGAAGCTTTTATTTTGTAACTGTCGAACTTCAGCCTTCTTAGAGTTGAAGTTTTAACTGATTTTTTTTATAATGTCCTGATGTTATTTTTTATATCTTTTACTTTTTTTGAACAAATGGCACCTAAAGCACCTAAAGATCCTAATGCAGCTAAAGCACGCAAAGCAGCTAATGCACCTAAACAACCTATAATACCCCTCAGGTCCTTATGTCCCTGCTCCTTCACCTACAAGAACATGGCAAAGATATTTTGAGTTTCGAGATTGGTTTAACTGTAAGGGTTACTGGAAGGGAAACCATGATTTAAAGAGTTTAATTGCAAGTTTCTTGACTCCTACACAGCGGGATAAGCTTAATAATGGTACATTTCGATACATTATGGCTATGAAGAATTTCAAATGCAGCATGAAGTTGGTTCATTGTTTATGTCTTTCTCAAATATTCACCAATGATCGAGACTCCATTAGTTTCAAGATTTTTGGCCATGATGTTTCCTTCACCCTTGAAGACTTTCACATTATGTGCGGTTTGCGGATCACAGCACATAATGTTGAAAAACCAATTAATCGAGAGGGCAATATTCTGAAGCACTATTTTGGTAAGTCCATTGGAGTGACCTTGAAGGATATTCGAGATTTTATGACTCGGAATGAAATTCCAAAGAATGATGTGAATCACAGTCACGTATGCGAGAGTGATGATGATGCTGTGAAGCTTATAAAAATTCTTGTTGTAGAGTCTATTTTGTTTGGGAAAAAGACTGAGTCATCTGTGCTGGAGGAGTATGCAGTTATTGTTGAAGATGATAGGGTTTGTGCTGAATATCATTGGGGTAATGTGGCTTATGAGAAGCTCATTTACTCACTGAAACATGCATTGGACAAGCAAAACAAATTTCATTCAACTAAGTATAAAGTTGGTGGATTTCCATATTCGTTATGTGCTTGGTTCTATGAGCGCTTCCCAGATATTCGGGAGAAGTATATAAGAGAGGATGAGTACCTTGGTACCCCTCAGGTTCCCAGGATGTTACGTTATGTATGTGTGGGAGAGCCTAATTATAACGAACTTTTTGATTTCTTCAGTAGTCATGATGTAAGTTAATTTTTTATTTTGTTTGTTTGTCTTTGTGTTTATATGTTGACGTATTAGTTTTTTTCCCCTCATAATATACTTTTTTGTATTAAACAGAATTATCTCAACTTTAGGGTATTGGATATAATTCCTGCAGAAGAGGAATTGAATTCAATGCCTTTAATTAGACAATTACCATGCAGCCAGATTCGTTCAAAGGTATTTAATGTGGTTCCTTCAACTGGTGAATCACCACGTAGTCTGAGTCGATCAAAAGAACTGAATCAAACTCCTGTTATTGATGAATCACCACGTAGTCTGAGTCGATCAAAAGAAGCAAATCGAACTTTTGTTATTGGCGAATCACCACGTAGTCGGAGTCGATCAAAAGAAGCGAATCGAACTCCTTTTATTGGTGAATCATCTCGTACCCAGAGTCATTCTAACCGTTCTACAACGGAATTTGATGAGAATGAATTACTCGACACAATATGTTATCGGTATAAGGTCCATGTTTACTTCATCTTCGTTGTTGTTTATCATTGCAGAAGGTAACAAAAAACTTTATTGGATTGTGTGTTGGTTGTCAATTTGCATTATTAGATGTCCTTCTTCTTCTTGGTCATCGATAAACTGGTATGAATTTATTTGAGGAGTGGGTAATTATTGCAGCATTATATATTCTGAAGCAGCTGTAATGTTAGAAGGTTATTGCTCGTTGTCTACTTCCATTATTGGTTGTCCTACTTCATGTTGATAACCAGCAAAAGGTTCTGAATCTATTGCATATGCAAGAGATTGTTTGAAGGCTGCAGATTCTGAATGTTGTATTTTTTCGATGACGAAATGGCAATTCTTGTAGGTTGAATCAATTGTAAGCAAATGTATACAGGTACTGAGTTCTTCATCTGAAGTTACAAGCATTCTTTTTCTTGTATTTAGTTTGATATCAAACCATACTTTTAGTGAATATCTGCTTGAATCAATATTTGTAACTTCACTAACTTTCTTCAGGAAAGTATTGAATGATATTTGCTTATTAAGTAGAACAAGTTTTGTATCGTGATCCAAGTATTTGAAATCAAGGGTCCACCTCCCATTGAAAGTAATAACATCGCAAATCGAACTCATTCTGCAGAAGCATGTTTAGTGACAAGTATTAGGAAAGTGAACAGAAATTTAATTATGAAGTTCATAAAAAATCTAAGCACATTGAACCTGAAGTTGAGCAAATGTACTAGAACATTTTCAGCTTGTTTATAGTGAAGTTTTCGAAAAAAAAAACTCATGAAGAAGGTGATTAATGGAGGACAAGACTTGAGCATACACTAAATTTAACTTCAGCATGCAGAAGAAAATTACATAGTGCAGGAGCAAAACTTTTAGGTTATTTGTCCTAAATTTTTTACAAATGAACTTAGTCACTTAAACATCTTCTGCTGAAATTTTTTGAAAAAAGATGTATGACAGGATTAATGAATCGAGGGACAAAAATTTCAGCTTATTAAGTACTGAAATTTTAGAAATGAACTAAATAACTTCACCACACTAGGCTGAAGTTTTTTGAAAAAGCTTTACAACAAAAACTGTTGAATTTCGGACAAAAACTTCAGCTTATCAAGTGCTGAAATTTTTAGAAATGTACTAAATAACTTCAGCACATTGGGCTAAAGTTTTTTAAAAAAGCTTTACGACAAAAACTATTGAATGCAGGACAAAAACTTCAGCTTATTAAGTGCTGAAGTTTTAGAAATGAACTAAATAACTTCAGCACATTGGACTGAAGTTTACCAAATGAATTAAATAAACTTCAGCATGTTTCAGCATTAATTGCATAGTATACAGGAGTAAACGTAACCAACACAATTAAAACAGTAATTATATTGCGTTGGGGGTATGTGTTAGTGTAATAATTGCATTCTTATCACATTCATGCACGTTTTTCGTTAGACAATGTTTAAAATTCCTCTTTGCCTCATATACCATTCAGAAGTTTTTTTCACCTATATAAGCACGCTATACCTTGTCAGTTTATTCACTCAAACACATATATTTTAGCAGATAAAATACAAAACGGAGAAAAATGGATGCTGTAATAAGGCAAATAGTTGACGAAATTAAACAAGACATTATAGAGGCTTTTGAGCTAAAACTGGATGAGCTCATAGACAAGTACGACAGGGAGCTGGAAGAAATCAACAACAAGCTTGATAGGATTGGGATGCTGGTGAAATTTGATAGTCTTGGTGATGAAGATGCTCGTCCATCTGGCAGTGACGATGATGATGATGATGATATGGACGATTAGTTTTTCTTTTTTTGTATAATCCTTTTAGTTAAAGGATTATAATGTTATTTGTTTTTTATGTATTTTTAATTTATCTTTTTAATGTTTAATGAAATGTTCTGTTTTTATTTTAAGATTTTTGTGCCTTTTTTTAATATTAATTCTCTTCAAACTCGAAAAATAACAGACGAAATGAACTAAATAACTTCAGTAGGAATTAACAAAAACTCATCCGAAAGTTAAGCATTTTTTGGTATGAAATTTTTCCAAAAAATCATAATAAAATACATAGTGTAGGAGGAAAACTTCAGCTCCCATTGCTGAAGTTTTCAAGAATGAACCAAAAAAACTTCAGCATTGCTGAAGTTTTTGTGCAATATGTAATTTTAATTTATTTTTTATTTTATTTAATGAAAAATGATGTTTTTGTATTAATGTTTTTGTGCATTTTTTTAATATTAATCCTTTAAACTTAGAAAATAACAGAGGAATTAACAAAAACTTATCCAAAAATTACATATTGCAGGACAAAATATTAAGCATGTTTTAGCAGATGAACTAAAAAAACTTCAGCATACTAAAAATTATATAAAAAAATATTTTACATATTCCGGAAAACTTAATCATAATAAAATACATAGTGCACCTATGCTGAAGTTTTTTAGTTCATCTTTAAAAACTTCAGGAAAATGCTGAAGTTTTTTAGTTCATTCTTGAAAACTTCAGCAAAACGAGCTGAAGTTTTTGTTCAATATTAAATTATAATTTATGTTTTTATTTTTTACCCAGTGTAGGAGGAAAACTTCAGCTAGTTTTGCTAGAGTTTTTAAAGATTAACTAAAAAACTTCAGTACCTATGCTGAATTTTTTGTGCAATATGTAATTTTAATTTATGTTTTATTTTTTTTACCCAGTGCAGGAGGAAAACTCCAGCTCGTTTTGCTAAAGTTTTTAAAGATTAACTAAAAAACTTCAGCACCTATGCTGAAGTTTTTGTGCAATATGTAATTTTAATTTATGTTTTATTTTTTTTTACCCAGTGTAAGAGGAAAACTTCAGCTCGTTTTGCTGAAGTTTTTAAAGATTAGCTAAAAAACTTCAGCACCTATGCTAAAGTTTTTGTGCAATATGTAATTTTAATTTATGTTTTATTTTTTTTACCCAATGTGGGAGGAAAACTTCCGCTCGTTCTACTGAAGTTTTTAAATATTAACTAAAAAACTTCAACACCTATGCTGAAACTAGACATATACTTCAGCATATGTTAAAACTCAGCTTGTTTAGCAAATAAACCAAAAATTTCAGCATATTATGCAGTGAAAAACTTCAGCATATTTGAATTTGTTGGATTAGAATGTTAGAATTCAACGTGAAACAGATTTAGAATGCAAATTCAGCATATCAGTGAAGAGTTCATGTTTCATCCTTCAAACAACTTCAATCAATCAATCAGAAAACATATATCATAAAATCAATCAGTTTCAAAAACTATTTTGAATTCTGAAGATGAATTTGAATACTTACAATGTATTTTGTAATTTTGAATTTGGAATTTGAATCTGGTTTAAATTTGGTTTGCAAGAGGCGATCTGAGGAGAGACGGAGGCGATCTGAGGAGAGACGGAGGCGATCTGAGGAGAGACGGAGGCGATCTGAAATTTGAATCTGGTATGCGTGATGCATATTTTATATATTTTGGAGGGGATATAATGGTCATATTATTACGGAATTTTTTGTTAGTTGGTTACGAAATCAATAGTTTTTAAAAATAGGGTATAGATTAAAAGGTGACATAAATATAGGGTATGGCTGCAAATCGCCCTCACCAACAAATGCACCAAAAATATTGTAATTTTTAAAAATAGAGTATAAATTAAAAGGTGACATAAATATAGGGTATGACTGCAAATCGCCCTCGCCCTCGCCAGCAAGTGCACCGAAACCATTGTGGTGGTCCTTAAAGATTCAGCATTGTGGTGGTCCTTAAAGATTCAGCATTGTGATGGTCCCTTAAATCATAATATCGAATATTTTGTGAAAATGTTTGGGTTATATTGCTTTAATTTCTATATTACCTGATGGATTTTGGATATTGTAGGGTCAGTGTTTTTTTCATGCAGGGGTTGGGTCTTCATTAAATTAATTAATTAAAATGTGAAATATGCTGATTATATGGCTATTTAAACTAACAAAAATATTTTTCTGTGCATCAGAAAGTTACACTTTTAGCCACTGTGACTTTTTTGTTATCCTGGTGAGTTTCTTGTGATTTTTTATGTGATAAAACAAGATCGTGTGACTAAAATAAATTAAAAAACAATATAAGTTTATGATCATTTATGAAATTTACTAGTCTTATCTATTTTTGGTGACTATTTGGTAAGTATTGTTTCGATTCTCAATGACTATTACTATGATGTTATTCCTATTTTCAATTATTGATATGGCATATTCTTTTCGAGATTACTCTTGGCACAACCTTTTATTCTCTCTTCTCTGGCCACTAGTTTGGTCTCTTATGGTTACTTTAGAGAAAAAGATAACAATGGTCCCTTTATAATTGGAATAGATTTAAAATGATCCTATAAATATATTTTTGAGTAATTTGGTCAGTTAAATATGTTAAAAGTGAATATTTATTATTGTTATTAAATATTTAATAAAATCTATTTTGTTAAATTTAGTAAAAACTATGAAAAAAAGGTAGGCGTAAAGTTTGCATACATACTATCCTCCCAAAACCCCACTAGATTTTTAATTGTTGTTATTTTATGGAAAAAAGAAGGATTTAAAATGATCTCACATTTGAAGGTATAATTCGATTTTTTATTATTATTTCTTTCTCGAATCTGGCATGACTTTGTGAGATGTAGTTTTACCAATTTTTTGTCGGTCTATTTCTAGTGTGGTGTGCAACTTTTAACGTTGCAGTTTCTAATATTTGGGGGACTGTCGTAGCATTTCTAGTTTTTTTTTAAAAAAAAAAAAAAAAAAAAACTTCACAGCTGTCGTTAACTTTAACATTCTTTGTTAAATATTTAACAAATAAAAAAAATATCACTTTTAGCAAACTTTAAGGACTAAAAGTGCTTAAGGGACCAATATTTATGTCATTTTCTTGGTTACTTCATATATCAAGTTTCAATGTCACCATCTGATTGTTAAAAAAAGACATTCTTCCCTCATGGGTGGTGTAAGAATTTTTGACGAAATTTATAATTTTTTGGACCACTCATTAAATCATTTAGAATATTATAAACCGCTTTGTAACCAAATAATTATAATGGTGGAGTAATAAATACTCTCTTATTTATAACAAAAATTCCCGAATTTCAATTTTAATATAAAATCGTCTAATTTAAGGGCCGCTAAAATTTTTTTTTGTAGACCCCTTCAATTTTATGAAGGCCAAGTGTATATCTCCAAACACTAACATGACATTTTCAGGCACTGGTTTGTTGCACGCCTTTTTGCAGTTAGTAAAGACTAAAAAGAAGTGGTCTCTCATCTTTCATCTACTTTTAAAATAGTATTTTGAGATGCTACAGAATTTTGACATTTTATACATTAACTTTTTAGTGTTATTTGTATGACATACTTTTTTATAATTTTAAATTTAATAAAATAATATTTTTAAATTTTTTATGTGTAAAAGACAGATCTCTTACGTGTAAACATAAATTTTTCATATGTAAAAAAGAAGAAGATAAGATCATAAAATTAAAAACAAGTTTGTAAAGAGCCAAAAAACCACCTTAATTTTATCGATGACAAACATTAAATGATACCGGCGTCATTCTTACCTTTCATATTTAATAAAGAAAAACAATTACATACAACAATATTGCATAAGAAGCCTATTACAAACAAACAGAAAAAAGGAAAATGATATGTCAAATCTAATATTTTGGTAGACTTAAGCTTGGAAAATTACATCGTAAGCAATATATAATATCAGCAAAAAAACAAATCTGTTTCAAACATTACACTGCTTTAAATATTCCGTGTTTGATTGTATTTTGAGACTTGCATTTTCACTTATAATTTAATACGCCAATGGATATATTATTTAATTTATACCTAATATAGCATTGAATAACGATAATAGATTAATTACAAAATGACAAATTACTCGTTGCTTTTTCCTCAAACAATCATCATCACGCATTCACGCTTTCAATTTTATTATGTTTAGACATAAACATATAATACAAAAATTTATCATCTATATCCCATATTTGTTTTTTGTTTTTAAAAAAAAATCAAATGTTCGATAAAAATTAGTCCTTAAATTATAGTTATTGTATTATTAATTCGTGCACTATTAATCCTTGTATTACAATGTATATGTCTAACTTTTTTCTAAATCAAAAGACCCATATAAGAGCACTTTTACCATTTTAAGTTCTATTATTGCCCGTGTGTAAAATTAGTATGAGCCAAATATCTGATTCTTAGTAAGTAGTAACTATCACAAGTTGCATAAAAAAGAGTAATTATCACGAGTTAATAACTCGAAGTAATGGGACAATTTGATTTGGTGGAAAGACGATGACTATGAAAATACAAAATGCATTAATACAGAGATATTGCTTTAAAAGACATAAGAGTAAATAGTTAAATATTACAAATTAGTCATAGTGTTTAATTTTTCTTTACTAATTCATTTTAAGTCATGTATATGGACTATGGTATACTACTAACTTTGGCATGTCTTTTTTAAGTATTTTTTTTTCTAATAATAATCTCGTTATACACCCTTTCGTGCATAACAAAAGGTATACTAACTTTGGCATGTCTTCTTAAGTCATGTATAATATACTAACTTTGGCGTCCCCTTCTTTTAGTAGTTTTTTTCCTAATTATCTCTTTATACACCCTTTCGTGCAATCCATGTGATTATTCAGTTAGATAAGAAAGAAAAAGTTCTTATATTTCGTGTCATTGGAAAAACCTTTTAATTGTAAAAAAGTATTTCTGTTTAGTAAGAAAAGGAAATTGGAGAAATATTAGTTAAAAAATAAGAAAGAAAAGAAATAAAGAATTGATACAACAATTTTCATTGGTTTAACGGCTACCTTGACGAAAGTAGTAGTTTATAATAAAGTCTAGCGAATTGAAGCGAAGTGAGAAAAGTGGGTAGAAAATAACTACTAGTAGTACTTTATGGGTTATTGTAGTTTATAATGACTTTATTTTGCGCTTAACTCTGAACTTAAATTTTCGACGTGCTACCTTTAGGAGGTAGGTATTCGTAAAACAACAAACTCAATTTAATTCTACAAGTGAAATCTGGGTAGAATAATGTGTCCCCGAATGATATCTCTACCTACCAAATGTACATATGCTATTTTGAAGAGATAGGTATTTGTAATAGAGTTCTAAAAAGGTAAAAATGCTTGTTATTAAGTGGTGTGGTAGCATGAATGGGATATTCTCCCTTAGTTAAAAGTTTCGAATTCAAGTCCTATAAATAAAAATAAAATCGTATAAGGGGTACTTCACCTTTAAATGGCTTTAAGTTGTGCAAATTCAAATTAAGAACTAATGATCGGTTCAAGATATTAGATGTTTAGTAAAAAGGATTACAAGTTTGGTGAATAGAGAAATTGGTTATTTCCCATTATTTCTTCTATTGATAAAAGTTTTGCACATACATCAAAAATATGCTTGTGTGTAAGGGGGTGGGTAGAGTAGAAATTGCATGAAATCGCACTCTGTTTTTTCGCAATGTATCGCTTTAATCATGCCCCTTGACTCGGTTTACCTGCACCAAGTCTTCACACGCACTTGGAAAATATCTCTATAAAAATAATCTAACAGATGAGACTTGATTTCCATATTACTGAGTATAGTTATTTATTCCGTGATCACGTCAAAACATTACTTTTCTGTCCTTCTTTTTCAAATAAAATTAACGCTACTTTAACTTTTAAATAATCTTTCTCAACTTAACCTTAAATACGTAGTTTTTATCACTCCAACCTAATATTGTTCAAGCACCTAGCTAAATATCAAAACAAAAGTAAGGAAAAAGGGTTAAATTTGCTTATATATCATTTGAAGTTGAGTAATTTCATGCAGCGTTGAATTTTATTTTTTAAATATTAGAATTATTCTTAGGAAAAAGTATCTTTTTTTTTCCTTATCCGGAGGGAGCATCAATTTAAGTAATTTTAAATAACAATAATCGATGATAAACATGGACTCTTTTTTAGGGGTGTACATTCGAATCGATTTATCGATAAATCAAATCGATTATTTGTTATCGGTTTATCTAGAGGAATACGAAGAGGAACGAATTTGAAAAATTCCTTCCAAAAAAAGAGGTAAAAGTAAGGAACACCCAAGTTGGTTTCCTTTAAAGACTAGCACTAACACTTGGCACATAGGGCTCCACGACAGACAAGAGAATCTAATTCTGAAAGAGTGAAATAGTGCCACGTCATCAGATGTGAAAGCGAGTCAGCTTGTGGAGACAGCTAGCATGTGAAAATGAGTCAACATGTACTTGACACCTACTCCTTTTTCTTAAAATCACTCCATACTTTAATTTAAATTTGTTTAAAATTCATTTCGCCAAAATCTTTAATGGTAATTCCACTTTAATTGGCCGCTATCAGTTACTCCCCCATTTCTTTTTACTATTTATAATAATTCAGTATTAACTTGGCACTTTGAAAAAAATTAAATTTTGGAGACCACCGCATTTGCACTCAAAAATATCTTCTCATTGCATAGAAAGTAACTCCAGTACAAGAACAAGAGCATAAACTTCAGTTTTCTCTTTTTTTTCTTTCCTTTCTAACCTAAACTATCAGACAACAAATAGAGCTTATTCAGAAAGAACCGTCCCATTTTATACTTTTGTTAATGGTTAGATCTGTACTGCATTTTATCATTCTTCTTTTATAGATCTGTAGTTTGGTTGTTTGTTTATACATAGAGAAAGAAAGATTTCTAGGTGTTTGTTAAAATGGCTGATGATAAGAAGTACATTACCGCTGAGGAGTTAAAGAAGCATAACAAAGCAGATGATTTGTGGATCTCTATACAGGGGAAAGTTTACAATGCGACAAATTGGATAAAGGAACATCCAGGTGGAGATATCCCTATTCTTAATCTGGCTGGTCAAGAAGCAACTGATGCATTCATTGCTTTCCATCCAGGTACTGCTTGGAAATATCTTGACAAGTTCTTTACTGGCTATTATTTGGAGGATTACGAGGTATCTGAGGTATCTAAAGATTATAGGAAACTCTGTTCTGAGTTTGCTAAAGCTGGTTTGTTTGAAAAGAAAGGTCATGGGGTGATTTATTCCTTATGTTTTGTAGCTTTTTTGCTTTTCTTGACTGTTTATGGTGTTCTTTATAGTAATAGTTTCTGGATTCGCATGCTCTGTGGGGGGTTATTGGGGTTGGCTTGGATGCAGGTTTCTTACTTGGGTCATGATTCTGGTCATTATTTAATCATGACAAGTCGTGGTTTCAACAAATTGGTACAAATTCTAGCAGGGAATTGCATCACTGGGATTAGTATTGCTTGGTGGAATTGGACACATAATGCCCATCATGTCGCCTGCAATAGTCTGGATTATGACCCTGATCTTCAGCACTTGCCTGTTTTTGCTGTCTCTACTAGTCTGTTTAAATCATTGAACTCTACCTTCTATGGAAGAGAGCTCACATTCGATTCCCTGGCTAAATTCTTCGTCAGCTATCAGCATTTTACATTCTATCCGATCGTCTGTGTTTCCAGGGTCAATCTGTTTATCCAGACATTGTTGCTATTGTTCTCAAGGAGAAAAGTGACTAATAGACTTATGAACATATTGGGGATCATGGTTTTCTGGACTTGGTTTCCGCTTCTTGTTTCCACCTTGCCTAATTGGACAGAAAGGGTGTTATTTGTCCTCATAAGCTTTGCTGTGACAGGGATTCAACACGTTCAATTCTGTCTGAACCATTTTGCTGCCGATGTTTATGTTGGACAACCCAAGGGGAACGATTGGTTCGAGAAACAAACAGCCGGGACTATTGACATTGCTTGTTCTCCTCAGATGGATTGGTTCTTTGGAGGATTGCAATTCCAGCTTGAGCATCATTTATTTCCAAGGTTGCCTAGGTGCCAACTGAGGAAAATTTCTCCTATTGTACAAGAGCTATGTAAAAAGCACAATTTGCCCTACAGGAGTTTGTCTTTCTTTGAGGCCAATAGGTGGACAATAAGGACACTCAGGGTAGCGGCAATGCAGGCTAGAAGTTTGCTATGGGAAGCTGTTAATACTCATGGCTAATAATTTTGGGCACGGTATTGAAGATCTTCGTAAGACTGTTTATTGTCATTACAACTGAATAATGTCTGTTTGAATTTTTGTTGCTGGATTGGAACAAAGAGGGAATGTCTATGCTGTCTTAGCAGCTTGCGCGTTGTGATTTCTGTTTCAGGAACATCCTTAAAATTGTTTCAGCATATGTTTAATGAAAAAGAAAACATGATTTAGGAGCATATATTTGGACTTTATATAGTTCATATCAATATATTTATAAATATTTGCCTCTTTCTATGGTTTCTCGTTAGTATGACCAGATTTTCCTTTGGTCAAGGGATGAGACTTCTAGCTATAAACATTGTAATTCACGGAAACTTTTAAAATTTATGGGCACATTTCATGACCAAATTTGTCTAACAGTATTGTATTTCATTATATTCATTATCCCATTGGAGAATTTAAGTTTACTACCAATGTGAGTTACAAATATTATAACACAAGAAAAATTGGAGTTGAAAAACTAGTTTTGGAGCGTGTACATACAAAGTTATTTAGAAAGGGAGTAAACGTGTCTTTAACATATGTCCATTGAAGAATTATAGCCAGTTTGATCATTATAATTCTTTGGACCATACCATAATCCCTCCTTGTTATATCTTAGTACTTGTAAAGTTAAGTCTTTCACACGTAAAAAAACTGACTTCCAGAAGTTAGTGTCGATAAAAAACTGACTTCCAGCTTATTTCTTGTCAACATGTACCGCCAAAGGGCGCTTAATTAAATTAGTGGCCTAAAACCAACTCTTAATAAGTGTCTTAAAACACATACACACAAATATATGCAAGAAGTTAGTGTCGCCTTTCTTTTTTCGTACTTGTTTATAGTGTAGTATTTTTACAAGAGATAAAGCCATTAACCCCTTATTTGGATGGTTGTTACATATCATTTTATAATGTATCGTATTATATTGTATTGTACTGTACTGTATCGTTTGATGAATATAATGTTTGGATAGATTATATCATTTGCCGTTGTTTTATGATATTACACACTAGCAATAAACTTGCAATATTATAAAGGAAAATTATAATACGGGGTAAATTATTATATAAAAAGGTAGGGTAAATGATAAAATAAAATTATTTAATAATAATGAAGGGTGAAATGAGAGAAAAAGACTAGGTAACAACGCGGCCACACCAAATCAGTCATTACATAAAGTGACACATTTCTCGTTACGTAACGACAGATTTAACGATACGATACAATAAAATTTAAATAAAAATTAAAACAAACGTCGTATTTAAAATAACAATATATAAGAACTATCCAAATAAGCCGTAAGTTTACAACATACATCTAATAGTATATTATTATTTATATTGATTTTAGCTTCTTTTCTCATTCATAGTGGAGAACTCTCTCTGCTTTTGCCTCGAGGATTAGGCTTGGCCGAACCTCATTAAATCCTTGTGTTGATTTTGTTAGTTTTTCCAACAATTATGGTGATGTATGGGAGAGGTAAGCAATGATGCAACTCTCCTTAGTGAGATAAGCAATGATGCAATGAGTGGTAGGTGAGATGGGATATTGCAAATTGATCCTTCTTGGTAGGTGAGATGGTAGTATTGCAAATTGATCCTTCTTGGTAGGTGAGATTTGCACTTTTGGTCCCTATCTCAAAACTATAAATACCCCCTTCCATTTCATTGTATAACACACTAAAAAAAAACTCAAGAAGAAAGAGTTTGAGAGGGAGAGAGATATAGTTCCTTTAAGAATGTTTCCTAACAGGGGAGTGACAAAATAGTGAGTAGAATACTAGTCGGGTATTTTTCGGGAAACACTTTTGTGTGCGCCACTATTTTGGGTAGAGCTCAAGAATTGTTGTACCTCCAAATTATTGGGGAAGTCTCTCTTTGTATGCCTGCTAAATGTTTTAGTGGAAGTTGGTGTCGGATTTGTGGACGTAGCCTAAACGTTTTAGGTGAACCACGTTAAATATTGTGTCATTTATTTTTGGTTTCGTTGATCATTTATTTTATTCCGCTGTGCAGTAGTGTTTAGTGCCACCGGGTCCTAACAAGTGGCATCAGAGCTTTGGTTAGAGTACTATTCATACGTACGGTACTATTCATACGTACGAGTACTATTCATCCATACGGGCACTATTCATATCCACGGTTACTATTCACCGTCGGAATTTTTTTTAGATTGCAGAAGTCTGTCAAATTCTGATCTAAATGGAGGCGAGGACAAGCAAGATGGTCAACCTGAATGGCACAAATTATCACTTATGGAGAAACAAGATGAAGGATCTCCTGTTCGTGACAAAGATGCACCTACCGGTGTTCAGTTCTCAGAAACCTGAAGATAAGTCAGACGAGGACTGGGAATTTGAGCACAACCAAGTGTGCGGCTACATACGGCAATTTGTTGAAGACAATGTGTACAACCACATTTCTGGTGTGACACATGCAAGGTCGTTATGGGACAAGCTCGAAGAGTTGTATGCCTCTAAAACAGGTAACAACAAATTATTTTACTTGACAAAATTAATGCAAGTAAAATATGTAGAAGGGACAACTGTGGCAGATCACCTTAATGAAATACAAGGGATTGTCGACCAGTTGTCGGGAATGGGCATAAAGTTCGATGACGAGGTACTTGCTCTTATGGTGCTGGCAACACTCCCAGAGTCATGGGAAACCTTGAAGGTTTCAATCACCAATTCTGCACCCAACGGTGTGGTAAACATGGAGACAGTCAAGAGTGGCATTCTGAATGAAGAAATGAGACGCCGATCACAAGGAACATCTTCTTCACAGTCAGAGGTGTTGGCTGTTACGACCAGGGGGAGAAGTCAAAATAAGAGCCAGAGTAACAGAGATAAGAGCAGAGGTAAATCCAACAAATTTGCAAATGTTGAGTGCCATTACTGCAAAAAGAAGGGGCATATCAAAAGATTTTGCCGACAGTTCCAGAATGGCCAGAAGAAGAACAAAGGCAAAAAGGTGAAGCCCGAAGAAAGCAGTGATGATGAAACGAACTCCTTTGGTGAGTTCAACGTTGTCTACGATGACGACATTATCAATCTGACAACCCAAGAGATGACCTGGGTGATTGATAGTGGGGCTACCATTCATGCGACGCCACGGAGAGAACTCTTCTCATCTTACACACCTGGAGACTTTGGTCGTGTAAAGATGGGAAATGCCAATTTCTCAACAGTTGTAGGCAAAGGTGATGTTTGCCTAGAGACCATGAATGGGATGAAGCTACTTTTAAGAGATGTCAGGCATGTTCCAGATATGCGCCTGAATCTGATCTCCGTAGACAAGCTCGATGAGGAAGGTTACTGCAATACCTTCCATAATGGCCAATGGAAGCTCACGAAGGGCTCATTGGTGGTGGCGCGGGGCACGAAGCAGTCAAAGTTGTACGTGACCCAGGCGAGCATCTCCCAACAAGTTATAAATGTTGCGGAGAATGATAGCAATATCAAGTTGTGGCATAGACGTCTTGGCCACATGAGTGAGAAGTCAATGGCGTGTTTGGTAAAGAAGAACGCCTTACCAGGTCTAAACCAGATCCAGTTGAAGAAGTGTGCTGACTGTTTAGCTGGGAAACAAAGCAGAGTTTCGTTCAAAAGATTCCCTCCTTCCAGAAGGCAAAATGTGTTGGATCTGGTACACTCAGATGTATGTGGGCCTTTCAAGAAGTGCCTCGGTGGTGCTCGATATTTCGTGACCTTTATTGATGATCATTCACGAAAGACATGGGTATACACGCTGAAGACCAAGGATCAAGTGTGTTACACCTTGTGTATTCGGCGTTATCATGCTGTAAATGGGCTAATTCGATAGGAAGATAATTTCTATGAAATATTTAAATGATGTGATAGTTATACATTAAGATTGGAAGTCATTTGAGTTGTGATTAAAAATTCGACAAAGATCGCGCGCAAGTTACGGGTTTAAATTTTACTGGAATTTGGATAAAATGTTGATGAGCGTTTCTCTCAATATACTGGGAGTTATGGTGTGTTCTACCTACCGAATCGAAGGTCTATGAGTCTAGTTTCCAAAGCAACAAACCGTTCATTAATACGACTTCGGAGTAGAGAGATATTAACATTTTCGTACAGGGGTGCACACTGTTACGGGAACAGTGTGCCTAGTCGGGTTTAGTCAAAATTTCCTTATTTAAGTCAATTTTTAAAACAGAACCCCTGCGTTTTATCCTCTCCAAAACAGAACCAAAAACCTAGGGATTTTCTCTCAAACTTCTCCCATCCATCTAGCCAAGCATAACAACAATTTAGTCATCCTCAAGATGGAGAACACCATGGTAGCTTCGGAATCGTGAATTCTTCGGTGTTTCACTTTTCATAGCAAGACTCCGCCTTGAAGTAATTTCGAATTTTGAGTAATTCTGGTCACGTAAGGTATGATTTAACTTCTCTTTGATCTTTGTAAACTTCTACCATAAGAATTCTTAAGAAATATTTGAAACCTCTATAGAAATATTCTTGATTTTTCTTAAGAAACCTCTATTAATATGGCTTGATTGTTGGGGCTGTTCTATATGGTTTTATTGTGTTGTTTTGATCTGTGAAGACATGGATGGAATTCTGTTGATGAGGAGATGTAGTAAAGAAAAATTTGGTGGTGTGTTGGGGGGAAATTAATCTACAAAAGAGTCTACAAATTCATGGCCACAAGTTGTTCGCGTAAATGTCTAAATGAAGAATTATTTAAGCTATGAGCTTGAATTTGATTTTTTAATGGTTTGTATTATGTAGGAAATCATTCCTAAGGCTTTTGAGGTCTTGGAAACAGTATATAACCCCATCGACAAGGTATGTGGGGCTTTCGCTATACTTTTCGGCATGACTAGAATTCGAATAAACGTTTATCGAATTGTCTCGTCGGATTCGAGTTATTTCACCTTCAGCTTATAAAGATGCTTAGACCTGATCTTTTCTCATAGATTGCTTACTCTAGAGGATATCTATGAATTTTCGGATTTCCTTGTTCCTTGCTTAAAAAGAACTAGAGCCTTTTTACTCGTTCTCATTTCGACATTCATATAAATCATGAATAAGGAACACTTACTTCAAAGGTATTCATAATACATAACTCTCATGTTCTTAGTACTTGTTGGCTCGTAGTTGAAAAATTATATATTTTAGCAACAACCATGATAGTTGAGGAATAATGATGATAGGCCACTTCGACTCTTCTTAGAATACGTCTTTTAAGGTTGGTTTCGCATTGCACCTATATAATTCATGATTTAGTACATGTATGTATTTACTTTCATTACCGAGCCGCACTATAGACGGCCGGGTATGACACATATTGTATAACCACTGATCAGTTGGGATTACCGAGCTCCACGTGGCCGGGTACGATTCTACCGAGCCTTTATTATGGCCGGGTATGTTATGGATATTATAGCCCCACAGAGGGATTTATTATTATATAATGTGATATATTATAAGTAGCGATAGTGAACGACGGTGTCACGAGCATACATTTATATCCATGTTGAATTTTAGTTTCCTACCGAGGCTAGTTTCAGAATTCAAATTATCTCTATGTCTCTTCTATTGTTAATTACATTTTTCATGTTACACTTGTCGCCCTACATATTCAGTACATATTTCGTACTGACGCATTTTTATGCTCTGTGTTCATGCCCACAGGTTCGAATAGACAGAGTGGCGTGCCTCCTCAGTAGGACCCCCAGGATCAGCGTTGGGTTTCGCACTCCACTTCTTCGGAGTTGCTGACTTTGAGTCCATAGGTACTATTACAGATGTATATGTGTGGTTTTGGGCATGTCGGGGGCTTTGTCCCGCCCTGTTGAGATTGTCTTACACTCTTAGAGGCTTGCAGACTAGCGGTCATTGTATATATATATTTTTCGTATCGCCCTATCGACCTTCTGGATAGCTGTTATACTGTTGTTACAGCCTTGTTGGCCTAGTTTTTATATATATATATATGTCGTGTTGGGCTCTTCTGCCTGCAGGTTATTATATTTCAGATCATATCTCATGGTTGGTTCGCTCGGGCCTTCGGGCATCGGGTGCCAGCCACACCTCCCAATGTTGGGGTGTGACAAACTTGGTATCAGAGCAGGTCAGTCCTAGGGAGTCTACAAGCCGTGTCTAGTAGAGTCTTGTTTATGGTGTGTTGTGCACCACACTTATAAACATGAGGCTATTGGGCATTTAGGATTATTACTTTCTTCTTGATCTAGATCGTGCAATAGAGCCTAATCATAAGTGTTCATTCCTAATTCTCTTTTTGTTTACCTTCTCAGTGATGCCTAACACTAGGAGACGACAAGTGGCTATGAAATTTATTCAGAGGTTGGATGAGGAGGCGGGAGAGGGCACAAGTCAGGTGCCACCTGCTAATGTAGATCAACATGAGCCACAGAATGAGGTTGATTCTCAGGCTTCCGGGGCAGTACCCCCACCACCCCCGGAAGAGCGTAGAGGAGCTAACATACCTCCAGGTCATCTCCCAGTTGTTCCTGATCAGGACCTAGACATGCGGAGTGCTGTACAATTGTTGACTCGAATAGTGGCCTCCCAGGCCCAACACCAGACCTTCGGTATTGCTGATAGGTCCGTGAGTGCGAGAGTTCGAGACTTTATCAACTTGGATCCTCCAGTATTTACAGGGGTTGATCATAATGCTGACCCACAGGATTTTCTGGATATTATGCAACGGACCTTACAAATTATACATGCCACGGATGTTGAGTCAGTGGAGTTTACTTCTTATAGACTACGTGATGTTGCTGTGACATGGTATGAGACTTGGAAGCAAACTCGGGGGCCTAATGTGCCACCAGTGACATGGAAGGAGTTCTCTGAGGCATTTTTACAGCAATATTTGTCAATCGAGCTTCGAAGAGCCCGACGAGATAGGTTCTTACACTTAGAACAGGGTAATATGAGCGTTCGGGAATATAGCATGCAGTTCAACTCTTTGGCTAGGTATGCTCCTACGATTGTTGCTGATATGAGTGATCGGGTACACCAGTTTGTTAGTGGTTTGGGGGCACACTTGATAAATGAGTGCACTACAGCTTCTCTAAATCAAGGAATGGATATTGCCCGTATTCAAGCATATGCACAGGGTCTAGAGGATCGCAAGAGGCAACAACGAGCCAATCGAGAGCATGATAGAGGGCAACAGAAGAGGGCGCGGTTCGCAGGTAACATAGGAGAGTTTCGAGGTGGATTTAGGCCACAGTTTCCCCGGCGCCAGTCTTATCCGGCAGCTAGTGCACCGCCACAGTTTCAGGGACAGCGCCAGGATCGGACCACTTATTCTGGTCCAGGTCAGAGTTCACGGACCCCAGGTCCACAGTTTAGAGGCGAGTTCAGTCAGATGAGGCCTCAGTTTCTTAGATGTGATCGATGTGGCCGAAATCATTTTGGACCATGTCGCCAGGGTTCTGATGCATGTTATACATGTGGACAGCCAGGTCATATTATGAGACATTGTCCGATGACAGGTGGAGGGGGTATGGCTCAGCCGACGGCATCTGCAGGGGCTTCTTCTTCCTCGGTACGTCCTCCTAGACAGAGTATGCAGACATCAGCTGGCAGGGGTAGGGGAAGATTTGGAGCTTCTGGTTCAGGAGGTCAGTAGAATCGCATATATGCTTTATCGAGTCGTCAGGATTTAGAGTCATCTCCGGACGTGGTTACAGGTATACTATCCGTCTTTTCTATCGATATGTATGCCTTGATAGATCCTGGTTCTACATTGTCGTATATCTCCCCCTTAGTTGCTAGTAAATGGGATAGAGAGCCTGAATTGTTGCAAAAGTCCTTTGAGGTATCTACGCCAATGGGTGAGTCTGTTGTAGTTAGACGGGTATATCGAAGTTGTGACGTGAAGATTCATGACCGCCATACGTTAGCTGATTTGCATGAGCTAGAAATGGTTGATTTTGATATCATTATGGGTATGGATTGGTTGGCTTCTTGTTATGCCAATGTAGATTGCTCGACAAAGATTGTTCGTTTTAATTTTCCAAGTGAGCCTATTATTGAATGGAAAGGTGATGCTGCAGCGCCTAAGGGAAAGTTTATTTCTTACCTTAAAGCTCGAAGGATGATTTTGAAAGGGTACATCTATCATTTGGTACGAGTGCATGATATGGAGGTGAAATCTCCAACCCTTCAATCGGTTCCCGTCGTGAATGAATTTCCTGATGTATTTCCTGATGAACTTCCTGGTCTTCCTCCAGAAAGAGAAATCGACTTTGCTATTGATATGCTTCCAGATACTCAACCAATATCTATTCCTCCATACAGAATGGCTCCTGCTGAGTTAAAAGAATTGAAAGCCCAGTTGAAGGATCTTCTAAATAAGGGCTTTATCAGGCCCAGCACATCTCCCTGGGGTGCACCAGTATTGTTTGTTCGTAAGAAGGATGGTTCGTTAAGAATGTGTATTGACTATCGCCAGCTCAACAAAGTGACTATCAAAAACAAGTACCCTTTACCCAGAATTGATGATTTGTTTGATCAGTTGCAAGGTGCCAAATATTTCTCAAAGATTGACCTTCGATCCGGCTATCACCAATTGCGAGTTAAGGAGAGAGATATTCCGAAAACGGCTTTCCGAACTAGATATGGCCATTATGAATTTCTTGTGATGTCTTTCGGTCTTACTAATGCGCCAGCAGCTTTTATGGATTTAATGAATCGGGTTTTCAAGCCATTTCTAGATATATTTGTAATTGTTTTCATTGATGATATTCTGGTATATTCTCAATCAGAAGCAGAACATGAGGATCATTTGCGTGTGGTGTTGCAGACTTTGAAAAATCAGAAATTATATGCTAAATTCTCCAAATGTGAATTTTGGTTGAATTCAGTGGTTTTCCTTGGGCATATCGTTTCCGATAAAGGTATTAAGGTAGATGGTCAGAAAATTGAAGCAGTACAAAACTGGCCTAGACCCACAACTCCTACGGAAGTTCGTAGTTTCTTGGGCTTAGCTGGTTATTATCGGAGATTTGTTGAGAACTTCTCTTCTATTGCTGCTCCCATGACAAAATTGACACACAAAGCCGTTAAGTTCCAATGGTCTGATGCATGTGAAAGGAGCTTTTATGAGTTGAAGAAACGCTTAACATCAGCACCTGTTCTAGCACTTCCTGAAGGATCTGAAGGTTATGTGGTATATTGTGATGCATCCAGGGTTGGATTGGGATGTGTTCTAATGCAACATGGAAAAGTTATTGCATATGCTTCAAGGCAGTTGCGGAAGCACGAATACAATTATCCGACTCACGATATTGAGTTAGCAGCCGTTATATTTGCCTTGAAAATATGGCGTCATTATCTTTATGGTGTTCATGTGGATATCTATACAGATCACAAAAGTTTACAATATATATTTAAGCAGAAAGACTTGAACTTGAGACAAAGAAGATGACTTGAATTGCTGAAGGACTATGATGTGGATATTTTGTACCATCCGGGCAAAGCGAATGTGGTAGCTGATGCATTGAGTCGCAAATCCATGGGCAGCTTGAAGCATGTAAAAGCTGGGAAATTAGAAATGACTAAAGAGATATATCAATTGGCTAACCTGAGTGTACGGCTACATGATACAGGTGACCAGGGTGTAGTAGTCCAAAATATTGCGGGGTCATCACTGGTAGCTGAGGTAGAAATGCATCAATTTGAGGATCCGGAGTTACTCAAAATTAAAGAGAGTATCCCTTTTCAGAAGAAGCAGTTGTTCGAGTAATCTGATAATGGAATTCTAAAATATAAAGGTCGATGGTGTGTACCTAATGTTGGGGAGCTTCGTAAGCAAATTATGACAGAGATGCACCAGTCTCGGTACTCAGTTCATCCTGGTTCAACCAAAATGTATCACGATCTTCGTCAGCTATACTGGTGGAACGACATGAAGAAAGATATAGCCACATTTGTGGCTCAGTGTCCTAACTGCCAGCAGGTTAAATCTGAACACCAGAAACCTGGAGGGCTACTTCAAAATATTGAGATTCCAGCTTGGAAATGGGAATCGATTAATATGGATTTCATTACAGGATTGCCCAATTCTCGCCGTAAGTTCAATTCTATTTGGGTCATTGTGGATAGGCTGACGAAATCAGCTCACTTTCTCCCAGTTAGGACCACCTATTCAGCTGAAGACTATGCGAGCCTGTATATCAAGGAAATAGTTCGGCTACATGGAGTTCCGTTTTCTATTATATTTGACAGAGGTGCCCAATTTACAGCTAATTTCTGGAGGTCTTTTCAAGAAGGTTTGGGTACTCTTGTTAACCTTAGTACAGCATTTCATCCGCAGACCGACGGACAAGCCGAATGCACTATTCAGACACTCGAAGATATGTTGCGAGCTTGTGTCTTAGACTTCAAGGGAAGTTGGGAAGATCATTTACCGCTTGAGTTTGCCTACAATAACAGTTATCATGCAGGTATTCAGATGGCACCTTATGAGGCACTATATGGGAGGAAATGCAGATCTCCTATTGGCTGGTTTGATGTTGGCGAGACAAAGTTGCTAGGACCTGAATTGGTACAGCAAGCTGTAGAAAAGGTAAAGTTGATCCAGGAAAGGTTGCGTACAGCTCAAAGTCGACAGAAATCATATTCAGATAACCGACGTCGAGACTTGGAATTTGCTGTGGGAGACTGGGTATTCTTGAAAGTGTCGCCTATGAAGGGTGTAATGAGATTTGGTAAGAAAGGAAAACTCAGCCCTAGATATGTTGGGCCATATCAGATTGTTCAGAGAATTGGGCGAGTAGCCTACAAACTTGACCTGCCACCAGAATTAGAAGCAATCCATCCGGTATTTCACATTTCCATGCTTCGGAAATTCTTAGGTGATCCTTCTTGCATCAGCCCTATCGAGGATATTGAAGTTTCTGAGAACTTGTCATATGAAGAAATACCTGTTGCCATTCTTGACCGTCAAATCCGTAAGCTACGGACTAAAGAGGTAGCCTCAGTAAAAGTACTTTGGAGGAGCAATAATGTAGAGGAAATGACATGGGAGGCCGAGGAGGACATGAAGTCCAGATACCCCCATTTATTTGAGTCTTCAGGCGATATGCTTGAGACAAATATGGCAGGTGTTGCACATATATCAACCAGTGACAGTTGAGGTAATTAAGTTATGGCTAACCTTCTTATTATCATTATTGTATAAGTAAATGGTCGTGTGAGGCCAAGTTGATGTTATTATTATGATGTGTAGCCCTGTGTGGCCTTAGATATGTATGTTTGGGCTGATGACAGGTTTTGGATATTTCTATTTATAGGGGAAACTCTGGCGAAATTTTTTTTTAAAAAAAAATTCAGAAGTTAGGTTAACCGTTAACATTCGAGGACGAATGTTCTTAAGGATGGGAGAATGTTACACCTTGTGTATTCGGCGTTATCATGCTGTAAATGGGCTAATTCGATAGGAAGATAATTTCTATGAAATATTTAAATGATGTGATAGTTATACATTAAGATTGGAAGTCATTTGAGTTGTGATTAAAAATTCGACAAAGATCGCGCGCAAGTTACGGGTTTAAATTTTACTGGAATTTGGATAAAATGTTGATGAGCGTTTCTCTCAATATACTGGGATTTATGGTATGTTCTACCTACCGAATCGAAGGTCTATGAGTCTAATTTCCAACGCAACAAACCGTTCATTAATACGACTTCGGAGTAGAGAGATATTAACATTTTCGTACAGGGGTGCACACTGTTACGGGAGCAGTGTGCCTAGTCGGGTTTAGTCAAAATTTCCTTATTTAAGTCAATTTTTAAAACAGAACCCCTGCGTTTTATCCTCTCCAAAACAGAACCAAAAACCTAGGGATTTTCTCTCAAACTTCTCCCATCCATCTAGCCAAGCATAACAACAATTTAGTCATCCTCAAGATGGAGAACACCATGGTAGCTTCGGAATCGTGAATTCTTCGGTGTTTCACTTTTCATAGCAAGACTCCGCCTTGAAGTAATTTCGAATTTTGAGTAATTCTGGTCACGTAAGGTATGATTTAACTTCTCTTTGATCTTTGTAAACTTCTACCATAAGAATTCTTAAGAAATATTTGAAACCTCTATAGAAATATTCTTGATTTTTCTTAAGAAACCTCTATTAATATGGCTTGATTGTTGGGGCTGTTCTATATGGTTTTATTGTGTTGTTTTGATCTGTGAAGACATGGATGGAATTCTGTTGATGAGGAGATGTAGTAAAGAAAAATTTGGTGGTGTGTTGGGGGGAAATTAATCTACAAAAGAGTCTACAAATTCATGGCCACAAGTTGTTCGCGTAAATGTCTAAATGAAGAATTATTTAAGCTATGAGCTTGAATTTGATTTTTTAATGGTTTGTATTATGTAGGAAATCATTCCTAAGGCTTTTGAGGTCTTGGAAACAGTATATAACCCCATCGACAAGGTATGTGGGGCTTTCGCTATACTTTTCGGCATGACTAGAATTCGAATAAACGTTTATCGAATTGTCTCGTCGGATTCGAGTTATTTCAACTTCAGCTTATAAAGATGCTTAGACCTCATCTTTTCTCATAGATTGCTTACTCTAGAGGATATCTATGAATTCTCGGATTTCCTTGTTCCTTGCTTAAAAAGAACTAGAGCCTTTTTACTCGTTCTCATTTCGACATTCATATAAATCATGAATAAGGAACACTTACTTCAAAGGTATTCATAATACATAACTCTCATGTTCTTAGTACTTGTTGGCTCGTAGTTGAAAAATTATATATTTTAGCAACAACCATGATAGTTGAGGAATAATGATGATAGGCCACTTCGACTCTTCTTAGAATACGTCTTTTAAGGTTGGTTTCGCATTGCACCTATATAATTCATGATTTAGTACATGTATGTATTTACTTTCATTACCGAGCCGCACTATAGACGGCCGGGTATGACACATATTGTGTAACCACTGATCAGTTGGGATTACCGAGCTCCACGTGGCCGGGTACGATTCTACCAAGCCTTTATTATGGCCGGGTATGTTATGGATATTATAGCCCCACAGAGGGATTTATTATTATATAATGTGATATATTATAAGTAGCGATAGTGAACGACGGTGTCACGAGCATACATTTATATCCATGTTGAATTTTAGTTTCCTACCGAGGCTAGTTTCAGAATTCAAATTATCTCTATGTCTCTTCTATTGTTAATTATATTTTTCATGTTACACTTGTCGCCCTACATATTCAGTACATATTTCGTACTGACGCATTTTTATGCTCTGTGTTCATGCCCACAGGTTCGAATAGACAGAGTGGCGTGCCTCCTCAGTAGGACCCCCAGGATCAGCGTTGGGTTTCGCACTCCACTTCTTCGGAGTTGTTGACTTTGAGTCCATATGTACTATTACAGATGTATATGTGTGGTTTTGGGCATGTCGGGGGCTTTGTCCCGCCCTGTTGAGATTGTCTTACACTCTTAGAGGCTTGTAGACTAGCGGTCATTGTATATATATATTTTTCGTATGGCCCTATCGGCCTCCTGGATAGTTGTTATACTGTTGTTACAGCCTTGTTGGCCTAGTTTTTTTTATATATATATATATATATGTCGTGTTGGGCTCTTCTGCCTGCAGGTTATTATATTTCAGATCATATCTCATGGTTGGTTCGCTCGGGCCTTCGGGCATCGGGTGCCAGCCATACCTCCCAATGTTGGGGTGTGACAAAGTGTTTCAAGTTTTCAAACAGTTTCTGACCTTGGTGGAAAGAGAGACTGGTAAGAAGTTGAAGTGCATCCGGACAGACAATGGCGGTGAATACCAGGGTCAATTTGATGCTTACTGTAAAGATCATGGTATTCGACATTAGTTCACACCTCCTAAAACTCCCCAGTTGAATGGCTTGGCTGAGAGGATGAACAAAACTTTGATCGAGAGAACCAGATGTTTACTCTCTCATTCAAAGTTACCAAAGGCTTTCTGGGGTGAAGCTCTAGTTACAGCAGCCTATGTGCTGAACCATTCACCCTGTGTCCCTCTTCAGTACGAGGCTCCAGAAAAGATTTGGTCAGGAAGAGATATCTCTTATGATCAATTACGGGTATTTGGCTGCAAAGCCTATGTCCATGTTCCGAAAGATGAAAGGAGCAAACTTGATGTCAAGACAAGGGAGTGTGTATTCATCGACTATGGTCAAGACATGCTTGGCTATAAGTTCTATGATCCGGTGCAGAAGAAGCTCGTCAAGAGTCGAGATGTCGTGTTCGTTGAGGACCAAACAATTGAAGACATTGACAAAGTAGAGAAGTCCACTGATGATTCTGCTGAGTTTGAGTTGCCTCCAACAGTGGTGCCGAGACAAGTTGGAGATGATGTTCAGGATAATCAACCTGAAGCCTCTGATCTTCCTAATAAAGATGAACCAGCAGATACTGAAGGTAACGAGGACAATGGTGATGATGATGCAGACGAGGAGGATCAACCTCAACCACCAATCCTCAATAACCCTCCTTATCACACAAGATCTGGAAGAGTTGTGCAACAGTCTACCAGATATTCTCCACATGAGTATGTGTTACTCACTGACAGGGGAGAACCCGACAGCTTTGAAGAAGCTATTGATGATGAACATAAGGAGAAGTAGATAGAAGCCATGCAAGACGAGATGAAATCCTTGCATGAGAACAAGACGTTTGAGTTGGTGAAGTTGCCGAAAGGCAAGAGAGCTTTAAAGAATAAGTGGGTGTTCAAGATGAAGCATGATGAACACGATTCCCTTCCGAGATTCAAAGCAAGATTGGTCGTCAAAGGTTTCAATCAAAGGAAAGGCATTGACTTTGATGAAATATTCTCACCAGTTGTGAAAATGACCTCAATACGCACGGTGCTGGGATTAGCAGCAAGCCTCAACCTGGAGGTTGAGCAGATGGATGTAAAAACCGCCTTCCTACATGGTGATTTGGAAGAGGAGATATACATGGAGCAACCAGACGGTTTCCAGCAAAAGGGGAAAGAGGACTGCGTTTGTAGATTGAGGAAAAGCCTCTATGGCTTAAAACAGGCACCAAGGCAGTGGTACAAGAAGTTCGAGTCGGTGATGGGGCAACACGGCTACAAGAAGACAACTTCAGACCATTGTGTGTTCGCTCAGAAGTTTTCTGACGATGATTTCATCATCCTATTGCTCTATGTGGATGATATGTTGATTGTTGGCCGGAATGTTTCCAGAATTAATAGCTTAAAAGAACAGCTAAGCAAGTTCTTCGCCATGAAAGACTTGGGGCCAGCAAAACAGATCCTTGGGATGAGGATTATGCGAGACCGAGAAGCCAAGAAGTTATGGTTGTCTCAGGAGAAGTACATCGAGAAGGTACTTCAACGGTTCAACATGGAGAAAACTAAAGCAGTTAGCTGTCCTCTTGCTAACTACTTTAGATTAAGCACCAAGCAAAGCCCGTCAACAGATGATGAGAGAAGAAAGATGGAGCGGATTCCATATGCTTCAGCAGTAGGAAGTTTGATGTATGCCATGGTTTGTACACGGCCAGATATCGCTCACGCTATAGGAGTGGTAAGTAGATTTCTTTCTAATCCAGGAAAAGAACATTGGGATGCTGTTAAGTGGATTCTCAGGTATCTTCGAGGAACCTCCAAACTATGCTTATGTTTTGGAGAAGACAACCCTGTGTTGGTTGGCTATACTGATGCAGATATGGCCGGAGATGTTGATTCTAGAAAATCAACTTCAGGATACTTGATTAACTTTTCAGGGGGAGCTGTGTCATGACAATCAAAGTTGCAAAAATGTGTTGCATTATGAACTACTGAAGCTGAATTCATCGCAGCAACGGAGGCTTGCAAAGAATTGATATGGATGAAGAAGTTCTTAACTGAACTTGGATTTTCGCAAGACGGTTATCAGTTATTTTGTGATAGTCAAAGTGCTATCCACCTTGCGAAGAATGCCTCATTCCATTCCAGATCCAAACATATTGATGTGAGATATAATTGGATCAGGGATGTGTTGGAGAAGAGGATGTTGCGGCTTGAAAAGATCCATACAGACGAAAATGGATCGGACATGTTGACCAAGACTTTACCGAAAGGGAAGTTTGAGTTCTGTAGAGAAGCTGCAGGGATAGTGGATCCACCATATAGTTGGAAGGGGGAGAATTGTTAGTTTTTCCAACAATTATGGTGATGTATGGGAGAGGTAAGCAATGATGCAACTCTCCTTAGTGAGATAAGCAATGATGCAATGAGTGGTAGGTGAGATGGGAATATTGCAAATTGATCCTTCTTGGTAGGTGAGATGGTAGTATTGCAAATTGATCCTTCTTGGTAGGTGAGATTTGCACTTTTGGTCCCTATCTCAAAACTATAAATACCCCCTTCCATTTCATTATATAACACACCAAAAAAAAACTCAAGAAGAAAGAGTTTGAGAGGGAGAGAGATATAGTTCCTTTAGGAATGTTTCCTAACAGGGGAGTGACAAAATAGTGAGTAGAATACTAGTCGGGTATTTTTCGGAAAACACTTTTGTGTGCGCCACTATTTTGGGTAGAGCTCAAGAATTGTTGTACCTCCAAATTATTGGAGAAGTCTCTCTTTGTATGCCTGCTAAATGTTTTAGTGGAAGTTGGTGTCGGATTTGTGGACGTAGCCTAAACGTTTTAGGTGAACCACGTTAAATATTGTGTCATTTATTTTTGGTTTCGTTGATCATTTATTTTATTCCGCTGTGCAGTAGTGTTTAGTGCCACCGGGTCCTAACAGATTTTAATAGTTTAATTTAAAGTTCTAAAATATTTTTACTGTTAAAAAATAGACAGTCTTTTTAAATTTTCTTCATAAAAATTTTGTAACTTTTTTTCTTTTTTCTACAAACTTTAGTATCTTTGAAGGAAAAATCAAATTAAAAAATCTACTATTAAAATTTTTAGATGCTACTGCAACCAATTTCTTACACTAATTACTGTATTTGTTTCGAGCACAAAACCATGGATAAGAGTGCGAGGCTGTATTTAGGGGCGTACATGGACCAGGTTGGTTCGATTTTTATCAAAATTAAACCAAACCAACTATATCGGTTTGGATTGGTTCGGTTTTGTCGGGTTTTTCGGGTTTTCGGATCTTTTTGTTACATGAATATTATTTCAATCTTACTTTGTTAAAATTATAGATAAAGCTTTAATAAATGAATATATATTTAGTAAATATGGAAAAAATCGACAAACATATGATCTATTAAAGTATTCTAATGGGAGAATTTTTTTAGCAACACATAATAGTTATTTTCTTAGTCGTCTAACAATAATTTTTCGTTAATTTATACTTTCAAGGTTAATACATGAGAGGATCCCAAATATTTCTATATTTTTTAAAGAAAATTTACTATAAAGTCTTAAAAATATAAATAACATTTATATATTTATATGTCGGTTTGGTTCGGGTTTTTTTACTCCATACCAAATCAAGTCAAACCAAACCTAATCGAGTTTTTTAATCGGTTTGATTTGATTTTTCGGTTTGGTTCGATTTTCCGGTTCGGTTTGAACACCCCTAGCTGTAATAACGAAAAGAACTAGCCTCCATTCCAAAAGGGAAGTTTCCAGTTGAGCTTGGATGGGTTTTTAGATTTTTCTGCCCCATTAGCTGTTGTCTACCTTTGTTTTTTTTTTTTTGTTTTTTTTTTGTTGTTTTGTTTTCCCCCTATTCATTGCATTTATATGGGATATTACATAAGGAGCGGACCCCTTGATCTGTTTTTCAATCACTTCGAAAGGTTTCTATTGGATTTAACAGACTAACTTAAGGGTAGAAGTTTTTGAACAAAATGTAGAGAGTTGCGACAAGCGCAAAAATGATGTATAAAAATTAAGCTTGCTAGTCAAAAGATATTATAGACTATTTATCGTTTCTACATGGATTGGATTACATAATGTTCAAGTAAATGAATTGGATTGCATAATGTTCAAGTAATTTCTGATTTAAACATTATCCATAATGATCAACAGTTTGATTTGAAATAATTACTAACTACAATTTACAAACTAAATTAAAAGCAAGTTAAAATTGATCATATGAACTAGAGACTAGACCAAACTTGGGTTATTATCCATATGAGAATTGAGGGGCATGACATGATTGGTCAAGACTACTACCTTGAATTGATATTGTTAAAATTCACTCTTAGTGTGCTATTAATTCTCATGAAATCAATAGGTTATTAGCTTATTCTTCTGATCAGATTTCTCTTTCGATTATACCTAAACCTTTCAAATAAACTAATGTGAAGCGTGGTGAAAATATACAAGAATTTGTTAGTAGAAATAATCTAAGAGAAACTTCTCGCAAATATTTTTCAATCTTACTTTAAATAGTAGATCACAAAGTTCTTTTGATTATTTAAAGAACTACCAATTAAAATTAAGGATGTGTTGTAACAATATTCAATATTATGTTTCTCTTTCAATTAAACAAAATAACGAATAAAATCACAACTAGAGTTAAAGCTCCTCCAATAAATTCAAGTAATTAAATAATAATAAAATTCATGAATAACATCCAAGTCACTAAATCATGTTAAACTCTAAGGTAACTATTCCATAGCAACGGAGGAAGTCGTCACATAATGGTTAAGAAATATAAAAATCATCCAAACTAACTTTCACTATACAAACTCGCGTATTGGATCGATCATTCGTGAGAAAATTGATGAATTCTTGTGTTTCCATGCCTTAGCCGCTCTCCAACAACAACAACAACAACAACCCAGTATAATCCCACTTAGTAGGGTCTGGGGAGGGTAGTATGTACGCAGACCTTACCTCTACCTTGGGGTAGAGAGGCTGATTCCAAATAGACCCCGTCATCCTTCCCGCCAAAAACTTCCCACCTTGCTCTTGGGGAGACTCGAACTCACAACCTCTTGGTTGGAAGTGGAGGTTGCTTACCATCAGAGCAACCCCTCCAAAACTCTCATAATCGTTTCTAGGTCAAACCCCCTTCAAAAATCGTATTTATAGTATATTTATATCGAGTATGGGCGAAACTGGACTAACACACTCTCTAAGCTGAATTGGGAAAACTAGGCGAACTTTTACATAGGCGCGCTGCCCTGCGTCTCGCGTATATGGGATTATTGAAGGCCTCGCCAAATTCCCTCTTTTGAACATTTCCACTGCCGTGTCGCCCCCTGACGACGCCCCATGCGGCACGGTAGTGTATTTGCTGCATTTCAGCTCTTTCTCCACTTTTTGACATCCATACTTGGTCCTCGAACCCCGAACACAATCTCGATTTAATTGAATGAACTTCTACTCAGACTTCGAATCTCTATTTCATCCATTTTAGCTCCGGAACCGCTACTCAACTTGGAATCACATCCTACACAGTATAACACGCGCCAAAAGTACAAAGTACTTTCGGTTATGCTCAAACACAACTAAAGTACAGTAATTAGAGTGCAGAAAACGTGAGAATTCCTAGCCTACCATCAAGTTGAAGTAAGAAAATGCTAAAAAAAATGCTAAGTAGAATAATTTAAGGTGTAAATCGGGAAGTAGCTAATAGTTGAGGAGGTTCAACTCTCTTGCTGTTAATAATTCCATATAGACTAAGGTTATAAAGGAGTTCCAAATGAAGTACAAGCATGGCGAATTGAACAAATAGGTCATTTGCGCAAAAGGGTTTTGGAATATCAAAGCGATGTTGATATGTTATATGCATATATTATATCGTTAGACATCAATAGCTTTTGGCATGTAAAGAAGTCTCTAACACTCGAAGAGAATAATTAGGAACCGGCCAACAACAAAGAAATTTGATGCTCACATACTTGTATTCAGGGGTGTACATGGATCAGGTTGGTTCGATTTTTATCAAAACTAAACCAAATCAATTATATCAATTTGGATTGATTCGGTTTTGTCGGATTTTTTGTTACTTGAATATTATTTCAATCTTGCTTTGTTAATTTTTTATAAGTAAATATATGTTTAGTAAAAATATAAAAAAAATTGACAGACATATTATCTATTAAAATATTCTTATGGGAGAGTTTTCTTAGTAACACATACTGTCGTTTGACAATAATTTTTTGTTGATATACACTTTTAAGGTTAACTAAATTTAGTAATTAAACATAAAAATCAATATGATACCTAAATAATAATAATAATAATAATAATAATAATAATAATAATAATAATAATAATAATAATAATAATAATAATAATAATAATAATAATAATAATAATCACTTCACATTTGAAAACGATATAAGAATTTAATAGATCTTAAAATATGATATGAATATAGAAGAACAAAGAGATTGACGCATTTTAGTAACAGTTGATAAGAAAGTGATCACACAATTCATTATTTAAGGTTAATAAATATAGAGCATTTCATATTCTATTAAATATTATATCCCGCAAGAGAATCCCAAATATTTCTAGATATTTTTTAAAGAAAATTATATATAAAATCTTAAATGTATATATAAAAACCATATATTTATATGTCGATTTCGTTTTTTTTAATTAATATCAAACTAAATCAATCTAAATCTAGTCGAATTTTTTAATTGATTTAATTTAACTTTTTGGTTTGATGCGATTTTTCCAGTTTGGTTTGTATATCACTACCGGTTTATCAACCCTTATAATGGGAGGGAATTTCCCTTCGAAGTGGAAGAGGAGTCTTCTCGAGTTAAATTAAATTGAAAATAGGGTTTTTTTAAAAAAAGTTATTTTCCACGTGTCAATTATTAATTCATTGGTCGGTGTGTGAAAATCACACACTTCATTTTCTCAGAGATTATCATTTTGGTCTTTAGTTATACACTTTTAACTATCTTCGAGTGTTCAATCGGTAAACTTTTTGGATAAATATGTCTAAGTAAAAAAATATGGACTCTGAGAGGTTGTCTATGTATTTGGCCTTCTTTTTTCATAAAACAAGATCCGATCTCAAACTAAGACAGGCTTGCTCCATTTTAACTCCCTCAATTACTCTACAATACTGCCTTAGTTTGGTGTTATGTTCATGCCTATTTTCAAAAATTGAGAGTTTTATTCTTTTATTACTCCCTATCGATAACAAAAAAGAAGTGGAAAAAAAATGTGGCAGGAGTTAGCATTGAACCCACAAATTTTTGTCAAGCGAATATTTTATGTATAAATAAATAAACCTTCTAGTTTTGTCAAGAGTTCTTTTAGCATAATGTCATTTGACTTTATTCAGGTGTAGTATTTAAAAAACTAGTTTGACAATAATAAAATAAGGCATGTCTATCTTAAGATTGATGAATAAAATTTTCCTTTAAAACTATTCTAACCTAATTTGGAAAGGAAATCCTCCAACCAAACGGCTGACTTCCATGCCAATATTTAGTAGTTTAACTCAGTACTACCTCTTAGACCATTGTTGACAATTCATAATTTATAATCGTAGGTTATGCCAAATTTTATATAATAAATAAATATACCGAACACCCCACGTTACTTTGAACTTTAGGAGAGCAAGAAAACTTACTTATAGCAGCCTCTTTAGCCAAGTTTTTTTTGGGTCAAAAGTGTTTTTTTTAGACAAAGGTACTCTTGGTCAAAAATTAAGGTGTTTGACCAAGTTTTTGGAAGGAAAAAAAGTACTTTTCAGGAGAAGAAGCAGTAGAAAATAGCTTCTCTCCAAAAGCACTTTTCTGAGAAACACTTTTGAAAAAAATACACTTAGAAACAGTTTTCAAAAGCTTGGCCAAACACTAATTACTGCTCAAAAGTGTTTTTTTAATTAATTAGTCAAACACAAACTACTTCTCACCAAAAACACTTTTTTAAAAGTACTTTTGAGAAAATCACTTTTCAAAGTAAGTTAATTTTAGAAGTTTGGCCAAACAGGCTATTAGTTTGCTTTCAATATTTTACAATTGGAAAGTGCCAAGTGGGGCATGTAGCATAATGCCAACAGAATTTATTTAATCTTTTATTATATGTGAAACTGAGTCAACAAGTGGTGACACCCACTTCTTTCTTTTTTCTTCTTAAAAAACAAGTCAAATTATTCAAATACTATTATTTTTAGACCCGGTCTAGGTACATTTCTCTCTCTTAAAATATCTTTTTTAGGCATCGAACCTTCTTCTCTAAGCATCAACTAAGTCCAGATACTACTTTAGAAAAAGAATAACACACAAAGTCCAAATTTTCTCTTAGGTTATTTAATTCAGGCACAATTACATCCAAATACAGGATTTTAATTTTATGTATTCTGAATTTTAGGACAACAACTTCAAGTACTAGTAATTACATTTAGAATTTAGAATACATATTAATAAAAAAAATTAAGACATATTTTTGGTTTGGGCCAAAGCTCGACATTCTATCGAACCTATATATTCAAGTCGAGATCGACCCGGCAAGAACTAGATTAAAAAAAAAAAACCCACTCCATCTTATACTTTTGATTAATACATAAAGGTGTTTGTTTGTTGTTAATGGTTAGATCCGTTCTGCATTTATCATTCTTATTGTTATAAATAGAATTTTATTTATGGTGAATGTCTATATTTAGAGAGATTCTAGGGTTTATTATTTGGTGGCTAAGTCACCCTCTCCCTATAAATAGAGGGTTCTTTTCCAATGTAAATCATCCCGTATCAATAAGAATTCCCTCTCTCTCTACTTTGCTCTGCAATACTCTTCTTCTTTTATTATTTTATAACACGTTATTAGCACGAGACTCTAACCAATTGAGTAGAAGCTTTGGGATTGAGCATAATGATTGTTAATTGTTCCATGAACTTCCTTCATGATTAAATTCCGGATTTAAGGTAAGTATTTTACTTTTCTCTTTCAAATTCTTGACATTCTATAATTTGATTTTAAATACAAACAAAGACGATAAATTTTGATTGTAACTGAGTTTGAAAGAAATTATAACCACCCAAAGTGGTAAAGTTTCTATGCCTTGTCATGATCAAATTCATCTATGATTGTGGGCAAAGAATTAAAACCCGTCCAATTGAATTTGCTCCATTCTCATTCCCTTAAGAGAATGTGATAGCAGTATGTGATAAGTCTGAAAGAAGACAAAATTATTACCATGAAGGTATCAATGGATGTGGATGTGGCAATAGACGAAATTATAATCGGCATCATTGTGATAATGGGAATAATAAGGATTCTCAAAATAATCTTTCACTTTGTGAAAGTAATATTTTTCATTGATTTGACATGAGATTTTATAAAGCACATATAGATGATTATGGTCCATTCATGATGTGAATGTGACAACATCTGATTTATGAATACATATTCATTCTTCAAAGAATATGAACGCGCTAGTGGTAGTATACCACACTCACCTCTAGAAGGAGGTTTGAGATGATATAAGAAAATAATGTCATTATTATGGCATGAATGATCATTGGTCACGTACCTATTGTACACCAAAATATTTTGGTAATGTGATTATTAAAGGACAACAATAATGCAAGAAACATATCTTGCATATAATTTTGACCATGACCATAATGGTATAACTTTCTCCTTGAAAGAGATATATGACTGTATGGATGTTGATGAATATGTGTTAGTACAAAATTAATTGAGAGCTCTGGAAGAGCCAATTACCACTATTTTGGAGAAATAAAATTGATTATCAATAAGATATTGTGTTGTAGTAAGTCTCAAAGAAACTTATTTAGTTTCTAAAGTATTCGCGAAAGCGGTTGGTCATACTGAGCCTATAAATAAAGGAAAAGTTTAATATCTTCTATTACCACAACTTGTAGCAGGGTAATATGTATGTGAAAAGCTACCCGCTTTATTCTCCAGTTTATATCACACAAACAAAAGAATACAACAATAAAGTATAAGTTTATTGATATAAAAACCCATATCATAATAAACTTGAAGTTTATTGATAATTGCACGTGTTGTGGTGTAAACCTGAAGTTTATCAATATTGATAATTTATTCAGTTGGCATAATTGGTTTAACCATATCAATTTAAGTATGATATGCAAAAATAATAGAGAATTCACATGGGTAAATATTAAAGAACTAGAAAGTTCTTTACGAATTCTCTTACATTGCTTGTTCTTATTAATTAATAGACCAACTAAAATTGGGATTGAATCCCATGAATGCTGGAAATATCAAAGGTGAATATGGGCACATTTACCTACCATGTATACCACATAAGATGCATCTATGAGATGGTTACATGTGCAATTATTATTAACTCGCATCATGGTGTTTTGCGAGGTAACTTACTCAATAGTTTAATTTCGAGCATAATTTTTAGATTTTCTATTCAAGAAGTTCATCTTGATAAGTTAGTTTACATCACAGTTGGTTTAGCAAAATAATTTATTGAGTGCCTCCACTTAATAGCTAAACTATTCCTTATGAGAACAAAGTTATCTATATCAGTTTGATATAAGTTATATACGAAAGTATATTATATTCTCCCTTACAAGTGGTTCAGGGTCAGGAACCAAATAATTTCATCTTATTATTATTGATGTGGGGGATATATTTTGATTAACACCATAACGCACAAAGATGGGTTCTCAAAGTTGAGGAAATAAGTTAGTTTTTCTAACATGAGGGGGAGACATGATAAATAGTTAAATAGTTGAGAAAAAGTTACGTGGATTGAATTATCATGTGTATATCTAGATCCTCGAATAAATTAATATGAACTTGAAGTTTATAAAAGGATAATTCATTTGCAATATATTGCAAAGCATGCTGACACATTTGCTAGTCCAAAAAAAGTAACTATATTCTCATTGCAAATGCTCCTATTAAGTCCTAGAAGGACAAAGTCTATTGGTACGCTTAAACCATATAGACAAATCGGTTTCAAATAAACTTCTTGATAAAGAAGATGAGCAAATGATCAAAATGATCATAATAAAGGAGGCAAGTGATCTAGAAGATCACATGACATAACACTTCATAAAATCTCATGAAAGATTCAGGTACCTGAATATATGAATGAAGAGATCTCTATGTTATTGTCTTTATGGAAAAATGTTGGAATCGATATAAAATGTTCGTCGACGACATCTATGATAGCGCCAAATATAGATGAGGATCTTAAGTCTGTCGCTTGCAGACACAAAAATATTGGCCAAATGGAAGAGACACAATTCGAATAGAATTGGTTTCGCATGAAAGATATATAATTTTGTCTATGTTGTTCAAACACTTGAAAGTATAAAGTCAATGGTATGTGCAATCAGTTTTCGATATCTTATATGTCTAGCATGACATAAAAACTTGATATGCATCTAAAGTCTATTATATGACTTATATGACTTAACTTATATGACAATCCATGAAGGATTTAAGTTGCTTGAAGTATCTACAATTCTTGATCTTGAGGTACCACTTCCTCAGTGCAATTTGTGCACAAATGTATCTTGCTATAACTATAAGCATGATAATATGATAGCAAGAGTTTTCACCTCTATGTGAAGATATTGAACTGACGATTCCAACAAGATCATATGAAGACAATACATCTTAGCTTCTACTAAAGATCTTTTGAAGATGGTGCACAAGATTGGAATGCAAATGCTTAAAGATGTGAATTGATGCTCCCATCAGGGGGAGTTAATGCGTGTTGCACTCTTTTTCTATTACAAGATTTTGTCCCACTGGGTTTTCCTTGCAAGGGTTTTAACGAGGCAACCAAAAGGCATATTGTTAGATATGTGTACTCTTTTTCCTTTATTAGATTTTTTCCCACTAGGTTTTATTTAGTTAAGGTTTTAACGAGACACATTATCTGTTGAACAGACATTTAAGGGGGAGTGTTATAAATAGAATTTTATTTATGGTGAGTGTCTATATTTAGAGAGATTTCTATAGTTTATTACTTGGTGGTTAAGTCACCATCTCCCTATAAATAGAGGGTTCTATTCCAATGTAAATCATATCATATCAATAAGAATTCTCTCTCTACTTTGCTCTGCAATACTCTTCTTCTTTTATTATTTTATAATACTTATCGTATATTCATATTTGGTTATTTACTAATGAAAACCAAAAAGATTCATAGTTTGGTATTTGTTTGTTTCAATGGGTGATTTCATATTAGTAATTAGAAATCATTCATTTCAAAATATTTAGAATGATGATGTAAGGTGAATGACCAATTACCTCATTTTGCTATCCAAGAAAAAAGTTACGTTAATAATTAGAACAAAAATTAAAGATCAACACTTTACTCAGGCAAGAAGACAACTTAATTTGTTTCCTTATCAGTATTTGGCAATTGCCAAGTAAGACATGCAACATGAAGAGCACATTCATCCAGATGGGCATAAAAATATCAAATTCTTAACATTTGTGAAACTGATTCAACATATGGTGACAGCCACTTCTTTTGTCTCAAAACGAGTCGATATTTTCGTAAATTACGTATACCTCTTTTTTCTCAAAACGAGTCAATTTTTTCGTGAATTGCGTATACCTCTTTTTTCTCAAAATGAGTCGACTTTTTCCTAAATTATGTAGAATTTTATGTAAACAGTAAGACGGGTTTGCGCATGAGACTATACAAGTAGTGTTGAGAGATATAGGCCCGCCTAGTTAACTAGAGTACAGTTAGTAGAGTAGTTAGTATTATACTATACTATAGTTAGCAGTTGAGTTAGTTATAACCGATACTTGTATAAATAGTAACTTACATATTCAGATCAATACAACAGTGATAATTTATGTTCTAAGCAGTAACTGCTTTCTTCTTCTTCCTCTCATTTCATGTCCTCTCACCGCCATAGCTGAAGCTTCGTGACATGGTATCAGAGCCCGATTAAACGAGTGTTAGAGCTCAGCTGTGACGGATTTCTTAAGACTCTTCTGTATTACCTAAGTCAAATTGATCAATTGAGCCAATTCTCAATCTGAATCTCACTCCTGGCAAGCCAGGGTTTGGAGATTTTTTCGATTGAGCCTCGATTGACTGTCAATAGCTTCACTTCTCTGCAATTTCAGAATTCTCAGAGTTTTTCCTTCGATTTTTGCAACAATTACGATCAATGAAGAAGTTACTGATAATCAGTTCAACGCCTAGACCTTTGTACAATCAGTTGAGTCGATTATCATCATCCTCCGTACATTCACCCATTCGATACACAAGGTTATGTTCTCATCTCTATTCAGCTACAAGGTTATGAAAACTACTCTATTTGGAGTAGATCTTTAAAAATCGTGTTGCATGGTTAAAACAAATTAGGCTTTGTCTTAGGCACCTGCAAAAAGTAGCTATGATGTTAGTCTTCATGAGCTATGGGATAGGTGCAATGCAATAGTGTTAATATGGATTATGAATACTGTGGCACCAAACTTGATTAGTATTGTCATCTATGCCTCTGATGCCTACACTGTTTGGGAAGACCTAAGGGAACGATTTGACAAAGTAAATGCATCTAGAGCAGCTTATCTACATAAGGAAATTGCTACCTTAATACAAAGAGTATCCTCTATGTCTGTGTATTTCTCTCGACTAAGGGAACTCTGGGATGAGTATGAAACACTCATTCCTCCACCTTTATGTGGTTGTCCTGAGTCAAAGAAGCACGTAAAACACTATCAGCTTCAAAAGCTTTATCAGTTTCTCACAGGTCTCAATGACTCCTATGAGAATGCCAAAAATTAGTTGCTAATGACTCGACCATTACCTAACCTAAACCAAGCCTATGCCATGATAATCAATATAGAAAGCCAAAGGATTACTGGAAAAAATGTGTATGGTTCTAATGATAACAATGAAGTTGCTGCTATGATGAGTAATAGAGCTCAGAATAGTGGTCACAATGGAGGATCTAACAATTCTGGAGGTTATATCAACACTGGCTACTCTGGAGGTTACAAACCCAAGAATTTCTTCAACAAATCAACAAATTCAGTATGACTATTGTAAGTGTAAAGGTCACACAAAGAAAAATTGTTTCAAGCTTCATGAATATCCTAGTGATTTCAAGAACAAGAGAAGTGGAGGAGGTTTTAATGCTCAAGAAAACAATATAAACAACAATATGAATCATATTGAGAACAACTACGGGAATCTGCCCTCAGAAACACAAGGGAACCAACTGAACTGTGCTGCTCCAGCTCAGTACTTTACTCCAGAGTAATACCAGCAAATCCTGCAGATTCTAAACAAGGGCAAAGATACTGAACCTATTGCTAACTCAGCTACTACAGGGACGACAGGTATACTACATGCTTTTATGTCTACTTTGGTGGATCATAATTGGATAGTAGACACATGAGCATCTAATCACATGGTGCATAGTTTAAATCTATTGGACTCCTATGAGGAAGTATCAGATAACGATAAAAATAAAGTCCAATTGCCTACTAGTGAACAAGCTTCTATTACACACAGTGGAATCTGTTCTATCTTCAGAAATAAGAAAATTCAGAATATACTTCACATTTTAGATTTCAAGTATAACTTACTCTCAATGTCTAAAATCACAAAAGAGTTAATGTGTTTGGTGACACTCTTTCTTGACTTTTGTGTCTTTCAGGAACTCTTCAGTGGGAAGGTACTGGAGATTGGTAGAGAAGAACTTGGAATCTACATCCTCAAGGCTGCAGACAGACAAACTCCTAAACATCATATATCCCCAAGTGTAAATACCATTGTTAGCACAAATAAAAATGTTAGCCTAAATAATACAAGTCCATGTAATGATTTCTCTTTGTGGCATAGGAGGCTAGGATATGCTCCTCTAAAGGTACTACAGAAACTACAAAATCTTTATGAGTTGCATCTAACTGATAATCAACATTGTACTTTATGCCCTATTTCAAAGCAATCAAGGCTCTCTTTTCCTCTTAGAACTATTTGTTCTACTTCTATTTTTGATCTTGTTCATGCAGATGTTTGGGGTCCATATAGACTATCAACTCATGACAACAAGAGATATTTTTTAACCTTGGCGGATGATTTCTCTAAATATATCTGGATTTTTCTTCTAACTGCTAAGGCAAATACTGTTGTAGTTTTGAAGAACTTTCTTACAATGGTGTCAAATCAGTTTAAAACTACAGTCAAGTGCCTTAGAACTGATAATGGGACTGAATTTGTGAATGATCAAGTCCATTCTCTATTGCAAAGTCTGGGAATTCTTTATCAAAGTTCTTATGTTTATACACCCCCAACAAAATGGGGTGGTGGAGAGAAGGCATATGCCTATATTAGATATGGCTAGAGCTCTCAGATTTCAGGCCTTTATACCTCTGAGATTTTGGGGTGAGTATGTGTCTACAACAATGTACCTGCTGAATAGATTGCCTACTGGACTTCTTCAAGGCAAGTCTCCATTTGAAGCTCTATTTCAGAAGATACCTTCCATACAACATCTCAGAGTGTTTGGTAGCTTATGTTATGCCACAAAAGTGCAGAAAGGGGATAAGTTCAGTCCTAAGGCAATTCCAGCAGTCCATATGGGATATTCATCTTCTCAAAAAGGCTATATTCTCTAAGATCTACACTCCAAGGCTTCTTTGTCAGTAGAGATATTGTCTTCAAGGAAGACATTTTTCCTTTTAAGCATATGCAACTTGGAGCCTCTCCCTTATTTCCTATAGTAGAGTTCACAGATGCACAAGTTGAAAAAAGTACTGGCCAACCTGTATCTGTCTCAGATTTCCTACTCTTGGTGTTCAGCAAGTGCCTTCTTCTTCTTCTAGTCCTTTCTATGGTACTCATTCTGCTCCAAGCCCTTCTATTCCTCCTTCTGCACCCTCAGTCTCTCCTGAGGTCTCATAAGATCTTCTAGGCCTTCTAAACCTCCCATATGGCTAACTGATTATGTAGTCCAGTCCAAGAAAACCACTTGCCATTATCTTGTACCACAGCATGTCTCTTACAATCAGCTGTCTTCAGACTACAGGGCTTCTCTTGCTGCATATTCAGTTATTGTTAAACATAGAACATTCAAAGAAGCAAGTGCTTATCCAAAGTGGATCGAAGCTATGCAAGCTGAGATTTCAACATTGCAAGACAATAACACATGGTTCTTGGTTGATTTTCCTCAAGGGAAAGTTCTTATATGGTGCAAGAGGGTCTTCAAGGTTAAGTATAAGTCTAATGGTGAAGTGGAAAGATATAAGGCTAGACTGGTAGCCAAAGACTACAGTTAACAAGAAGGCCTGGATTATACAGAAACATTCTCTCATGTGGCCAAGATGGTCACAGTGAGGGCTGTAGTTGCATTAGCTGCTGCATCTAGTTGGTACATTTTTCAGATGGATGTTCATAATGCATTCCTTCAGGGTGACCTTCTAGAAGAGGTCTACATGCAAGTTCCTGATGGCTTTTCAATCTAGGGGGAGAATCAAAAGATGTGTAAGCTACATAAGTCTTTGTATGGATTGAAGCAGGAACCTAGGCAGTAGAATCTTAAGCTAACAGAGGCACTTCTAGACATGGACTTTGCTCAAAGCCACTATGATTATTCCCTGTTCACCAAAAGAATAGGAGCTGATCTTGTAGTCATCCTAGTTTATGTAGATGATTTGTTGGTAACTGGCAGCAACTTACTTCTCATCCAGCAGGTCAGAAAAGATTTGCAGGAGAAGTTCAAAATGAAGGATCTAGGGGAGCTAAAGTATTTCCTTGGCATTGAGTTCCCAAGGTCTCAGGAAGGTATTCTAATGTGTCAAAGAAAATATGCCCTAGAATTGGTATCTGAACTTGGCTTAGCAGGAGGAAAACCAACCCATACACCTCTTGAGTTTAATAAGAAACTCATCTCTGTGGGTCCTCGTACTGCCTCTCCTTTACTTCAGTTATGAGAGATGATTTTGCATAAATACTATCACGAACAGATCTAAATATGACCGGAATAGGCTATTCATCAAGTCCATAAATATGGCAGGTGCATTCGTCAACCCGAAGGACATAACAAGGAACTCGAAGTGGCCATATCGGGTCCTGAAAGCTATCTTGGGGATATCTCTCTCCTGAACTCTAACCTGGTGGTACCCCGACCTCAAATCTATATTTGAGAAACATCTAGCTCCCTGCAACTGATCAAACAAGTCGTCTATCCTTGGAAGTGGATACTTATTCTTAATAGTTACCTTGTTCAGTTGCCTATAATTGATACACATCCTTAACGAGCCGTCTTTCTTCCACACAAACAATACCGGTGCACCCCAAGGTGAAATACTGGGCTAGATGAAACCTTTCTCCAGCAAATCTTTTAACTGCTCCTTCAACTCCTTCAATTCGGCAAGTGCCATTATATACGGAGGAATGGATATTGGTTGCGTTCCTAGAAGCACATCGATGCCAAAATCAATATCTCTCTCTGAAGGAATACCTGGAAGTTCATCTGGAAATACATCCGCGTATTCCCTTACTATTGGAGTAGACTGAAGTGTAGGTATTTCAGCATCTACATCTTTAACTCGCACAATATGATAAATGCACCCTTTGAGATCATTTTCCTCACCTTCAGATAAGAAATAAACCTACCTCTAGGTGTCGCTGTATTACCTACCCATTCAAGGACTGGCTCACCCAAAAAATGAAACCTGGATGTCTTTTCTCGACAATCCACTGTGGCATAACAAGCTACTAACCAGTCCATGTCCATGATAACATCAAAATCCAACATCTCTAGCTCAACTAGGTCGGCAGAGGTCTAACGACCACAAACTGCCACCGTACAACCTCGGTAAACCCGTCTAGCAATAATTGATTCTCCGACTGGTGTAGATACCGCAAAAGGATCACTTAGTATTTCAGGCACCATACCAAACTTCCTCGCGATAAATGGGGTAATACACGATAAAGTAGATCCTGGGTCTATCAAGGGATAAACATCATGAGAGCAAATGGTCAACATACCTGTCACAACGTCTGGTGAAGACTCTAGGTCCTGTCAACCAGCTAAAACATAGCTACGATTCCGGTTACCACCTAAACTAGAACTTCTACCTCTACCTCGACCTTTACCAGCCGAAGACTAAGACCCGCGCCCTGAAGGATGCACGGATATAGATAATCCTGTTGCGAAATTTGTTGGTTGTGCCATACCTCCAGAATCTCTATTTGGGCAATCTCGCATCATATGCTCTGGACGTCCACATGTATAACAAGCATCGGAACCGGCTCGGCATTGGCCCAAGTTTCCTCTATCGCAGATGGCACATCGCAGCAGAAATGGCCATGTCTGCCCCGAACCTTGCTGTCGCTGTAATCCCAATGCCTGATAGCTCTCACCTGGTCCTAACTGAGTGTAACGGTCATACCTGAAACCCTATAGCTAATATGGCAGAGGTCTAGGTGGCCGTTCGAAGTACTGTGGCCTGTAACTACCCTGAGACTGCTCCTGAGACCTGGCAAATCTTATCCTCTCATGCTGCCCTGAGTTAGTCCTCTCTGCACCCTGCTGTAGACGCCTACCCCTTTCTATATTCTAGGCAAATGCCTGAATTCGGGAGATATACTATACTGTAATGCAGCGGTGGAACATACCTCGGTCAACTCTGGGGCCAACCCATATATAAACCTGTGGATCCTATCCCGTATAGTAGCACCTATGGATGGTGCATATCTGGTCAATGAGTCAAAACGGAGACTATACTCCCGAACACTCATATTTCCCTGCTTGAGGGCTAAAAACTGATCAACTCGGGCCTGTCGGATCTCCTACGGTAAGTACTGGTCAAGAAAGGCATCTGAAAATGTCACGACCCGAATTTTCCACCGTCTGGATCGTGATGACGGCTACTCCTGAAAGCTAGGCAAGCCAATAGATACAAATCTACACATTAATTATTAACTCAAACAGTAAAGAAAATAATAGCTACAACTAAACAAATATAAAGTGCATAAGTTTTATAACAGATCAAAACTCTAAAACAAGTCTACCCCAATGATCTGGTGTCACAATTTCACGAACATCTAAGAGTTTCTACAAATACTTGTTTAAAGGAAATACAACTAGGATACGACAAACATCATAAACTTGTGCAGCTAATCAATGTACTAACAGGATAACAGTAATGAAAGTTAAGCAGAAATGAACGGGAAAGGGCAACATGCTGTGGGGGTTCCAACATAAAGAATCACAGTAGTAAAGGAATTTAAATGGCTAAAACACTTTGAACCGATAATAACAATAAACACAACAAATAGAAATTTGCACGGCATTACCCTTCGTGCTTTTACTCTTAATCCTCACCATGCAATCAATAATAGAAACGTGCACGACATCACCCTTCGTGTTTTTATCACTCTTCCTCACCATATGAATAATATAAATGTGCACGGCATCACCCTTCGTGCTTTATCACTCTTCCTCACCATATGAATAATATAAATGTGCACGACATCATCCTTCATGCTTCATCACTCTTCCTCACCATAACAACAACAGAAACAATAACAACCCGGCAAGGACATCACAATCAAACAACTTTCTTTCATCATTTAATTTCACAATAGAAATCTCAACTTGAGCCAATACTCACTCAATAGCCAAACCAGGAACAACATAGTAAAACTTGTTAACATGAACAATAACTAGTTTAAGTAGGAATAATACTTACAAAGAAACACAACTATCATAAGTATAGAACGCACTCGCATGCTATGATCCGACAAAAATGTATAGATACTCGTCACCACATCTATATGTCGTACTCAACAACTAATAAGTAGCAAATATGGCAAATAATACCTAATCCCACAAGCTAAAGTTAGCCACAACACTTACCTAGATTCCACGGCCACAATCAAACCTCAATTACTGCTTTACCTCTCAATTCCACCTCCAATCCGCTTGTATCTAGTCATAATTAACTTAATAATATCAATAAATGCTAAAAAACTCAATTCCAATGCTTAATTATAGGTTTCCCAATATTTTCCCCAAAAGTCAAAAACTGACCCCGGGTCCGCTTGGTTGAAACTCGAAGTTCGGATCAAAACCTGATTACCCATTCACCCCCGATACCGGATATGCAATTGGTTTCAGAATCCGATCCCAAATCGAGGTTTAAATTCCCATAAAAAACAGTGACTCGGAAGATGTGCAACTTGAAAAGAAGGGAAATTATCAAAGAATAGTTGGGAGGCTCCTGTACCTAACAATGAAAAGGCCAGATATAGCCTTTGTTGTTCAGGTACTCAGCCAGTATATGCATGTACCTATGACTTCTCACATGGAAGCTGCTGGAAGAATAATGAAGTACATCAAGTCTACACCTAGACATGGTTTGTTCATGCCAACTGGAAGCTGCAATAAACTAATAGCCTATTGTGATTCAGATTGGGAGGCATGTGTTAAGTCTAGGAGACCGGGTATATAGTTAAATTTGAAGAAGCACTGATTTCTTAGAAGTCAAAGAAGCAAGGGACAATATCTAGAAGTTTAGCTGAGGCAGAGTTCAGAAGCATGACAACCACAATAGCTGAAATTGCGTGGTTGGTTGGACTTTTCAAGGAGTTTGGAGTGGATATTGCTCTGCATGTGTCTCTATGCTGCGATAGTAAGGCAACAATTTGGATTGCTGCACATCCAATATTTCATGAACGGACTAAACACGTAGATATTGACTGTCATTTTGTAAGAGAAAAGCTAGTACAAGGTCTTATTCAAACTCAACATATTGGAACAACATAACAGATAACATATGTGCTGACAAAGGCTTTCTGCAAACCATAACATGACTACTTTTTAAGCAAGCTAGGAATGAAGAATGTATTTCATCCCTCAGCTTGAGGGGGAGTGTTGAGAGATATAGGCCCCACCTATTTAACTAGACTACAGTTTGTAGAGTAGTTAGTATTACACTATACTATAGTTAGAAGTTGAGTTAGTTATAATCGACACTTGTATGAATAGTAGCTTAGATACTCAGATCAATACAATAGTGATAATTTCTGTTCTATGCAGTAATTGCTTTCTTCTTCATCCTCTCATTTCATCTCCTCTCACCGCCATAGCTGAAGCTTCATGACATATATATACATGCATTAGTAGTAATTTTTAATTGGGGAAATGGATCCCTTGAAGCTCTTAAATAATTTGTAATTTGTGATTGTTTGAATATCATCCATGAAATTTACCCAAGTTTTGAATAATTTGTAAACTTTCACTGGATTTTAAAGCCTATATATGAACTTTTGATTTTTCCATTTTAACACTTCAACTCAATCGATTACTTATAAATGAATACTTTTGATCTTTGACTATGCTTATGTGGCAACAACACAGCTGACATGGTCAAAGTGCGTATTAATCACGCAGAAAAAGAGCGTCACTCAAATTACTGAACTTAAAAATATTAAATCTGAATAAGAAAAAGAAAAAGTAAATAAAAGACAAACAAATAAAAAAAATCCTGAAACCTAAATCCCTCCCTGTAACCCCCTTTCATATCTTCTTCCTCAACCCCCTCCCTCCTCAATTTCTTTCTCCCCACAGTTGCTTCCCGATCCCCCACCCCACCTCCTTTCTTTTCATTGTGACTTTGAACAATCCCTTGGCTAGTCTTCATTTCTCGACAAACTAATGATTTTAGCATTGGTTGGTCTATCTCATTTTCTTAGTTTGACGGCAGGTATGGTGGTGATAGCGTTTCCAACGATCTTCTTTGGTCGGTTGAGACTACGAAATTACTGGAAATTTTCAGGGGTGGGAAGTAATAGGTGCTCGAGGAGGTCTGTTAATTTTGATTTTGACGAGTGCCACCGAGATGCTATTTTTTCCGATGGAAACCTTGTCGGAATGGTTTCGTTATTTTTTTTAGAAGATCTGATGGCTTGTTTGGACTAATTTCTAGATTAAGGTTTGGTTAAGATATATATTGGGATATGAATTGATCATATTTGAATTTTTACCATTGAAAATAGTGGTTGGGGAAGGGAAGATTTTGGAGGAGCTAGGGTGAAGAAGAAAGGAGAGAGGACAAAAATTTAAAAATTGGTAAATTGGTTTTTAAAGGGATGTGACCTAGATATTACAAATGTCAAACAATAAATGGTCTTAGTATCTGATATGGTATTCATGTCAGGCAATTGAGATACACGCTTTGAGGGAAGGGTTTATTATGAGTATTTTTATCGAGTTGGGGTGCTAAAATGGGAAAATCGAAAGTTCATGTATCTGCTTTAAAATCCGTGCAAGTTTAAGTGGCCCAGAAGCCATTACGCCTTTTTTTTATTTAAATACAAGTTTAATAATAATCAACAAGGGATATCCATCTTAAAGATTATAAAATTTCTCCTTTGCCATAAAACTATTGTAGCCTAATTTCTTTTCCAACCAAATGAAATTCACTTTTTGTGCTAGTAATCTATATCTATATATAATATAAAGCTAGGCATAGATAAGATGATGTGACGCCTCTCTATGGCCTCCATATATATTTATCTTTTATCTCTTTTTTTGAGTTTTACTCTATTTTTTCCCTTATTTTCTAATTAAAGGATTTATTGTATTCTACCTTTATTAAATTTGATTAAATAATGTAACAGCCGTATTGATTTATTGTGCTGAAATGGCATCACTTTACGATGGTAACTGTTTATGCTTAAAAATTCAAAAGCCACAAACTAAAAGGCTCAATTTAATTACGAAAACAAAAGGCCACATCAGTTACTCATCGGTGAGGTAAATATAAAGTAGAACTCTTTCATCTACGTCTTAATTTGTTTTGACCTTTTTCTCTTTCTTTTTGGTTTCTAATGGCATGTTTTATATTGAAAGAAGAGACTGGGCCTTTTTCCGTCCATTTTCACTACTTATTTCGATGAGTTTTCGACGTCGGTATTTGCTAAGTAGGTAAATGGAAAACTGATTAATACTCTTTTTGAATTATTCATATACTTTTATATTTCAATCTATTTTATCCTCGAAAAGCTTCCCTTGCTGATTTTTGTTTTTGTTAAACTAACATGTTTTCCTCATTTTTAATGAATTTTTCATACTGGTTTAGATTTTAGTGTTTGTTCTTTAATTCTGCTGATACAAATTTAGATAGAGTAGAACAAGAAATGGTGATTCCTCTACTAAATAAGAAGATATACAAAAATTAAAAGGGTGAATTCTCATTTTAAATTGATAGGAAACACCATCAAGTTTTTTTTTTACAATCTCTTTTCTTATTTAAGTTCCGCTTAAATTTGATGTTAGTCAATTGTTGCAGGGCATGATGAATAACAAAAAACAAATGAGAATTCTGCAAAGAATTTGGAGGAAGTATTGAATATTCATACAAATGAAGGAAAAGAGAAGTTTTTCATTTTTTGGAATAACCTCGGCGAAACGTAAGAAAAGAAAACAACAGAATGTATACAGAGGCGTTAGACGACGGTAAAGAGAATTTTGGACAAATGAGGTGAGGAAGAGCTATTAGTTTGATTCTATTGAGGTCTTTATAATTATTTAGATCTTTACAATTAAAGAAGAGACTACTCAAGGAAGACCGGAATTTGCAAGAAAGTGAAAATAGAGAATCGTCCCTCCGTTCCGAAAAAACTGTATGGATTTGGATTACGAGGGTCAAACTAATTAATGTTCGGTATGACTTCAGACATAGAATCTTTAATATATTTTTTAAAATAAATATTACATATTTAGAAACTGAGTGAGGTCAAAAAAAATATTACAAGTCACAATAGCTTACAACTCAAAATATTTAGAAAGTATCTGAAAATTTATGGTCAAAAAAAATATATTTTGACTGTCCAAATAGTAACTAAGACAGTCTTATTGAGACAGAGGGAGTGATATATATTGAGGCTCAGACATGGTCCTTCCCCCTTATCAAAATTTGTATTTTTTTTCGCAAAGAAGTGATTCACTTTTATAATTCAATTTCATACATAATAATTAATTTATGAAACTTTTTATTTGTGTTGTGCTTAATCTGCTCATACATATATTGCATTTAATGATTTCTTTTTTTAATTATTTGTGCACTTTATAACTTTTACTTCCAAATAACCAAAGAAATACAAACAAAAAGGTAACTAGAAAACCAAAGAAAAGGTCTACTAAAGTACTACAAAATATTATCAAATATGGGAAAATGGGAAAGTAAATGAAAAGGGAAAAATGAAAAATATTGCGAAGAAAAGAGGAATGGCAAGATTATTTGTTTCGTACTTTTGGTTTCTTAGTATATCACATATCTTTTTCTGTTATTTTTTTCAAAATATGGTAAGCATCATAGAATACTTTAGAAAAATGCATATACAATTTTTAGAGACATGTACAAAAGATGTAATTTATCTTTTTATTTGTAATTATTTTTTTATCTAAAGATTTTTGCAACAAGATCATTTCGTAAATTTATTATTATTTTTTATAATCGTGTGAAGCGCAGAAAAATTTAGTAGTTAATAATAACGGATCCGGATCATGCCAAAATATGTACGATAATATGCCAATCACCTTATCACCACATGCTGTTGTCTTACAACACGTTACTTAGGCAAGAAAACATGTAGCATTAAATGCGCCTCTAACACTAAATTCGCGGAAAATGTTGCATACTGCCTATGGAATTTACTAATCTTAATATATGTGAAACTGAGTCAACAAATGGGGACACCCACTTCTTCTTTCTTTTTTCCCTCTAAAAACCAGTCAAATTATTCAAGTATTTTTAGACCAGCCGTCTTGCCACATTTCTCTCTCTTAAAATATCTTCTCTAGGCATCGAAACTTCCTCTTTAAGTATTGATAGGTCATTCAACGGGGAGATTCTCAAATTGCAAAGGCTTGATTTAATCAAGCCGTTGAATATTGAAAATATGCTATTGCGCTTACTCCCAATAATGTTGAAGCGCATAATTAGTTGAAGATCACGAGACGTTAAACTCCACGTTGAAGTTCACAATATTGTGAAATTTTTATGTCCTTATCATGAATATTGAGTTTAAGTTATATACAATTTAGTGTAAAAAAATTCACATCACCAAGTTATTTTTATTTGTTGTAGTATGTCATATGTTGTATTTGTAAGATTACAAATCTCATATTTTATAAAAACTTACCTATAAATATTCTTTAGATAGCTTTTTGGTGTAAAATATTTCTTATATTGGTGATGTATATAACTTAAATTCATCAATATTTGGCAACTATGACGCGTAATATGATGCGCGCACTTATACAAATGGACAGAATTGTATGAAATTTGGAACGCCGGGCAACGCAATCTTAATTGACGTGAAACTGAGTCAACAAATGGTGACAACCACTCATTTTTCTCGAAACGAGTCAAATTTTTCGTTATTTACCGTTTTATACGAATTGTAATGACTTGTGTTTATTTGAACTTGACTTTAGGGTTTTAAAGGTTCTAAGGATTCTATTATAATATTTATATTTATTTTATATTAGGCAAACAACAACAAAATTCAGTGTATTCCCACAAATGGGATCTTGATTATTTTGCGTCAGACCAAATACATAAATAGGTAGCCCTCAAAGTTGTCAAATTTTTTCAGCATAAGAACCTCAACTCAATTAACTTTACCCTATTAGACACCTAGCTAAGATATGTTTAAATTGTGCCAATTCTATCACACCTTTAGTTTAAGCTCATAAAATTTAAAATTATTTTTTTATATTTTTAAGCTCAATCAAATTAAAACATATAACATGAGATTTATATATATATTGCAACGACCAGGCCGGTCGTTGTGAGAGTATGAGCCCCGATCCCCTATTTATTGCTTCCTCTGTTTTATTTTGTGGTTACTTGACTCGTCGGGGTGCTTGGTGTCGGGTTCAGGAGAGTTTCGGAGTGAAATGTGACACATCGTCCCTAAGTTTGAAGTTTAAGTTGTAAGAGTTGACCGTAGTTTGACTTGTGTGAAGACTACTCCGGAATGGAGTTTTGATTGTTCCAATAGCTCCGTATGGTGATTTTGGTCTTAGGAGAGTTTTCGGATGTTGAGTTGGAGGCCCGTAGGTCATTTCGGCGTTAATTGGCGAAAGTTGAAAAGTTGGAAGATTTTTGGAAAGTTTGATCGGGAGTGAAATTTTTTGATATTGGGGTCGGATTCCGATTTCGAAAGTTGTAGTAGGTCTGTAATATCAAATGTGACTTGTGTGCAAAATTTGAGGTCAATCAGACTTGATTCGATAGGTTTCGGCATCAGATGTAGAAGTTAGAAGTTTAAAAGTTCATTAGGCTTGAATCGATGCGCAATTCATGATTTTAGCGTTGTTTGATATGATTTGAAGGCTTGACTAAGTTCGTATGATGTTTTAGGACTTGTTGGTATATTTGGTTGAGGTCCCCGGGGCCTCAAGTGGATTTCGGATAGCTAACGGGGTGAAAATTGGACTTAGAAGACTGCTGAAGGTTTGCTGGTATCCAGTTCTGGTTTTCTTCTATTCACGTGAGTAGGTGCACGATCACAAATACTTGTTTGGGGCAGCTAGATTTTTGCTCTTCGTTTTCGTATAGTTAGGTCGCGGTCGCGGCAGTGGTGAAGCTTGTTCTTCGCGAACGCGTAGGTAGGATCGTGTTCGCGTACAAGGTGTTGAGGCAGAGGGTTCAGCACAGTTGTGCTTCGCGATCGCGTGGGCGTGTTCGCGACTGTGTAGTCCTGGGAGTTCGTTTATTCCGCGTTCGCGTGGTGCCAGCCGCGTTCGCGTGGACCATTTCTAGGGGCAGCCTTGCTTTCTTCTTCGCGATTGCGAGGTTTATTTCGCGATCGTGTAGTGTAAATAACTGGGCATCAGAACTTAAATATCAAAATCGAGGGTTTGCTCTCATTTTACATGCTTAGTTGAATTACTTGCTTTCTTGTTTAAATATTCACTATTGAACTGTGTGATTCCTTACTCGAAATTGCCATCCTTGAAATATCATTATTTCAGTTGTTATGTTTTGGTTTCCATGATTTTTTGTTGAGATGATTGTTTGTTATTATGGCACGAGGTTTCTGCCGTACGGATTATTATTGTGGCACGAGGTTTCTATTGTGCGAATTGTTATTGTGGCACGCGGTTTCTGCAGTGTGGAGTATTATTTGGCACGAGATTTCTGCCATGCGGATTGTTAATGTAGCACAAAGTTTCTGCCATAAGAAGTGCTATTGTGGCACGAGGTTTCTTCCATGCGGAGTATTATCTGGTACGATATTTCTGCCGTGCGGATTGTTATTGTGGAACAAGGTTTCTGCCGTGCGGAGTGTTATTTGGCACGAGATTTCTGCCGTGCAGTTGTTGTTTCCTCTAGTTGTTGTATTGTTTGTTGTTGTGTTGTTGTTCCTTAACTTGTAAAATTCTTGCTTCCTTACGTGTTGTATTTGTCTTCTTTGATTCCCGTGTTGTTGCTTTACGTACATTCTTGTTGTTTCATTTCCTTGCCATTCTATTGTATCTTTTCTTTTATCTTCTACCTTATTTCTTATATTCCAGTAGGGCTCTTACCTAACCTCGTCACTACTCTACCAAGGTTAGGCTTGGCACTTACTGGGTACCGTTGTGGTGTACTCATAGTACGCTTCTGCACAACTTTTTGTGCAGATCCGGGAACTTCCTACCATACCAGATATCCGTGAGTTAGCCCGTACGTGGAGACTTCAAGGTATATCTACTAGCATCTGCAGATCTCGGAGTCCCCCTCTATCCTTATTATGCTATTTTTCCTTATCCTCATTAGACTCTAATGTATAGAGATATTTAGTATTTTCCTTTAGAGCTTGTGACTTATATCTACCGGGGTTTGGGAGTTGTTTATACTCTAAGTTGCAGATTTGTATTTGTACATGCTGAGTGACAGTTTTAATTTATATATATATATATATATATATATATATATATATATATATCTGTTGATGTTGAGTTTTAGTCATTATTTCAGTTATTTCCGCATATCTGCTAGGCTTACCTAGTCTTAGAGAATAGGTGCCGTCTTGACATCCTACAAAGGGAAACTTGGGTCGTGACAAGTTGGTATCCGAGCTCTAGGTTTATAGGTGTTATGATTCACAAGCAGGTTTAGTAGAGTCTCATGAATCAGTACGGAGACGTCTGCACTTATCTTTGGGAGGCTATGAAACTGTTAGGAAAAGCTTCACTTCATTGATTCCTTGTCGAGCGAAATTGTTGACTTCAAGATTCTAAATTTATGTCTTTATATTCTCTCACAGATGGTGAGGACACGTACAACTGGATCAGATGGCCAAACACTCACGCCTCCTGCTAGAGCCGCTAGAGGTCGGGGCCGGGTAGAGGCTGAGGACGTCCACGTGGTACAGCCAGAGCACCCGCACGAGCTGCTATAGAGGAGCCACTAGTAGCTCCAGTTGGAGCCCAGGCCTCTGAGATGCCTGTTATTGCACTAGCTCTTCAGGAGACTCTCGCCTAGTTTCTGAGCATGTTCGACACTTTTGCTCAGGAAGGGTTGATCCCACTTGCTCTTGCCACATCTCAGGCCAGGGAAGGAGCACAAACGCCTGCCGCCCGTACACGAGAGCAGATGGTTCAGGTCGACCAGGTTCTAGAGGTCATACCAGTACAGCCGGTTGCCCCAGTTCACCCCGACATTAAGGCTGTAGTTTTTGATGGGGAGCAGCTTAGGCTCGAGAGGTACAAGAAGTACCACCCTCCTACTTTCAGTGGCTTGGCGTCAGAGGATGCCCAAGGTTTTCTTGAGGAGTGCCACCTTATCCTCGGTACTATGGGTATTGCAAAGTCTAGTGGGGTTGCTTTCATCGTGTTCCAGCTTAGGGGAGCGGCCTATCAATGGTGGCAGCTTAGGGGAGCGGCCTGATCGAGGCAACTTCAATCATTTGGACTCAGTTCTCAGATATGTTCTTGAGGGAGTATGTTCCCTAGAGTCTGAGAGATGTATGGCGCATAGAGTTTGAGCAGGTGCGCCAAGATTCTATGACCGTGTCGGAGTATACGGTCAGGTTAAGTGATTTAGCTAGGCATGCACCAACCTTGGTTTCTACTGTTCAAGAGTGGGTCCATCGATTTATCAAGGGGATCAACCCCAGCATCAAATTTATCATGGCCCGAGAGTTGGAGATGTACATTACATACCAGCAGGTAGTAGGTATTGCTAGGAGATTGGAGGGTATGTTGACTCGGGAGAGAGAGGAGAGAGAGGCTAAGAGGTCTCGAGTGTCTGGTATATATAGTGGTACTCGTGCCCCAATTGCAGCTCATCTAGGTTGGGGCTATGTGAGTCACCCTGTTCATTCAGCACTTCCAACCGCCAATGGTATTCCGGCCTCTCCTAGGCCCCAGGCTCCCTATTATGCACCACCATTGTCTAGCGCACCTCTAACATGGGGTGCTTTCAGCGGTCAGTCCAGCTGATCTGGCCCGAGCCAGCCCAAGCAGCCACGTCCTCCGAGAGCTTATTTTGAGTGTGGTGACACTTGGCATATGATGAGGGATTATCCCAGACTTAGGAGAGGTGCACCTCCACAGACTAATCAGGCTCCTTGTGCTCCATCAGGTCCTCAGGCTATGGTTACAACACCAACTACAATTCTACCTGCTCAGCCAGCTCGAGGTGGAGGTCGGGCAGGTAGAGGTCGCTCTAGAAGGGGAGGCCAGGCTAGATATTATACTCTTCCTTCTCGTACAGAGGCAGTTGCGTCCGACTCTATCATTATAGGTATTGTTCCAATCTGTCATAGAGATTCATCAGTCTTATTTGATCCAGGCTCCATTTATTTATATGTGTTATCCTACTTTGCTCCGTATTTAGGTGTATCCCGTGATTCTTTAAGTTCTCTTGTCTCTGTGTCTACACCTGTAAGAGATTCTATTGTTATTGACCGTGTGTATCGGTCATGTTTAGTTGTTCTTAGTGGTTTTGAGACCAGAGTTTATCTATTGTTTCTCAGAATGGTAGACTTTGATGTGATCTTAGGCATGGACTGGTTGTCGCCCTATCATGCTATTCTAGATTGTCATGCCAAGACTGTGATATTGGCTATGCCAGGTTTGCCACGGTTAGAGTGGATGGGTGAATTGGATTATGTTCCTAGCAGGGTCATGTCATTTCTAAAGGCTCAGTGGATGGTTGAGAAGGGGTGTGATGCATATCTAGCTTATGTGAGAGATTTTAGTGTTAATACTCCTACAGTGGAGTCAGTTCCAGTAGTGAGGGATTATCCAGATGTATTTCCAGCAGATCTTCCGGGCATGCCGCTCGACAGAGATATCGAGTTTTGTATTCATTTGTTACTGGGCACTCAGCCCATCTCTATTCCTCCATATCGTATGGTTCCGTCTAAGTTGAAGTACTTAAAGGAGCAGTTACAAGAGTTGCTTGATAAGGGCATCATTTAGCCCAGTGTGACGCATTGGGGTGCTCCAATATTGTTTGTGAAGAAGAAAGATGATTTTATGCGTATGTGTATTGATTATTGCTAGTTGAACAAGGTTATAGTGAAGAACAGGTATCCATTACCTCGTATTGATGACCTATTTGATTAGTTACAGTGTTCCAGAGAGTTTTTCAAGATCGACTTGCGTTCAGGCTATCATCAGTTGAAGATTCGGGTGCCAAATATCCCGAAGACTGCTTTCAAGACTCGGTATGATCACTACGAGTTCCTTGTGATGTCATTTGGGCTGACCAACGCCCCAGCAACATTTATGCACTTGATGCACAATGTATTCCGGCCCTATCTTGACTCATTTGTCATTGTGTTTATTGATGACATTTTGGTGTACTCCCGGAGTCGGGAGGATCATGGGCAACACCGGAGGACTGTGCTCCAGACCTTGAGAGAAAAGAAGTTAAATGCAAAATTTCAAAGTGTGAGTTCTGGCTAGATTCAGTGACATTTTTGGGTCATTAGTGTCGAGTGAGGGGATCAAGGTGGATCCGAAGAAGGTTGAAGTAGTGCATAGTTGGCACAGACCGTCCTTAGCTATAGAGATCCAGAGTGTTCTTGATTTGGCGGGGTATTACCGTCGATTTGTAGAGGGTTTCTCATCTATTGCAGCACCTATGACTCAGCTGACCCATAAGGGTGCTCCATTTAGGTGGACAGAAGAGTGTGAGGAGATCTTTCAAAAGCTCAAGACTGCCTTGACTAAGCCCTAGTATTGGTATTGCCAACAAGTTCGAGGTCTTATACTATAAATTGTAATGCATTGCGTATTGGTCTCGATGCGGTGTTGATGCAGGACTGTAGGGTGATTGCCTATGCATCTAGACAACTAAAGATGCATGCGAAGAACTATCTTGTCCACGACCTTGAGTTAGCAGCTATTGTTCATGCCTTGAAGATTTGGTGGCACTATTTGTATGATGTCCCTTGTGAGCTCTACACCGATCATCGGAGTCTGCAACATATGTTCAAATAGAAAGATCTTAACTTGCATCAACGGAGGTTGTCAGAATTGCTTAAGGACTATGATATCACCATTCTATACTATCCCAAGAAGGCCAATGTGGTGCCGATGCCCTGAGTCGTAGGGCGGAGAGTTTGGGCAGCCTAGCATATCTACCAACAGTAGAGGCCATTGACATTGGATGTTCAGGCCTTGGCCAACCAGTTTGTTGGATTGGATTCTTCTAGACCGAGTTGAGTTTTGGCTTGTTTGGTTTCTCAGTCTTCTCTTTATGATCGTATCAGGGAGCATTAGTATGATGACCCCTATCTGTTTTTCTTTAAGGACACAGTTCATCATGTATATGCTAAAGAGGTCACTATTGGAGATGACGGTGCATTGAAGAAGCACGGCAGGCTATGTGGGACTAATGTTTATGTGTTGCTAGAGTTGATTCTCTAGGAGGCTCACAGTTCGCGGTACTCTATTCATCCAGGTTCCGCGAATATGTATCAGGACTCGAGGCAGCATTATTGGTGGAGGAGAATGAAGAAGGACATAGTGGAGTATGTAGCTCGGTGCCTAAATTATCAGCAGGTGAAGTATGAGCATCAACGACCAGGTGGATTGCTTCAGAAGCTAGAGATTTTGGAGTGGAAATGGGAGCGGATCACTATGGATTTTGTTGTTGGGCTCCCACAGACTCAGAGAAAGTTCGATGCAGTTTGGGTGATTGTAGATAGGTTGACCAAGTCAGCTCATTTCATCCTAGTGATGAGTATTTATTTTTCTGAGCAGTTGGCTCGAGTTTATGTCTGAGAGATTGTCAGGCTTCATGGCGTGCCGATATCCATCATCTCTGACCAGAGTACGCAGTTTACATTGCAGTTCTGGAGGGTCTTACAACATGAGTTAGTTACTCGGGTGGAGTTGAGCACATCATTTCACCCTCAGACGGACGGGCAGTCCGAACGCTCTATTCAGATATTGGAGGATATGATCCGTACATGTGTGATGGAGTTTTGGGGTTCTTAGGATCAATTATTTCCACTTGCGGAGTTTTCCTACAATAACAGCTATTAGTCGAGCATTCAGATGACCCCGTATAAGGCTTTATATGGTAGACGGTGTCGGTCTCTAGTGGATTGGTTCGAGCTAGGAGAGGCTAGGCTAATGGGTACAAACTTGGTTCAAGATGCTTTGGAAAAGGTTAAATTGATTCAGGATCGACTTGCACCGGGTTATACGGATCGGAATGTTCGCGATGTTGCATTTATGGATGGGGAGCGAGTCTTGCACTAGTTTTCGCCTATGAAGGGTGTTATGAGGTTCGGGAAATAGGTCTAGTTGAGTCCTAGGTATTTCGGGCCTTTTGAGATTCTTGAGAGGGTTGGAGAGGTGGCTTAGAGACTTGCACTACCACCGAGTCTAGCTGCAGTTCATCCAATATTTCATGTTTCTATGCTCCGGAAGTATCACGACGATTCGTCTCATGTGTTAGATTTCAGCTCAGTTTAGTTGGACAATGATTTGTTTTATGTTGAGGAGCCGGTGGCCATCTTGGACAGGCAGGTTCGAAAGTTGAGGTCGAAGAACATTGCTTTAGTGAAGGTTCAGTAGAGGGGTCAGCCAGTCGAGGAGTCGACTTGGGAGACCGAGCATGATATGCGCAGCCATTACCCTTATCTTTTCAGCACTTCAGGTATGTCTCTATACTCGTTCGAGGACGAACATTTAGGGTTTTAGAGGTTCTAAGGATTCTATTATAATATTTATATTTATTTTATATTAGGGAAACAACAACAAAATCCAGTGTATTCCCACCAATGGGATCTTGATTATTTTGCGTCAGACCAAATACATAAATAGGTAGCCCTCAAAGTTGCCAAATTTTTTCAGCAGAAGCACCTCAACTCAACTGACTTTACCCTATTATACACCTAGCTAAGATATTTTTAAAATGTGCCAATTGTAACACACCTTTAGTTTAAGCTCATAAAATTTAAAATTATTTTTTATATTTTTAAGCTCAATCAAATTAAAACATATAACATGAGATTAATGAAGTATGTATATATATATTGCAACGACCAGGCCGGTCGTTTTGAGAGTATGAGCCTCGATCCCCTATTTATTACTTCCTCTATTTCATTTTATGGTTACTCACCGGGATGCTTGGTGTAGGGTTCGGGAGAGTTTCAAAGTGAAATGAGACACATAGTCCCTAAGTTTGAAGTTTAAGTTGTAAAAGTTGACCATAGTTTGACTTGTGTAAAGACAACTCCGGAATGGAGTTTTGCTGGTTCCAATAGCTCCGTATGGTGATTTTGGTCTTTGGAGCGTGTTTGGATGTTTAGTTGGAGGTCCTTAGGACATTTCGACATTAATTGGTGAAAGTTGAAAGATTTTTGGAAAGTTTGACCGGGAGTGGACTTGTTGATATAGGGGTCGGACTCCGATTCCGAAAGTTGGAGTAGGTTTATAATGTCAAAAGTGATGTGTGCAAAATTTAAGGTCAATCAGACTAGATTCGATAGGTTTCGGCATTAGATGTAGAAGTTAGAAGTTCAAAAGTTCATATGTGTGATTCGTGGTTTTAGCATTGTTTGATTAAATTTGAAGGATCGACTAAGTTCGTATGATATTTTAGGACTTGTTGGTATATTTGGTTGAGGTCTATAGGGCCTCGGGTGGATTTCGTATGGCTAAGAGGGTGAAAATTGGTCTTAGAAGACTGCTGAATGTTTGTTGGTGTCCAGTTCTAGTTTTCTTCTATGCGATCGCGTGAGTAGGTACGCGATATCGTCAAATACATGTTTAGGGGCAGCTGGATTTTTTCTCTTCGCGTTCGCATAGTTAGGGTTCGCGATCGCGACAGTGATGAAGCTTGTTCTTCGCGGACGTGTAGGTAGGATCGCATTCGTGTACAAGGAGTTGAGGCAGAGGATTCAACGCAGTTGTGCTTTGCAATCGCGTGGGCGTGTTCGCAATCGCGTGGACATGTTTGCGATTGTGTAGGCCTAGGAGTTCGTTTATTCCGCATTCGTCTGGTGCCAACCGCGTTCGCGAGGGCTATTTCTGGGGGCAGCCTTGGTTTCTTCTTCGCGATTGCGAGGTTTATTCCACGATCGCGTAGTGTAATAACTGGGCATCAGAACTTAGATTTCAAAATCGAGGGTTTCTCTCATTTTTCATTTTGGGACTTTGAGAGCTCGTATTGAGGCGAGATTTTGGGGGATTTTCAGAGAAAATATTTGAGCAAGGATTCTTGACTCATTTTTGATTAACTTCCACTAATCTATAATTAATTCCTTCATTTAATTAAGGATTTGGGTTGAGAAATTGGGGGGAAATTGAGGGAAGTTCTTAGGCCAAATTTTGAGGTTTTGATCGAGATTTTTGTATCGGATTTGAGTAATTATGGTATGGGTGGACTCGTGGTTGAATGAACATTCGGATTTTGTGACTTTTACCCGATTCCGATACGTGGGCTTGGATTGACGTTTTTGGGCGATTTTCTATTTCCTTGCTAAATTCATAATTTCATTATTTAGACTAGTTTCTTATAGTTATATTTATAGTATGTAATTAATTTTGGCTAGATTTGGACCGTTCGGAGTCGGAAAGTCAAGGGAAAGGCATTCTTATTGATTAATTGAGCGAGGTTTGAGGTAAGTGACTTGTGTAACCTTGTGTGGGGGAAATCCCCTTAAGAGTTGGTACCATTGTGGCAATTTGTGATATGTGAGTGCCGTGTACACGAGGTGACGAGTGCGTACACGGGCTAAATGTTGAAATTCCGGTTTTCGCTAGCTAGTTTCCTTTTTATGCCTTAACTGAGTTATTTTAGCACAGGTAGTCTGATTGTTTAGCCTAATTTCACATGTCTACCTGCCTTATCTCTTATTTGCAATTTGTGCTACATGCTTAGCTGAATTACCTACTTTCTTGTTTCCATATTCACTATTGAACATTGTAATTCCTTACTAGAAATTGCCATCCTTGAAATATCGTTGTTTCAGTTGTTATGTTTTGGTTTCCGTAATTTTTTTGTTGAGATGATTGTTTGTTATTGTCACGACCCGGAATTCCTACCGCGGAACCGTGGTGGTGCCTAACATTTCACTTGCTAGGCAACCAACGTTAGAACAGTTTATCCATTTTAACAGTTTAAAATTTAATAATAAAGAAGATACAGTAATCCAAATTAATAATTCAGAAGCTAAAACAGCCAAGCGTTTAATACATCCCTAAACCCGGTATCACAAGTGCACGAGCTACTAGAATACAAGGGTCTAAAATAATATAAAGCTGTCTGAAAAGAAGGTACACAACTAAATAAAAACAAAAAAGGGGACTCCAGGAGCTGCGAGCGTTGAGCAACTGTACCTCAAGTCTCCGCTGAGCTGATCAATCCAAGCACGCTAATAGCCGCCGCTGGGACCAACTAAAAAATCTACACAAGAAGCGCATAGTGTAGTATGAGTACAACCGACCCCATGTACTCTGTAAGTGCCGAGCCTAACACGACGAAGTAGTGACGAGGCTAAGGCGGGTCACTTACACTACAACCTGTATGCAATATATAATAAAGGCAAAAAAGGAAATACAGAACAAGATAAGACAATCAACTAAAAATAACAGTTACAACCTCAAGGAATAAACCGGTGTTATTCAGAATTACCGATCCTTAGAGTTTCAAATAAAAATACCGAAAACCAGCACAACTCGAGAAAATAGAAACACATAAGTTGTTGTGGCGCCCAACCCAATCCCACCAGACAACACAGAATCCTCCCTTATTTCGCCGTAACAATACTTAACACAATTATATATATATATATATATATATATATATATATATATATATATATATATTGCGATGCGCAACCTGATCCCACCATATGTCAATATCAGTATCATAACTCACTCTTATTTTACCGTAACAATCCACTCTTATTCCACCTGTTGCAACGTGCAATCCTATCCCATCGTACAATACAAATTCACCCTTATTCCACCATATAAATTCACCCTTATTTCACCTGTTGCGGCGTGCAACCCGATCCCACCATATCAGTACCAAATACTCACTGTACATAGTCAAATTAACATTTCAAACCACGAAAACCTTTATGATTAATAAATACCAAACTGAACTAAAAAGGAAACCTTGTAGAACATAGAAAATCTACATAGGTAATACTATACAGCGAGACCAGTCCAGTAATTGACAATTAAAAAGGTGCAAATAAGTCAGTTTAAGCAAATACTAGGGGACCATGAACCTATGAAAAGATCTAACATCATTAATAGGAGAGGACATCGACTAACAGGGAGCAAATAAGCAAGGAAAGTATTTAGGGCATATAACATTTAAAACGGGGAAGGAGATAATTAAAGAGCAACGGGAAATCAGGGAAAACAAGAAATTTTGCGGCGTATAAGCACTCGTCACCTCACATATATGCCACTCACATGAAATTCACATAGCACATAGTCCGAGGGTTCCTAATAATTCCCTCAAGTCAAGGTTAGACCCAATACTTACCTCACTATGCAGTCAATTCAGAGCTTTACCGGGTACTTTTTCCTAGAATCTGCCTCCAAACCACTCGTATCTGGCCATAATTAACTCAATAATATCAAATATTGCTAAAAGAATCAATTACAATGCATAAATTTAGAATTTTCAAACTTTTTCCCAAAAGGTCAAAAACCGACCCCGGACCTGCTTGGTCAAAATTCGACGTTCAAAGCAAAATCCATTTACCCATTCACCCTCGAGCCCGATTATGTAATTAGTTTCGGAATCGGACCTCAAATTGAGGTCTAAATCCCTAATTTGCAAAAACCTCCAATTCATCCTAAATCCCTAATTTTCTACCATGGAAGAACAAAGATTAGGGCTAGGAATTAATGGGTGATGTTAGAAATGGAAGAAAATGAGTTAAAGTATGCAAACCTATGAATCGGTGTTGGGTTTTCTCTTCAAAATCACACCTAGGCCGAGCTCTAATGGAAGGGTTATGAAAAATGAGAGAAATCCCATTTTTGAAATATTTTAAGGTCTGGGCGTTAGGCCTTCTTCGCGTTCGTGAAGGGCCTGCCGCGTTCGCGAAAGGCAGTGGCCCAAAAGGCCTACGCGTTTGCGAAGGGTTGCACGCATTCGCGACGGTCTGTACCCCGTGGACATCGCGTTCGCGAGCCTTGGCGCGCGTTCACGTAGAACAACCCACTGATCCCAGCCCACCCCCAATAACTCTACGCGTTCGTGTGTGGCCGATCGCGTTTGCAAAGATCAAATCCCCCAGTACTCCGCGTTCGCGACCATAGCCTCGCTTTCACGTAGAACAAATCCTCCCCCAGCCCAGTTCACTCTTCGCATTCGCAAGAGTACCTTCGCGAACGCGAACAAGGAAACACCAAATACCAGCAGAAGTCTAAAAAACTAGATTTCTAAGTTTCAAAAACAACCGTAGCCTATCTAAAATTCACTAGAGCCCTCGGCGCTCCAAACCAATTATGCATACAAGTCCAAAAACCTCATACGAACTCGTTCGCACGTTCAAAACACCAAAATAATGCCTAGAACTCTGAATCGGACCCGAAATCAATGAAAATTTTAAAACTTCCATTTTCACAACCGGACGTCCGAATCACGTCAACCCAACTCCGTTTCTCACCAAATTTGAAAAACAATTCATAAATATAATAATGGACTTGTACCGGGCTCAAGAACCACAATATGGACCCGATATCAATAAGACCAAACATCAGTCAATTCTTAAAAATCATTAAACTTTCAAACTTTCAATTTTCAACAAAATTTAATAACTCAAGCTAGGGACCTCCGAATTCGATTCCGGGCTTATACCCAGGTCCCAAATAACGATGCGAACCCGTCGGGACCATCAAAATATGGATCCAGGTCCGTTTTCCTAAAATATTGACCGAAGTCAACTCAAATGAATTTTTAAGGCAAAATTCTTATTTTTATCAGTTGTTAACATAAAGCTTTTCGAAAAAACACCCGGACTGCACACAAATCGAGAAAGGCTAAAATGAGGTATTTAAGGCTTCAAAATATACAATTAGGTTCTAAAACATAAGATGACCTATCGGGTCATCACATTCTCCACCTCTAAAACAACAGTTCGTCCTCGAACGGACATAGAAAAGTACCTGGGCTGGTGAAAAGGTGTGGATATCTACTCCGCATGTCTGACTCGGACTCCCAAGTAGTTTCCTCGATGGGATGACCTCTCCACTACACTTGAACTGAAGGATAAATCTTTGACCTTAATTGACGAACCTGCCGGACTAGAATAGCCACCGGCTCCTCCTTATAAGTCAAATCTTTGTCCAACTGGGCAGAGGTGAAATCTAACACGTAGGACGGATCACCGTGATACTTTTGGAGCAAGGACACATGGAACACTGAATGAACTACTGATAAAATAAGTGGCAATGCGTGCCTGTAGGCCACCTCACCCACTCTCTAAAGAATCTTAAAAGGTCTGATATAGTTAGGGCCCAAATTGCCATTCTTTCTAAACCTCATCACACCGTTCATGGGTGAAACCCAGAGCAATACCCGCTCTCGGACCATGAATGCAACATCATGAACTCTACATTCGGCATAACTCTTCTGCCTAGACTGAGCTGTGCGAAGTCGATCCTGAATAATCTTGAACTTATCCAAGGCATCTTGTACCAAATCTGTACCCAACAACTGAGCCTCCCCTGGCTCGAACCATCCAACTGGCGATCGGCACCGCCTACCGTATAATGCCTCATAGGGAGCCAACTGAATGCTCAACAAGTATCTGTTGTTGTAGGCAAACTCTGCAAGTGGCAATAACTGACCCCAAGAACCTACGAAGTCTATAACACAAGCGCGAAGCATATCCTCCAATATATGAATAGTGCGCTCGGACTGTCCGTTCGTCTGGAGATGAAATGTTGTTCTCAACTCAACCTGCATGTACAACTCATGATGTACTGTAATGCCATCCAGAAATGTGAGATGAACTACGTACCTCGATCAGAAATGATAGACACGGGCACACCATGAAGATGGACGATCTCATGAATGTAAATCTCAGCCAACTGCTCTGAAGAATAGGTAACTGCTACAGGAATGAAATGAGATGACTTGGTCAGCCTGTCCATAATGACCCAAACTGCATCAAACTTCCTCTGAGTCTGTGGGAGTCCGACAACAAAATCCATAGTGATACGCTCCTACTTCCACTTAGAAATCTCTAACTTCTGAAGCAAACCACCAGGTATCTGATATTCATACTTTACTTATTGACAATTTAAACACCGGGCTACATACATAGCTATATCTTTATTCATCCTCCTCCACCAATAATGCTGCCGCAAGTCCTAATACATCTTGGGGGCATCCGGATGAATATAATACCGGGAATAGTGGGCCTCCTCAAGAATCAACTCACGAAGTCCATCTACATTAGGCACATAAATGTGACCCTGCATCCTCAAAACTCCATCATCTCCAACGGTAACCTGCTTGGCATCACTGTGCCGCAATGTGTCCCTAAGGACAAGCAAATAAGGGTCATCATATTGTCACTCCCTGATGCGATAAAATAAGGAAAACTGAGCGACTGTACAAGCTAGGACACAAATGGGCTCAGAAAGATCCAACCTCACGAACCGATTGGCGAGGGCCTTAACATCTAATGCAAGCGGTCTCTCACCGATTGGAATGAATGCAAGGATGCCCATACTCACTGACTTTCTACTCAAGACATCGGCCACTACGTTGGCCTTCTCGGGATGATATAAGATGGTGATATCATAGTGTTTCAATAGCTCCAAATACCTTCTCTGCCTCAAATTGAGCTCCTTTTGTTTGAACAAATACTACATGCTTTGATGATACGTGAATACCTCACACGACACGCCTTAAAGATAGTGCCTCCAAATCTTCAGCACATGAACAATGGCTGCCCACTCTAAGTCATGAATAAGGTAATTCTTCTCATGAACCTTCAGCTGCCGCTATGCATATGCAATCACCTTGCCATCCTACATTAATACCGCACCAAGTCCAATACGAGATGCATCATGATATACCATATAAGATCCTAAACCTGTGGGCAACACTAACACTGGCATCATAGTCAAAGCAGTCTTGAGCTTCTAAAACCTCACCTCATACTCATCTGACCATTTGAACAGGGATTTTTCTGGGTCAACCTGGTCAGCGGGGCTGTTATAGATGAAAACCCCTCCACAAACATCTCGTCAAACCAAAGAAACTCTGGATCTCTATAGCTGAAGTGGGTCTAAGCCAGTTCTGAACTGCCTCAATCTTCTTTGGGTCCGCCTGAATGTCCTCTCCTGAAAAAACGTGCCCCAAGAAAGAGACTGAGTCCAACCAAAACTCGTATTTTGAAAACTTAGCATACAACTGGCTATCTCTAAGAGTCTGAAGTACGATCCGAAGATGCTGCCTATGCTCCTCCCGGCTATGAGAGTGCATCAATATATCATCAATAAACACAATCACAAAGGAATCCAAATAGGGCTTGAACACTTGGTTCATCATAAATGATGTTGGGGCATTGATCAGCCCAAATGACATAAATAGAAACTCATAATGCCCATATCGAGTCCGAAAAGCTGTCTTAGGGACATCAGATGCCCTAATCTTCAACTGATGGTAGCCAGATCTCAAATCAATCTTTGAAAACACCTTGGCACCCTGAAGCTAATCAAATAAGTCATCAATCTTCGGCAATGGATACTTGTTCTTGATGGTCACTTTGTTCAATTGCCTGTAATCTATGAACATCCTCATCGATCCATCTTTCTTATTCACCAACAACACATGCGCACCCGAAGGCGAGACACTAGGTCTAATAAAGCCATTATCAAGAAAATCTTGCAATTGCTCCTTCAATTCTTTCAACTCTGGCGGGGTCATACAGTATGTCGGAATAGAAATAGACTGAGTGCCCGGAGCCAAATCAATACAGAAGTCAATATCTCTATCGGGTGGCATCCCCGACAAATCTGTAGGAAACACCTCTGGAAACTCACGAATAACTGGTACTGAATTCATGGAAGGAACCTCTACACTAGAATCACGGACATAAAATAGATAAGCTAGACACCCCTTCTCGACTATATGTCGAGCCTTCACATAAGAGATAAACTTGTTGGTAGAATGGCCAGGAGTCCCTCTCCACTCTAATCTAGGAAACCCAAGCAAGGATAAGGTCACCGTCTTAGCATGACAATCCAATATAGTATGATAAGGTGACAGCCAATCCATACCTAAATGACATCAAAATCAACCATATCGAGAAGCAGAAGATCTTCGCTAGTCTAAAGACCCCCAATAGTAACCACACACGAACGATATACACGATCTACAACAATAGAATCTCCCATAGATGTGGACACATACACAGGAGCACCCAAAGAATCACGAGGCACGACCGAATATAAAAAAAATAAGATGACACATAAGAATAAGTAAATCCCGGATCAAATAGAACTGAAGCATCTCTATGGAAAACTAGAACAACACCTGTGATAACAACTTCTCATGACTCAGCCTCAGGCCTAGCTGGAAAAGCACAGCATCGAGGCTGGGCCCCACCACTCTAAACCACTTCCCTAGTGTCGTGCCCCCTTTTTCCCCTCTTTTGGGGAGAGAGAGAAGTCCAGGTTTCGACATTAATGGAGGTAATAACTTATTTCCTTTTGGGAATTGAGTATTTTGAAGAGTCGCCACCTAATTATGGTGCGTTAGGGTACCTAGGTGATTAACTCTTAGACTAGTTTGCATTACCAGAAATTTAAGGTAAGGGCTCGAAATAACCTTGAGGGGAAGGTGTTAAGCACCTCTCTTGGTCTACAACGGTGGGTCTCGGTCGAACTTATACTTATGAATTAGTCCTTTAATAAATAAATAGTTAAACATATACTTACAAATAAGGGCATGTTTTGGACATTGTATGACTTAAAGAATTTTGAATAGGTTGCATATAAAAGAGTAAGGTTTAAACATCGGGAATTGGGAAAGAGGGGTCCTAGGTTGGTTAGCCTATAAGATCACCCCACACAATGCCCGGTAAACACTCCTCAATGAGGGGCTACACGTGACATTAGCGCGTAGTCAACATATCCTTTTCTACCCAAATCCCTCCCCTTGGTCATAGCCTAAAGCGTTCTAGCAACCTTGAAAATGTCCTATGCGTGCACTACCCGTCTCTTCCTTGTGGCCCTGGAGGTATTTTAGGACCTCTACTTTTGGATAGTTCTAGACCTTCCTAAGGTTTTAAAGGACAAAAGTCTAGGCGTCAATCAAGAACAAGTAGGACTGCATTTAAAGAGAAGAAATTACTGGCTCACAGTCACCTCCACAAATATAACAAGTAAATGCACATCTTCAAACAACAGCCAAGTATTTAAGAGAAGATCCTAGAACATGATATCTAGGTGAGCTGAGATTATACAGTATTTAATTAGGACAAAGTGTCAAAATCCTATTTAGCTTGCCTACTGATTTAGACCTGTTAAATCTGAACAATTTTAAATAACAAAGCACAGTTTCAGAGTTGCAGAATTTAAATCGCCCTATAGGCTTGCCTAAACGCAGAACAGTGATGTCCTAAGAGCATGATATCTACATTGATGCAGTAAAACAGTGAATAATTTTTAAACGGACACTTGGGATCCTACAGACATGCTTTCTAGCAGTATTGATTTAAGGCAGTGTTTGAAAACTCATTTAAAGAAGTGGACAGTTGATTAAGCCAATTCAGAATGTACTAACGTGAATTAAACTGATTTGTTAACTAAACTGATTTTAAGTTCTACAGGCAGGATTTCTGATTTTAATTCCTATAGGCATGGTAGCTAATTGTTAAGAGCTGATTTTCAAACTTATAGGCATGATATATAATTAGACGAATGTAAACACATGCTGTAATAGAAACTGAACTCAAACATTTTACACTCTATAGGAATGATATCTAATTATGAAGTTGATTTTAACCATATTGACATGATTTCTATTATTGAAAGCCATTTTGATTCTATATGCATGATTTCTACTATTGAAGCCATTTAGATCCAACAGACATGATTTCTAATATCGTGAAAGTAAAGCAAACATAGAAAGTGCATTAATACAATCCTGTAGGCATGGTATCTACCCAAGTTACCCAATAGATATGTAACTACCCACCATTTTCACTAATCACCCCCAATGTTGTTTACAAATAATTATTACAGACCAGCTGAATAAATTACATAAACAATAAAGAAAAAGAAGAATTTAACTATAGGGAGCCTGAAGCAGGCCCAAATGACTTCCCCAGGCCTCCAATAGCCTCAAATGCCAAAGTTCCATAGACAATATCTTGTCTAGGTGTGTCATAGTTTCCTAAGGACCTTAAGGATCTCGGGCAATGCTCATACCTAGACTTTTCTCAAACAAGAACTGATTTAAGTGCAGTGTGGAAAGGCCAGCTCTGACATGCCAGAGTTCAGAGAAATCTCAAGGATCTTAAGGTAGTACACATGCCAGAGGGGCAGAACCTAATATTCTAGGAGTAGTGTGAGAGTGCTTGACATAGTTTGTTTTGAAAATAGTACAGAGATGACTTCAGAAGTAGGAAAGTTTTTTTTCCAAAAAACAGGAAATAACTTAGTGGTAAAAGACAGTTTGAGAAGAGTATCAAGCAGCAGACAAGCAATTGGTCATATTCAGATCACTTAACAACAGAACTTCACATGGGAATGAAAGGATTGTGGAACATAAGAATCACTTTAGGGTAAAGGGATAGGGATAGTGGAAACATATAGTCACAAACTACATACACACTTAGGATCTTGGAGACTTAGTAAATAGTTTAGAACATAAATAATAGTTGGCCCGTCTTGAACATGATTTAAGCATATAGTTTGGACATACTAAGTAAAGAAGTGAGCAGAGTGTAAAACATGCATTGAACATGACAAAATTTTAGACATATTAAGCAAAGGAGTAAGCAGGAGAGAGGGAAGAATGTAAAACATACATTAAACAGGACAAAACTTTAGATATGCTAAGCAAAGAGATAAACAGGAATACAAGTTGAAATCACAATTGATGGACTAATGCAGGAATGAAACACATAGGGTTTGATTTTCAAAACTTAATTAGGGACATACCAGTTAAGGAGAGCAGATACAAAGTATAGAGCAATGTAGTGTAATAACTAGCCTTGGCTTACAGTCGGCTAGTTCAATAGAAGTAGCAAATAACAGAACAGAGCAGAAATCTTAAGTATAAGAGAGAGTTTTTGAACTAGTGTTCGTTGTTGTTCTCTTGAACTTAAAAGAAGAGAAGGTTCATATAAAAATCAAAAGCTTGACACATAAGGTAGGAGATCAATTAAGTAGTAAATCAGGGAAGTCATACGTAAATTAGCAAGATCTTCCTTTAATCAAGGGACAATTCAATCAACAGTAAAACATACTAAGTATTTAAGGAAAAAAATAAAGTAAAGTTTAGGAATAGAATAGGTAATTAGGGGTAAATGCACAACAATTTAATTAAGGAAACAAATCAATAAATAATCGGCGGAATACAAACATGACAGGGAAACAATTAAGGCAGGCAAATTCAATAAAATTGAGTAAAGAGGTAAGAATCAAATGTTTAAAGGAAAGTGTTCAAATTAAACTAGGAATTAAGGGATTCACAATAATCAAGGGTTCAGTTGAAGAGAAAGTCATGGAAGAATCAGCATTCTTAGCATATAAAATGAGGTAAAGCATGAGTAGTCAGGAATCGATACATAATTTTAACAAAACAAAAGTTAAACAACACTGATTCAAGGAGAGGTATACAAGTCTTGCACGAATGGTCAGTATGAACACAAGTACATAATATCAGTGAAAGTTCGAACTAGGAAAATTCAGTAGAAGCATATTAGGACAAGAACATCACGAGAAGTTACAAGAACCCAAGACAAGAACATAATCAGATGTACCAATATCCAGAAATCAAACGAAGAACCCCAAAAAATTAGGGTTTCTAGTACTAACGGGCTAGGGTTGTAGCAGGCTCATAAAATCAGCCAAAAAAATATGTGAGAAGCAGACGTTTAAACACAAAGAATCATCGAACAAATTTTAAAAAGAAATTCCGGAAACCCTAATTTTAGAAAAAGATGAAAATCACTTGAAATCATACGATTCTTGTAAAGAATCTCAAGGCTATTGTAAAACTCACAGGAAACAAACTCAAATCACCTTAGATATGTACAGATCTAGGAGGTTTTTAGAAAAGAATTTAGGGTTTCGAAAAGAACCATACAGAGATGAAGAAACCTATTTAGAAAACCATAGATCGTGGCTAATATAGGACGATCTCACTCAAAATCACACAGGAATGGCCTGGAACAGGCAAGAGATGAACCCTAGATACAAGTCGACATAGCCCTGGTCCCTTGAGGGCCTTAGAGATGGAAAACATGACATAAGATAGGCCATTGGAGACCTGAGATGTGGTGAGAGGTTACCGGAGATAGCCATAGATAGGGGTCAGTGAGATTGGGGATTAGGGTTAGGGTGAGAGAATTTGAGAGCACAGAGGATTTTAGGGCGGCGGTGTAAGGTGGGAAATGGTTAGGGTTTGGGGGTATAAGTTAGTTTATTTTAGGTAATGGGAGATTTGGACCGTTGATCAAAATGATCAATGGCCAGCATTTAACAAGAGTCGGGTCGGGTAGGTTTGTTAGGGTCAGACAGTTATTGGGCTTGGGTAATTTAATCAAAAATGGGCTGGGTATTGGGGATGAAATTGAAATGAAATTAGGCTAAATTTTAAATAGTCATTTAACACTATATAATTTATAAGAAATAATAAATGATTTCTGAAAAAATAATTTCGTATACTAAAATAATTTTAAATAGTTGTTTAACATTTTAAAAATATAAAATACCATTTTATGGATTAATAATGTAATTATGCATTAATAGGGCTAGTATTGCAAATATATTCAAATTAGCCTAAAAATGTAAATGCAATTATAAAAATGCACTAAAAATATTTAAACAATATTTTGGCATAAATATAGAATTTAGATGGCTAAATCACCAGAAAAATAATTTAAAGAATATTTATTGGAAATTTTATAAATAAAAAAGGGAAGAAATAAATCAATTTGGAGCTTTTAAAAATTATAAAATTGCATAAAAATTATGAAAATGCTCATGCATGCGTATAACTGCATATATGCTATTTTGAAAGTATATATATATGCATTAAAAATATAAGGAAAAATTGGGTGCCAACACCTAGGACGGTCTCTAGCTGACTGGCCTCCACCTCAAGCAGTCTGGCCTCCACCTCTAGCAGCCTGACCTCCACCTCTAGCTGCGTGACCCCTGTCTCTAGCTGGCTGAGTAGGCGGTGGTGCAACCGGTGCTGGAATCATGGCACGAGAACTCTGCTATGATGTGTCGTCCAATAATCTCAGGAAGGTCCTCCTCATATGCCAAAAACCACCACACTCATAACATCTATCCTGGTGTTGTGGCTGTTGAAACTGAGACTGAACCGAACGGGCTGGATAACCACGGTGATAACTCTAAATAGGAGGTGCACTGATAGGAGCTAGTAGTGCATTGTAGGCTTGGCTGCCCAAAATGAGGCACATAAGGACCACGACTCCCTAAAGCACTATGGGATGCTTGAAGCACTGACTGATATGGCCTGGGAGGATGACCCCCACCAAAAGTACCCCTACCTCCAGATAAGGCACCACTAAAACCACCGGAATAATGAGGCCTCTTATCAGACCCCTGCCCTCTCTCCTGTGAAAGAACATCCTCGATCCGCCTGGCGACATTAGCAGTCGTCTGAAAAGAAATCTTATCCCCAGTCTCCTTGGCCATCTGAAGCTTGATAGGGTGAGCGAGTCCCTCAATAAATATCCTCACCCTCTCTCTCTCTCGGTAGGAAGCAGAAGAATAGCAAGACGGGCTAGATCCACAAAATGAGTCTCCTATTGGGTGACTGACATGCCGCCCCTGTTGGAGGCACTCGAACTGCCTGCGGTAACTCTTTCTTAGTGTGATAGGAAGAAACTTCTCAAGAAATAGCTAAGAGAACTGGTCCCAAGTAAGAGCAGGAGACCCAGCTAGTCTGGTAGATACAAAATCCTTCCACCATGTCTTGGCGGAACCCGTCATCTGAAACAACATAATAGACCCCATTGGTCTCAACTATACCCATGTTCCATAGCACCTCATGGCAGATCTCAAGATAATCCTGTGGGTCCTCATAAGGTGCTCCACTGAAGTGATCTGGGAAGAACTTGGTAAACTTGTCCAATCTCAATAAGCCCTCAGAAGATATGGCATGTCCATCATCGGCCTGTGCCGCAATAATTGGTTAAACTACCCAAACTGGCGGGGCTGCTCGAGTCTAATACTGGAGAGTCATCTGCTCCAGAGTATGAGTAGCACGAGTTTGTGCTCCTCCCCCAGCCTTAGATACGGCTAGTGCCATAGGAAATGTACCAGCCTGGGCCACACTCTTCATAAGGCCCACCAAATGGACCAAAGCGTCATGAAGCACTAGGGTGGCGATGAACCATTTCGGGACCTGAGCTGGTCCGACAGGCACAGTATGGGATGGAACCTTCTCATCAAACTCCAACTGAGGCTCCACCACTGGTGCTGCTGTTCGAGCTCTAGGCTGAGCTCTGCCCTTGCCTCGGCCACTGGCACGACCTCGGCCTCGACCTCTGCCCCTCTTAGAAGCTGCTGCTAGGGGTTCCAGATGGTGTCCAACTGAAGATGCGGTGCGTGGTCTCGCCATCTGCGAGAGAACAGAGTAGAAGGGTTCAATCAGCAATGATAGAATAAAATCGCACTACAGAGAAAAATAGAAGCGAAATTGTTCCTAACTCCATAACCTCTAGAAGATAAGTACAAATATCTTTGTAGCGACCCTCCAGATTCTGCTAAGTTTGCTCATGACTCGTGAGACCTATGTAACCTAGTGCTCTGATACCAACTTGTCACGACCCAGAATTTTCCACCGTCAGGACCGTGATGGCTCCTAACATTAACTTGCTAGGCAAGCTAATGTTAGAACAATTTATCCATTTTAGCCGTTTAAAATTAAATAATAAAGAAGATGCAATAATCCAAAGTAATAATGCGGAAGCTAAAATAGCCAAACATTTAATACATCCCTGAACCCGGTGTCACAAGTGCACGAGCTACTAGAATAGTACATACAAGGGTCTGAAATAACATAAAGCTGTCTGAAAAGAAGGTACACAACTAAATAAAAACAAAGAAGGGGACTCCAGGAGCTGCGGGCACTGAGCTGCTGTACCTCAAGTCTCCGCTGAGCTGATCAATCCAAGAACGCTAATAGTCGCTGCCGGGACCGACTCCCAAATCTGTACAAGAAGTGTAGAGTGTAGTATGATTACAATCGACCTTATGTACTCTGTTAGTGCGGAGCCTAACCTCGACGAAGTAGTGACGAGGCTAAGGCATGTCACTTATACTACAACCTGTACGCAGTATATAATAAAGGCAGAAAAGGAAATACGGAGCAAGATAAGACAGTCAACTGAAAATAATAGTTACAACCTCAAGTAATAAACCAGTGTCGTTCAAAATTAAAAATCCTTAGAGTTTTAAATAAAAATACCGAAAACCAACACAGCTCAAGGAAATAGAAACATATAGGTTGTTGCAGTGTGCAACCTGATCCCACCGGACAACACAGAATCCTCATTTATTTCAATGTAATAACATCAATACAATATATATATATATGTTGTGGCGCGTAACCCGATCCCACTATATGTCAATATCAGTATCATAACTCACTCTTATTTCACCATAACAATCCACCCTTATTCCACTTGTTGCGGCGTGCAACCCGATCCCACCGTATAGTACAAGTTCACCCTTATTACACCATATTAATCCACCCTCATTTCACCTGTTGCGGCGTGCAACCTGATCCCACCATCTCAGTACAAAATACTCATTGTACACAATAAAATTAACAATTCAAACCACAAACCTTTATGATCAATAAATACTAAACTGAACCAAAAAGAAAACCTTGTACAACATAGAAAATCTACATAGGTAATACTACACAGCGAGACTAGTCCAGTAATTGACAATAAAAAGGTGCAAATAAGTCAGTTTAATCAAATAGCAGGGGATCATGAATCTATGAAAAGATCTAACATCATTAATAGGAGAGGACATCGACTAACAGGTAGCAAATAAGCAGGGAAAGCATTTAGGGCATATAACATTTGAGACGGGGAAAGAGATAATTAAAGAGAAATTTGGCGGCGTATAAGCACTCGTCACCTTGCATATATGCCGCTCACATGAAAGTCACATAGCATATAGTCTGAGGGTTCCTAATTCCCTCAAGTCAAGGTTAGACACAACACTTACCCTATCCGCAGTCAATTCAGAGCTCTACCGGGGCCTTTCCCCTAGAATCCTCCCCCAAACCACTCATATCTAGCCATAATTTACTAAATAATATTAAATATTGCTAAAGGAATCAATTAAAATGCATAATTTAGAATTTCCAAACTTTTTCCCAAAAAGTCAAAAATCGACTTCGGGCCGACCCGCTTGGTCAAAAGTCGAGGTTCAGACTAAAATTCATTTACCCATTCACACTCGAGCCTGATTATGTAATTAGTTTCGGAATCCGACCTCAAATTTAGGTCTAAATCCCCAATTTGCACCCCCCCCCCAATTTTCCTAAATCCCTAATTTTCTACCATGGAAGCACAAATATTAGGGCTAGGAATTAATGGGTGATGTTAGAAATGAGAGAAAATGAGTTAAAGTATACAAACCTATGAATTGGTGTTTAGTTTTCTCTTCAAAATCGTACCTAGGCCGAGCTCTAATAGAAGGGTTATGAAAATGGGAGAAATCCCATTTTTGAAATATTTTAAGGTCTGGGCGTCAGGGCTTTTTCGCGTCCGCGAAGGGCCTGCCGCATTCGCGAAAGGCAACGGCCCAAAAGACCTACGCGTTCGCGAATAGTTGCACGCGTTCACGATGGTCTGTCCCCCCGTCCATCGCGTTCGCGAGCCTTGGCTCGCATTCGCGTAGAACAACCGATTGATCCTAGCCCACCCCCAATAACTCTACGCATTCGCGTGTGGCCAATCGCGTTCGCGAAGAGCAGACCCCCCAATGCTCTGTGTTCGCGACCATGGCCTTGCATTCGCGTAGAAAAAATCTTTCCCCATCCCAGTTCACTCTTCACGTCCGCGAGAGTACCTTCGTGAACACGAAGAAGGAAACGCCAGATACCAGCAGAAGGTTAAAAAAACAGATTTTTATTCAAAAACATCCGTAGCCTATTCGAAATTTACCCGAGCCTTCGGGGCTCCAAACCAATTATGCAAACAAGTCCAAAAACCTCATACGAACTCACTCGCACGATCAAAATATTAAAATAACGCCTAGAACTACGAATCAGATACCAAATCAAAGGAAATTTTCAAGAAAACTTTAAAACTTCTATTTTCACAACCGGATGTCCGAATCACGTCAAACCAGCTCCATTTCTCACCAAATTTGAAAGACAAGTCATAAATATAATAATGGACTTGTATCCAGCTTCGGAACTAAAAGACGGGCCCGATATCAACAAGAACAAATATCAGTCAATTCTTAAAAATCATTAGACTTTCAATTTTCACCCAAAATTAATAACTCGAACTAGGGACTTCCGAATTCGATTCCGGGCATACGCCCAGGTCCCAAATTACGATAGAACCCACCGGGACCGTCAAAATACAGATCCGGGTCCATTTTTCCAAATGATCGAAGTCAACTTAAATAAATTTTTATTAGTTTTTAGCATAAAAGCTGTCCAGAAAAAATACCCGGATTGCATACGCAAATCTAGAAAGGCTAAAATACGGTATTTAAGGCTTCGAAATACGAAATTTGGTTTTATAACATAAGATGACCTATCGGGTCATCACAGTTATTGTGACACGAGGTTTCTGCTGTGCGGATTATTATTGTGGCACGAGGTTTCTGCCGTGCAAAGTATTATTTGGCACGAGGTTTCTGTCGTGCAGATTGTTATTGTGGCACGAGGTTTCTGCCATGCAGAGTGTTATTTGGCACGAGGTTTCTGTCGTGCGGTTGTTGTTTCCTCTAGTTGATGTATTGTTTGGTGTTGTTGTTGTTACTTAACTTGTAAAATACTTGCTTCCTTACGTGTTGTATTTGTCTTCTTTGATTCCCGTGTTGTTGCTTTCCGTACATTCTATTTGTTTCATTTCCCTGCCATTCTATTGTTTTTTTTATTATCTTCTACCTTAGTTCTTATATTCCAGTTGGGCCCTGACCAGACCTCGTCACTACTCTACCGAGATTAGGCTGGACACTTACAGGGTAATGTTGTGGTATTCTCATACTACGCTTCTGCACAACTTTTTGTGCAGATCCAGTTACTTCCTACCAGACCAGATATCCGTGATTTAGCCCGTACGTGGATACTTCAAGGTATATCTGCCAAAGTCCGCAGATCTCGGAGTTCCCCTCTATCCTTATTATATTATTTTTCCTTATCCTCATTAGACTATGATGTATAGAAATATTTAGTATTTCCCTTTAGAGCTTGTGACTTATATCTACGGGGTTTTGGGAGTTGTTTATACTCTGAGTTGCAGATTTTTATTTGTATATGCTGAGCGGCAGTTTTCATTTATATATATATATCGGTTGATGTTGGGTTTTAGTCATTATTTCAGTTATTTCCGCATATCTATTAGGCTTACCTAGTCTTAGAGACTAGGTGCTGTCACGACATCCTACGGAGGGAAATTGGGGTAGGTGATATATATATATATATATATATATATATATATATATATATATATATATATATCGACCCAAGTTTCTATCTATCAAAACTAACATGTGTCACGGCCCAAGTTTCCCTCCGTAGGATGTCGTGACGGCACCTAGTCTCTAAGACCAGGTAAGCCTAATAGATATGCGGAAATAACTGAAATAATGACTAAAACTCAACATCAACATATATATATATATAATGAGACGATATCCGGTTGAGTTAAGATATAATATAAAAATTTCATATAAACCATTCTAACATCAATTGAAAAAAAAAAAAAGACTTGCTCCAGCTGCTTAACCCAAAAATAGCTTTAGGATAAAATAATTGAATTTACATTTAATGATGTCATAATAATTGGTTCAAATGAAAGCTTAGTTGAATAAATCGCTTAGTTAGACTAAGCAATAACCGACGATAATAATGTGATCAAAGTGGTAAGCAAACGAAAGAGTAATCTTATTGAGAGTGTTATATGAGCCACAATTAACGTTGCAAAGTAAAGTTCAATTTCCCAGCTTGACAAGAGCTAAATGCACTAGCTTATAAAAATGAATAAATAGAACGAAATCAAAATGTGTTACAAGTTAGGAAAGTGGAGATATTTATTGCCTAAACCTAATGTTCATATCCCTAGTTCAGCTCCCACACGTTACTTTGGGTGGTTATTGACTTTCGAGATACTTGTCGATTGTAGGATAAACATTAGGTGTAGTGGATAGGAGTAGATCCCGAATATTTTAGAGGTCGTTGAAGATCAAACAAGACTCTGTATTATAGCTTTATCAATGGATCCCCTAAGCCGTCTTCGAAGTGCTAGTTCACTGGGGCACTGCTCCTGTCTCCCCGGATAGGAGCCATCAAGTCGAAGATATTTCTCGCGAAGGCAAACTACTACAATTCATTCATCTCCAGAATGACACTTATCCCAAGCAACATCGTGTCGCCAATCACGTGTCAAAGTCAGATTTTACCAATACACCAACCAAATGAGATATCCTTTCGATATTACTCCGTAACTAGAAAATAATCGAGCAGGTCAGGCCAAGATATTTATAATGATGTCATATGGCAATAGCCACAGGTTACTATGATACTACTCTCGCAGCAAGTGACATTACTTTGAACTTTACATAAACAAGAAAATCTTGTCTGTCTACTGTTTTGCAATTGGCATGTAGGGTATGTAGCATCAACAAAAGAGCCTTTTAGTCCTCGCTACACGGAAAAAGTCTCATAACGCGCACGGAATTTAATCTTAGTAAGTATACATGGGAAAACGGGAGTTCTTTGCATTTTACACCCAAATCATATGATCTTTGTTGTAATTCACCTTATTCTATTATTTTCAATGGTTTGCATTTATTTTTTTTATTCTGTTCTAAAAGAATGATCTCTTTATAAATAAGAAAATAATTTAATTTAAACATCCAATTCTACTTTCAATGAGAAGTTTTTATTGCAATAGAATCACTCCGGCATGTTTAACACTATAAGTTTCAAAAGAATTATAGTTGCACAAATATTATGGTTATTCTTTCTTAAATTACATGCCTAATCAAATAAGTTCATATAAATTAAAATTTAAAACGGATGGAGTAATTCGTTTATTTAATTGCGGAATAATAAAGATATTCTTTTTCCTGAATTATCCATGAGCGCAAACACATAATAAATTATAGAAGAGGGGAATATTCGAATCCCTCTACGAAAAATTACATTATATATAAGATTTTTATATATAAATTTTTGTGAAAATTCTGCCTCCACTTCTGAATTTAGGGGTGTAAAATGCAAAGAAATCTATGAAACACTGGTGACACCCCTTTTTTTTTCCTTAAAAAATGAGCAAATATTCCAAGTGTACACCATTTAAAACCCACCGTCTCGGCACATTCCTCTCTCTCATATCTCTCATATCCTCTTTAGGCATCAAAACTTCCCCTCTAAGCATCGACACTGTTCAAATTTTTTGAGGAACCAGATCGAAGCAACCCTATAAAGAACCAACCCCATCTTATTCTTTTGTTCAAAAAATACATTTTGGGGTTTGTTTTATCGTTAATGTTTAGATCTGTCCTGCATTTCTCATTTTCTTGAATAGATTCATACTTTTGGTGTCTGTTTACTTATTAAAAAGAAAAAGATTGAAACTTTGGTGTTCTTTTGTAACAATGGGGGATTCTAAGAAGTACATTACCGCTGAGGAGTTAAAGAAGCATAACAAAGCAGATGATTTGTGGATCTCTATACAGGGGAAAGTTTACAATGCGACAAATTGGATAAAGGAACATCCAGGTGGAGATATCCCTATTCTTAATCTGGCTGGTCAAGAAGCAACTGATGCATTCATTGCTTTCCATCCAGGTACTGCTTGGAAATATCTTAACAAGTTCTTTACTGGCTATTATTTGGAGGATTACGAGGTATCTGAGGTATCCAGGGATTATAGGAAACTCTGTTCTGAGTTTGCTAAAGCCGGTTTGTTTGAAAAGAAAGGCCATGGGGTGATTTATTCCTTATGTTTTGTAGCATTTTTGCTTTTCTTGACTGTTTATGGTGTTCTTTATAGTAATAGTTTCTGGATTCGCATGCTTTGTGGAGGATTGTTGGGGTTGGCTTGGATGCAGGTTTCTTACTTGGGTCATGATTCTGGTCATTACTTAATTATGACAACTCGCGGTTTCAACAAATTGGTACAAATTCTAGCAGGGAATTGCATCACTGGGATTAGTATTGCTTGGTGGAATTGGACACATAATGCTCATCATGTCGCCTGCAATAGCCTCGATTATGACCCTGATCTTCAGCACTTGCCTGTTTTTGCGGTGTCCTCGAGTTTGTTTAAATCATTGAACTCTACCTTCTATGGAAGAGAGCTCACGTTCGATCCCATGGCTAAATTCTTTGTCAGCTATCAGCATTTTACGTTCTATCCAATCGTTTGTGTTTCCAGGGTGAATCTGTTTCTTCAGACATTGTTGCTATTATTCTCAAAGAGAAAAGTGACTGATAGACTTATGAACATATTGGGGATCATGGTTTTCTGGACTTGGTTTCCGCTTCTTGTTTCCACCTTGCCTAATTGGACAGAAAGGGTGTTATTTGTCCTCATAAGCTTTGTTGTGACAGGGATTCAACATGTTCAATTCTGTCTGAATCATTTTGCTGCCGATGTCTATGTTGGACAGCCCAAGGGGAACGATTGGTTTGAGAAACACACAGCTGGGACTATTGACATTGCTTGTTCTCCCCAAATGGATTGGTTCTTTGGAGGATTGCAGTTCCAGCTTGAGCATCATTTATTTCCAAGGTTGCCTAGGTGCCAATTGAGGAAAATTTCTCCTATTGTACAGGAGCTATGCAAAAAGCACAATTTGTCCTACAGGAGTTTGTCTTTCTTTGAGGCCAATAGGTGGACAATAAGGACACTTAGGGTAGCAGCAATGCAGGCTAGGAATCTGCTATGGGAAGCTGTTAATACTCATGGCTAATTAATTTTGTGCACAATGTTGAAACTTTATCTAAGTTTGTTTATTTTTATTGCGAATGGATACTATTTTTATATTCATGTTATTTGATTAGAACAAAGAGGAAATGGTTGTGCTTTCTCAGGATCTTGCAATACGGTTTGTAGTTGTGTTGCAGGAACATCCTTCATTTTGCTAGAGCATACATTTAGTGCAAAAAGGACTTGTTCAACTTATGCATACATAATCTGCAGTTATATACTTAAAATATCTTTATAGTAATCTCCATCTTTCTTTGATTTGTCATGTCGTTTGTTACTCCTGGTTTCGTTACAAGATGTTCAAACTTTCAATCTGGTTAATCATCTAATAGATGAGGCTTTGGATCTAACATCATGATTCAGGTCAAGCTTTCTATACTTGATGGGCAGATACAAATTTGTGTGTTGTTTTAACCTTTCATTCTATCTCACGCTTCGAGTTTATTATTTTTTTCTTCTTTTTTGTAGATGATTTTTCCGCTTGGAATATCATACATTTTGTGATGGTGAGGGTGAAAACTGCAGATTAACTGTTCCCATGAAAATGATAGGCAATGAGCAACCATTCTAATGCTTACATGTAGACAATGGCGTCTCTGTGTGTGCTTAATGACTTGCTCTCTGATCTGTTGTGAGCTGGATAATGCATTGGAGAGTTGTAGTTTACTGCTAAATTAACTTAGTGATATGCTAGCAGAAAACGAATTGGAGACATACCCTAATGTGTTTATAGACAGTGGTTTCATTTACAACCAAAATGACTTCAGGGACCCTAGCTTGATGCCTCTGTACTGTTACAATCACAATAACTGGCAGTACTTGTGAAGTTAAATCACTCACAGCAGGAAATGGCCATTTTGAGGTTGCACTTAAATATACCTTCTGGCAGCCCTTGTTTTTTTCTGGAACATATACCTGGAAAGATCAACCCAATATTGAGTTGTTTTCATCGTCGATATCAAAGTCAATTCAATCCGAAAAAAGACTCATCACGAGGGCAAGGGGACAATTACCCTTCCACCCCAACCCAAGAAATTGAGCGAAACATAAGTAGAAGGTCTATCTCTCCTCGCCCTTTTCCATTTTAGATAATAACTTAACTCCATCTCTTGGCAAGATTTATAGCAAAAGCTAAGATAGGTGTATCGATTAGTAGTAACTGGCCATCATAGAGTTATGACTATCTAGGTTGATCAAAGGATTCTGACCATTGCCAAAACTTCTGACCGAAAGATCCTGGTAGCGTATGGCTCAGCTATTGTCCTTCATTGCTATTCTGTTCCCAGAGGAGAAATTATCTTCCTGCTTCAGAACCAATTACTAGTATTGACTGTTAAAGGAAAGTTGGTGCAACCAATTAGGGCAGCCTGGTGTACAAGGGCATCCCGCATTCAAGCAGGGTCCAAGGAAGGGCCGCACCCGAAGGGGTATGATATAGACAACCTACCCTAATGCTAGTATTAGTGGCTGCTGGATACAACTTTACCGTTGATCCAAGGCTCCCCTTCTTGGTGCAACCAATTACTAGTATGCAAATTAGATGAAGATGGTACTTTGTTTATATTAAAGTGATTTTGCTCAAGGATGGAGCAGCGATGATTCTTTAACCATGTACTTTCATCCTTCAAATACGAGTTATAAAAGAAGATTATTCGTACGCTGGTTAAATTTTACATGAGATTGTACATAAACACACTAGGAACATTCAAGACACATTCATACATAAACACACTAAGAAGGTTCAACACCCATAATCGCATGTTGTTCGACTTTAATATATCAGATGTTGCCTTTAATGGAAGCAGTATATCACGTTTGATCATCATACTACTTAGACCACAGCATCACACCACCATATTTAAGCAGCAGTCAGTTTTATCTTATTACCGCGTTTACTATATGAAGAGAGAAAAGGAGCAATGTCATCCCAATTCCATTCTCAACTAGTTTTTTTTTTAAGTCTTAACAATGTGCTCTTACAGAAAGTGGCTTTATCTCCTGTTCGTCCTTTATATATGTATCATGTGGTGCATTAATATTAATAGTGTTCTAACTATGAAAAACTGGTATGCATTTAGTCCTAACTAACGGTTCGGTTTCCATCAACTCTAATGAGTTCATGTGCTGCAGAGATGCCCTGACACCCCTTCCTACAAGGTGGCTCCGCCACTGCGTACACCACGTGCCTTTCTTTTCATTAGTAATTACGTAATTAGTAATTTGTAAAATATGCATCAGTAACAGTTACGGAGAGTGTATGCATCCAAGTTGGATGAAGAGTTACGCGTTGCTCTTTCCCTCCTTCTAAAACACACAAAATAAAAGAAAACAACTATTTAGATCCCATTTGGCGTTTGGATTAGCGAAAAGTAGCTTCTAGGGAAATTTACCTTAGTAGACAAATTTTAAAGTATTTTTCAATAAATACTAATGATTGAAAAAGATTTCAGGCGGTACCAATTTTATAGGTTTTTTTTTACCACTTTTTTACATTTTATTTACTAGCACAATTGGGTAGAGGTGTTTGTCGGTCGATATGGTATGGTCTTTAGACATTTCGGTTCGGTTTTTTCGGTTTTCAGTTTCTTAAAATGTTATGCCAATACCGTACCTAAATTAATTCGGTATGGTTCGGTTTTCTCCTTGCGGTTTCGGCTTATTCGGTTCGGTTTTCTCCTTGCGGTTTCGGCTTATTCGGTTCGGTTTTCTCCTTGTGGTTTCGGCTTCTAGGGTAACTTCGGTTTATTCAGTTTGAATACTAAAAGTCATAGACTGTAATATTCTTAATTAAAGTACTCAAAAGTAAAAACGTTTGTTGACAAATTTTTTATCCAAAACCAACAAATATCAGCCCACAGAGAGAAAACTGCATATAAAGGAATAAATTTGATCATTAGAAATGCATTGTTACTTGTTTAGAGCTAATTGATGAATTTAGATAATAAAGGAAAGTAAAATTTTAGATTTTTTATATTTATGTTATAATTAATAATATGTGTATTGTGTAATATATATATTTCAGTACAGAATCAGTATTTCAGTATTTTCAAATTTAATACTATTTTTTTAAAACTTAAACCAATTACCATATCGAATATCAAATACCAAAATTTTCTATTTCGGTACGGTAATTCAGTATTTACCAAATTATGCACAACCGATAGAATCCTAATTAATTCCATTTAATTTAAACGTATACTCCCTTTAAATGCGGGATCATGTTTCCCTTTTATTTATCCCACTGAAACAGGTAAGTGTGTGTATGTAGTAGTTTTGTAATAGGTATATACAATTACTATGGAAAATATCAAACCGTAATTTATTATATGATTTATATCTTCACTTTCAACACATTATGTATATATAAACTATCACTTCTATACTATTACATCTTAGCAAATATTTTCTAGAGAACACAGCCCAAAAAGATAGAATTATATTAGACAAACATAATATGGAGATAAGGATACGGAGTATAGAAACGAGAACTTTTGGGAGAATTGTTAGTATATGATAATGATCTCTTTAAGGGAAATGTTTTAATTTAGGGATTTTATTTTATTGTAAGCAAGTTAATTACCGCAGGGAATGTGTGAAGGGATCTTTTTTGGTATAGTATGTAAATCTATTTTTAGTGCCAAGTGTAAAAATAAAATCATTGGTAATCAATGTTAATTTACCTTATAAAATCATTGGTATATAAAGATCGCATTCAATTTGAAGGCAAATTGTGTCTATTATCAATTGCTTAGCATGTTTATTTATTTTCGTTAATTCTAAAAGTCAATAATTTATTAGATAAAACGCCTCGCATCACGTTGTAAGTATATAATAAATTTTTACCCTACTTATAAACTCCCCACTCCACCCACCCCCTCAACCAGTCACGACTTGCTCGCTCGCTCGTTCTCGGTATGTCTTGTGGAGCATATGCTCGCTCGTTCTACTCCTCCACAAGAAAGGTAAGATTCCATACTTTATTTTCCATCTTCACTGCACTCAAAAGTGAAGTTTGAAAGGTGATACTTCTTTCTATGTACAGACAACTAAAATGCATTGATTCCCATATACTTGCCTACTGTAGTGGCATAGAAATGATAAGGTCCTCTTAATCAAAATGTGATTAAAAAAAATTACGAAGGATTTAAGTTTTATGGATTCAACCTTTAAGTTTTTTTAACATTAAACTTATGTTGTAATTTTAGAAGTTTTATACATAAACTTGTGTTCCGCGTTAAAAGTACTTGGTCCACATGAACCAGGTGCTCGAGTGCTACATTTGTTTAACTAAAAAATGGAATTTCGGTCAAAGCTTTAATTTAGAAGAACTCGGGTTACTGATAATCAAAAGAATATATGAAAGAAAGTAATTTGGCTAGCAATAATATAATCAGAAGGAAAACAAATAAATCAATATATTCAGATAGTATTTTGTGTCCCCACAATTGATCAGTTATCTCCCTTTTATAGCTATTTGGGAGATATGCGTTTTGCCCTTGTCATAAGGCTATTATGAGTAATTAAAGACATTGAATGCTACGTTACACAATCATTGTATTTAATACAGATTCTCTAACGTATTCTGTATTTAATGCTCATTAAATACTGTATTTGCACTCTCATATATTGTCAGATTCATTCCCCTTGATTCCTGGACCTAAATGACTTAAATAGGTACGAGCGCCGAGTCCTTTGAATATCTGCCCGTGCCTCTTCCTTTGCCTTTGCTCGTATCTGTTGCAACTCGTGTCTCTTTTCCAGCTGTAACTCTTTGACTAGTCTACGTGTCTTGACAGGTCATCTTTATTCTACTTTAATATGTAAACTCAATTTTTCCCAATACTGAATTTGCAAGCATACTTTTTAATCCAGTTCCCATTGTTGTGCCCTGTTCTCATTTGGTTAAAACAAGCATGACCTGCTTGCAACAAAGCAGAAAGGAAACATGTGTGGGTGGTGGCGACAAAAAGAATTTGATTGGGGACAATACCAGTCTCCGTCTGTTGGAAAGATGTGAGAGTTTTCCCTCCTTTGTCATACATTCTATATGCAGATATTATTTGTCCATGGCATGTGTTTAATATTCGTGTGCTCAAAGACCTGGATAGCATTACTTAAACTCCTAGTTTCGAAGACCATTCCCATCACTCCATATTTAACAGGGACACTTGACTTAAAATTGAACCTGATAATGCATCCATTGAACTCTTCCCCCTGTCTTGCCTAAAATGCTGGCAACATCTGCCATAATTCCATCTATTCTCATTCTACTGAACATTGTGAAAACTGCAGACATACCTCATATTGCATGTTAAAATATCTATAAAATTTATGTTCTTGAAGTGCCCCAATGCACGCTCCATTTTTTCACCTTTGGCAAGCATGTTTATTATGATATTGCTTGCAGTAGCAATCCTCCACGTATTTCCGGGCCATAAGGTTTTAATACAGCAAAAGGTCATCAGGTTCCAGGAAACAACAATTATAACAGCTACTTTTACAAGTAGCTTGACCGAACAATCCATTCTTTTGCACCAATTACCACAAGCATCAAGCAAAGATTATTCTGGTTTACACTAAGCACATTTGCCAAAGAGTTCTTTAGCCGAGGGTCTATCAGAAACAATTTCGATGAGGCTGCGTACATTCTACCCTCTTGTTTACATTTGCCAAAGAGAATGCGGAAATGAGGCATATCATTCCTTTCTTCCTCTTAGCAAAATCTGTATTCTCAAACCCTCAGGGGTTGGCCTGGTGACAATTGACTTGAGCCTTGGGGTTTGCTCTCTTTCAAGGTCTCAAGTTCGAAACCCACTGGGTGCAAACAATTTCTGAGGGCCATCGGACTGGGTAAAACCTGAATTAACTGTGATGCACTTGCGGGAAACTCCTTGCGGAGGGCCTGTGCACCCCCGGGAATAGTCGGGGCTCGAAGAGACTCGGACACCCGGTGCAAATAAAAAAAAAAAATTAAAAATCTGTATTCTCAAACAGAGCACCATTCTTAGCTGGTGACACCAATTTCTCAACCTTCAGGCCGCTGCAATCATCAATTTTCACCTCCTTAAATTCTCCAACACCCTTCTCGTCATTGGAATACGTTTCTACATTCTGATATGCTTCAATCTCCTTGTTTTCTTCGTTAATTCTTCCAATAATGTTAAGTGATTCTTTCAGTTTTACTACTGTTTCTGAATGATTAGAAGCAAGAATATTCTCATTACAAGTATCCTCTGCTCCATTATTTTGTGAATACCCACTAATCAATGGAACTCAAAAATTCATATCCCACTTTGGCATTTCCTCAAGCACCTTGTGAGCCTTCTTCATAGAATTTTCCTATGCCTGAAATCGAGAAAAAAAATCAACGGGTTCGGAATTCACCTTCTTAATTGGAGAAAATAACAAGGCTTTCTCTCCTCCAATGGTTTGGCTTCTGCCAATCGTTACCTCTTCTGTGGAATTTCTGTCTCATCTATGTACTCAGCCATATCAAAATCACCACCGCCTACTTCTGATTGCGGCTCATAAGTGGGAAACATTATGTCCTTCAATGGCCAGGCTACTTCAGATATATTCCTCTTCAACGAAGCTTCTGGATACCAGCTGACGTCGCAACAACAATAGAATTCTGCTCAACCTTTTGTCAAACTGAAATTAATGGCAACAGAAACAATAAATTCGCAGTCAGTAGCTTGCTACATCAACTGTAGTACACGATTCTCCTTGCTACTGTTGATACCATCCTCCTCATCAGTTGGCATTTCATCGAACAGTTTGTGCACATATTTTTGAAGTCTCGTGCTAATATAGTTGATCCTCCATTGAAGGTGACAAAGTTGGTTCGACCGATATTGCACAGATATCTTTCCTTTGTTTCCAATTCCCTTCACCTGGAGAGAAGGAGAATTTATGTGAAACGCTGTCGATTCCTCTGCCGGAGACGTAGATGGAGTTATTAGATGCCCATTACAGGTAATGTCGTTGTGAATCTGCAGGAACGGTGGGAGAATTGTAGCCAGCAATTGAGCCGGAAAACTGTAGTTTGAATCTTGATGCTTGTGTGATGCTGAATTAGGAGAATAGGAATAGAAAATTAAGACTAAACTGTAAACGATGGAAACTATGTAAAATGCAATTTGTATCATCGAATTTCTGCTTATTTACTACTTCTCTGTTTTGTCAGGTGATGATTTTTCCTTTTTTCTTAATTGTAATTTGGATAATCTTCAGCTCTTCTTTTTAATTTTATGAATATCTCATCTGAGTAATCTTTAGCCGAGGGTCTATTGGAAACAGTCTCTCTGCCCTTCAAGGGTAGGGGTAAGGATGCGTACATCGTACCCTCCCCAGACCCCACTTGTGGGAATTTAATGGGCTTCTTAGTTGTTGTTGTTGTTCTCGTAGGAGTAATATTATTTGATTTTGGTAATTTTGAATTTTGTTTATTTAATTTTTTGTTCGGTTGCTGTTGTTTCTGCAGAGATAGAATAGTGAGGGACTGTCAACATGTATGTACAACAGGTAATTATTAATCTATGGCCCTAAATATGTGTAAACAATTAATTGTGTCTATTAATATACATGTTGTTTGGATGCTGATTTTGCAAGGGTGTTTTCTTAGCAATTTTTTATATGGGGTGTATTTCTTCTGTTGTAGGTCATCATCTAAGGATTTAAGAGCTATCGGGAACAAGTAGCCACTGAAGATTTCAGTCCGAAAGTTAACTCTGTTGGTAATGTCATTTATACCTTGGTGAAGTTTAGTGTGCCACATTTTTGTTTGAACTGAGAGATGTTTTAAATTTTCTTCTGTGTGCAGTTGGCCCGAATGGATCTGGCAAGTCGAACTTTTTCCATGGTGGGTTACCCTGATGTTTTTCTGGCTTATTGATAGTTTGATGAGTCCATGTTACTTTAATTAAATAATTTATTTATTCTGTTGTGCAGCGATTCGTTTTGTCGTAAGTGACCTCTTTCATAACCTGCACAGTGAAGAAAGGCAGGCTTTTCTTCATGTATGTTCAGTATTTAATCTTTAGAAATCTGCAGTAATTCATGCCCTTTAATACATTTACAATGTTTCTAATATCTCCCCTTTTACCATACAGGAAGGAGCAGGTCACCAAGTATTATCTGCTTTCGTGGAAATTGTAGTTGATAATTCAGACAATCGAATGCCGGTAAAGTGTTGTCTATATGCACCTTTATGCCATTTTTTCTGGACTAGCAGTCCTGGCCTTGCTATATTTGCCATCATTGGTTTCTAATCTGCTGGAGTTGGCTTATATATGGAGTATAATTTTGGCCATTCAGTTTCCAATCTGAGTATTCGTGCCTTTTGAAGGAAGCTTGCGAAAGGCTGAATGAGAGATAGAGCTTTGATCAAGAAGAAGAAAATTATATGCTTTCCCTCACGGGGGAACCAAGCAAGGGATGAGCGCTGGCGCTAAAGCTGTTGTTTTCTTCCTTCATTTCATAGCGGAAGGTTGACTTTTGGGTATTCAACTTTGTGTTGCAGCTCAATGAGACAACCCTTACACATAAGGTTTAAGTTCAGCCTCAGGGCGGTGGTCTCTCTATCAGGCCCCGCTGCTTCAGTCTCTTTCTCTTTATCCGCATTCCCATACGGATTAACAAGCCTTTCTGTACTCTCTTCCTGGCATTAGAAAAGTTGTCTAAATCTACTAAATAAGAAAAAAATCCTCCAATAGTAGTATAGGTGGGGCAGAAAGGATGAACGGAGGCAGGCAAGTTTGTAAAGTAGAGTTTTTCTCGGCCCATGAAAATTTGAGAACTATACATTCATTAGTACCTTTGGCTAAAGTATCTGAAACCAATTGTTTGCAGGAATAGCCTGTGAACTTAAGATGTGACGGCTTCTGTTGGCAACTGTGGAACAGATATTTACTATGTTGTGGATGTTGAAATATTATTACATTTTGACAGGTTGATAAGGAGGAAGTGGCTGAGAAGAACAATCGGTCTCAAGAAGGATGAGTATTTCTTGGACGGAAAACATATCACGTAAGTAGTTTATGAGTGTTGTTCATTGCCTCTGCTGTCAGCTGCGTGATAGAATCTTTCTTTATGTTGCAGGACGAAAGAGGTCCAGAATTTGCTGGAAAGTGCTGGGTTCTCTCGGTCTGATCCCTATTATGTTGTGCAGCAGGGAAAGGTACATTACGTTAATATTGTTTTTCTACTTCTTATTCGTGTCTTATAGTCTCCTCTTGTTTTCTTGTAGATTGCGTCATTGACATTAATGAAAGACTCAGAACGGCTTAATCTGTTGGAGGAAATTGGTGGGGCACATGTTTATGAAGAGAGGCGCCGAGAAAGTTTAAAACTCATGCAGGAAACTGGCACGTTATTTTTGAAATTTATGCTTCTTGGATATTAATGTTTTGTTGCTAACATTTTTGTGAATCAGGTAACAAGAGAAAGCAAATAATTCAAGTGGCACAATACTTGGACGAGAAATTGAATGAGCTTGAACAAGAGAAGGAGGAACTGAAAAAATATCAACAGCTTGACAAGCAGCGCAAATCTCTGGAATACACGATTTTTGACAAAGAACTTCATGATGCACGCCAGAGATTAAATGAGGTAGAGTACTCAAATAGCAGAGTTGAAATATCAATGTGAAAGTTTGCTCTTGTAGTTCTAACCTATCAATTGCAGGTAGACGAGGCTCGGAAGAAAGTGTCTGAGAACTCTACTGAGATGTATAAGGCTCACGAAAAGTCCAAGGAGCTGGAGAAGTTGTCCAAAGATCTGACAAAAGAAATTCAAAATTTAAGCAAGGGGAAAGAAGCAGTAGAGAAACAGCGGACAGAGGTTATCAGAAAGCGCGCCAAGCTTGATCTTGATTATAAAGACCTTCAAGAGAAGATGTCTACAAATATTAAAGCTAAAGTACTCTTTTATTGTATGACAATAATTGTTCTTCCCAACTGCATGATTATAATGGCAAATACGATAAGGATAAATTGTCATTTTATGCTTTCTGGGATTCAGGATGATGCACACAAACAACTGATGTTTCTGGAGAGAGAAATTCAGGAAACAAAGAATGCTCTCAATGATATCAAGCCTTTGCATGAGAAACAAGTAAAAGAGGAGGAGGACATTACTAGAGGGTATATCGATTATATGAGGCACTTTTTTGAACAAGCTAGAGTCTGATAGCCAAAATTTCAGAAATTAGAATAAAACATTAAGTTTTTATTTTTCCTCCAATAAGAGTTCTGGTCCTCGAGCATATGAAGTTTCAAAATAGAAAAATGTTTTATGGGTCTTGGGCTCCATTAAACTATTTCATCAAGGACAAAAAGAAAAATAATCAATGGCTGTTTTCTTATTTTTTTTGTTGGTTGCTTCTGATACTTGGCTTTTTCTGTATGAATATAATCATATTTGTATCCGTGCTTTTTCTGTATGAGTATAATCCTATTTGTATCCATTGATGTTGATGTTCATTTCATAGCTTTATGTGCACCAAAGATGCAAAATATTTGGTCAAGTTGTTTCATAGTATGTGACTGTCTTGTATTTATCTTCCTGGTTTCTGTTTTAACTTAGACTGATTATAACTGTAGATTTGACAATCATGGTGTCTTAAATAGGATTATGGATCGTGAAATGAAACTCAGCATTCTTTTCCAGAAACAAGGCCGTGCCACCCAATTTGCCAACAAAGCTGCTAGGGACAAATGGCTCCAGAAGGAAATTGATGAATATGAACAAGTTTTATCTTCAAACTCAACGCAGGTAATATTCCTTGTTAAAATTTGTTAGCACATGGAGCTATTGCAGCGTTTTCTTACTCTTCAATACTTTGATTTATGAATGGTTGAGGACTCTGTGCTACATGTTGTATTTAAAGTGTCTTGTCGCTTTGGAGGCTTTGTTTATCAATATATGCTGAATATGTAACTTGATACAAATGCATTTGCAAATAGTATGACAGAATACTTATGATTAAAAGTATATGCAAATGCACCAAGTTTAGAATGTGGGTGATGCATGTGAGTGCAAGGTAAAGATGAACAATGTTAGGGTTTCATTTTCTTATGTTCCCGGCCAAAAAAAAGAAGACTAATTCTTTCAGGTAAAAGCGATACATGAAAGATGGGCATCGGCCCAAGACATAAAGAGTCCAAGGAAGTGCATCTCAGAGGTTATTGATCTTGTCCATTTTGTCATGGATTGTTCCTGTCATGTGCATTTCTTAGTAGGAAGCTCCTTTTTTCTCTCTTTAGTTGTCAAATGTTCGTTTATCTTTTGTGTTCGTCTTAAATAAGAAGCTTCATGTTAACAACAAAACTGAGGAAAAGGTTAATTCTTATTACCATCAATATGATTTTCTACTTAATTGTCTTAACTCCTTTTCTATCTCAGGAGAGAAAGCTTCAAGATGAAATTGATCAGCTCAATAAGGACATGAATGATCAAGATGATATAATTAACCATCGTAAAGTTCAAGCGGACAAAAAAGAATCCCTCATATCTGGCTACCTAAAAGCTTATAATCAGTATAAAGTGGAGCGAGACAAGTTGCATGATGAGCGGAAGTATGATTATTCAGTTATGTAAGGCTTATATGAGTGTTTTCGAGCAGCATTATTTATCTAGAATTATCTGAATTCTGCAATTTCGTATTTGTGTTCGTCTCAGGTCCATGTGGAAACAGGAAGCTGAGCTCACTACTGAAATTGAACGGCTCAAGGCTGAAGTTATGAAGGCTGAGAAAAGCCTAGACTATGCAATTCCTGTTGTGAGTAACCTCTATAACATGTCATCTATGTAACATTCTTGGGTTATGTAGTTCCAATTTTATATGCTTGGTACTTTTTGTTTTACCCTTGATTTCATCAACGAAAAGTAATCTGGTCTTCTAATATTTAACACCCGATTGGCAAATTTCCTGGTATGAAGTCTATGATTTTGTTTACGCAACTTTTTGTTGGGTAGTTTGGTGCTTCAAATTGCTCTTGGTATAACTAGGTGTTTTCATAAATTCATGTGATGGGCGTTGTGTATTCACCTGGGAGGATGGTCCAGTCGAATACCTTGGTCTTGACTCTTGATCATAAACCAGTTGTAGAAGTGTTTGTTATCAAGAGTTGAGATACTTGAAGAAATAAATTTTTCTGGAGCAAAAGAAATAATATATACTAGGAACTGTGATGTATCAGTGAAATATAGGTGTTTCGTGTCACAACCGGCAAGACCTATTCATGAGAGACACGCTAAGTCTAGTATTATATAATGTCTATTAGGTTAAAAGATTAGATCACAGGAAAAAGCTTACCTAGGTGGTGGTACCATTTGAATAGCTACAATAAGAGCTAACATAAATAGGAAATATACAAAACAAAATTGTGATCGGTCAAATGAGCCTGGAAAATGGATAGGCTCTTAAGTCCTCTATATACTTCTAAATAACATTAAAGAATAAACATTGAGACATTTAAAATTTCGCTCTCTGAATAGGGGCCTTCTCATTTCAAAGCATCTATTTCACTCGTGATATTGATTGTTAGATCTTCGTTCTGAGGGAAGAGGAATAGAAGACGGAACTGGGACGGGTGATTAACTATGTCATTTCTATGTTCCTAGATACCTGAAATGGCATGTATTACTGCACTATAAACATGCTTGGTTTTTCATCTTTTTTTTTTTAATTCTCAGGATATGCAGAGAGTATGAAATCTCTGGAGTACATGGCCCAATTTTTCAGTTGATTCAATGTGAAGAAAAGTTTTTTACAGCTGTTGAAGTTACTGCTGGAAACAGGTATTGGCAAAAGTTCTGCCAAGGACAAGGAGCTGCTGATTATTGTCCTATGCTGCTTGCCAAGCTACAAACCTACAACACTGCTTTGCATCCGTTCGATGCTTATACTCACACGACTTACTCTCTCTTCTTTGCAGCTTATTCCATGTGGTGGTTGATAATGATGAAATATCAACTAAAATTATCGGACACCTCAATGCACAAAAAGCTGGACGAGTTACATTTATTCCACTGAACAGGGTTAAAGCTCCACATGTTAATTATCCACAGAGCTCTGATGTTATTCCGCTTCTGAAAAATTTGACGTTTGCTTCTATATATCAGAAGGCATTTGAGCAGGTCTGTTACCAAAAATTTTAGTTTCATTTTGTATTGCAATATTCTCAAATCACTTCAGCCCTGACCTAACCAGCCTTTTGTGTTTGGTCCTTTGGGCTTTCATGGTAGATTTTCACTTGCCTAATCTGTTTAGAAACAGAACAATTTCAATATTCGTTCATATGCCGCTAGATAGTAGTTCTCTATTAGATCTTTATACACTTTTTCTATGATCCAAAAAAAAAGGGAAGCTTTTAGGTTCTGGCTGCATTATTTCTTCTCTACCCTTTTAACTGAAAGTTTGACTGGATTGTAAAGTAACCATCCATGGTTCATTTCGTATCTGTGTTCCTTTAGCTTTGCATATTCAGTATAGCTGTTGCTACTTCTCAGGTCTTTTGTTCCTGTAAGAGTTCTTATATTTATCTCAGCCAGGTGTTTGCTAGAACTGTAATTTGTCAAGATATGGATGTTGCTAACAGGGTTGCTTGCATTCATGGGCTTGACTGTATTACTCCGGAAGGTTAGAACTTGAGACACTTTATACTTTGATTGGTGTTTATGTGCATTAGTCTGATCTGACTGGACTTCTTTATGCAGGTGACCAAGTTAGTAAAAGAGGTGGCATGACTGGTGGATTTTATGATTCTAGACGCTCAAAATTGAGGTTTATGAGCACCATCAAACAGAATACGGTGTCCAACAACCTGAAAAAGAGTGAACTTGAGGAAGTTAGAAATAACCTTCAAGATATCCTTACCGAGTTTCAACCTCTACTAAAATTTAGATTTTAACATTGTTCAGCACTCCTTTTATTTTAGCATGTTATTGTTTTCGGTTTTGCTTCTACTACTGCTCAAAGGTGATTCCCTTGACTTCTTCACACACCACTCATTTTGTGCTGGATACCACACCTTTGACTACGACACAAAACCAATGGTTTTAACAACTGTGAAACTTTTAGAAAACAAGTAGTTGCTAGCAACTCTGAAACTTTTACTCGGATGATATGGTTTGAACTCAAACTAGAAACGTTTTTGCTGAAACACTCACTAATGTTCTTTGCTCATCATTTTAATTTGCTAAAGGGGCTTACCGTGCACGAAGTGCTCCTTGGCTAGTGCGAGGTAGGGGGAGAGTGGCGTATAGCATATACAGCTTCCCCCTTCCTTTTGTGCAAAGAGGCTTTTTCCATGCCTCGAACATGTGACCAGCTTGTGAGGTCATTGAAGGAGCAATTTGCTGTTGTGCCAGGGTCTATTCACTTTCATTTGATACAGTGGTTAATGTCATGTGCATTTTGTTTAAATTGTTTGAATAATCTTAAAATGTCCTCCTTGTGGGGGTTTAGGTGGGGACAACTTATGAATTGAACTCATGGTAGCTTCTATGTATTTGAAAGATAGAGACTGAGACGCACTAAAAAGCCATTTGTCAATTCACTTTAAGTTGGACTAAACAGCATGGAGATATTTTTAGGTTGGCATCGCTCTGCCACGTTATAATCAAGTCATTCTGCTGGTTTAAGACACCACAGAAAGTTAAGGACTGAGATGTAGGGTGGAAAATCTGAAATGGCAGAAACCTGTCAATATCAGCCTGTGTGTTGTATGATCTCTGTTGACTAAAACTATTAGAACATAAGTCTACTCACTTGAGCTTCAAACGTTTTAAAGCAGTTAATGGGCACTTAAGACTTGGTGAAACTTCAATATGTGCAGCACTAATGTATATGTCATTTAGGGTTTTCCCCTTATATAAGTTGGAATAGAATTATCCTTTTTGCTCTATTGAACATGCATCGCTTATTTCCTTTAACTTTGTAAGAGTTGCGAACAATCCTTTTGTGTGGATTAAACAGTTACAAGCGACAACAAGGTCATATACTTCTCCTTTCTTGGTGTCTCCAGTTTTATTTATCATGTGTTCAAAGGATGTTCATTATATTCATTTTACCTTTTATGCTTTCACTTAGCTTTTCCCACAGATAGAACAGAAAATTATTAAACTTTTGGCTGAGCAGCAGAAAAATGATCCTTCCCTGTCTCATGACAAGTCTGAGTTAGAACAGCTTAAACAAGATATCGGTAATGCTGACAGACAGAGACAATCCATCTTAAAATCTATTCAAAAGAAGGTGCCTCCTCTTGAAAAACTTTTGGATCTCTTGCCACTAATGATGTTTCTTCTTCAACATAGACTGTTGGTTTTTGCAGGAGAAACTGCTTGGTAATATTTTGAGTCAAATCGATCAGATCAGAGATAGTATGGTACGAAACAAGATGAAATGGGAACAGAACTTGTTGATCATTTAACACCAGAAGAGCGAGATTCTCTGTCACGCTTGAACCGTGAAACCACGACTCTGAAGGAGAAGCTGATTGTGTGCGGGGCTAATCGGATAGAGGTTTGTTGACGCCAGGATTACTGAAGTCAATTTATGACATAATCGATACAAATCACTTGCTGACTTTTATCGGCTTTTGTAGACTGAAACTAGAATAGAGGAGCTTGAGATGAATCTGTCAACAAATCTTGAAAGACAAAAACAAGAGTTAGTGGCCATGAGTTCTTCTGTCGACATTGATATGCTACAGAGTGAAGTTGAGAGCAAGAATCAGGAACTTAAGGATGCAGTCTCACTAGTTGACCATTTGACTGAAGAGCTTGCAAGTGAGTCCTGTTTTTTGATTTTAAAATCTTTGGTATCGTATATGTTCAAAAATTTTAATACAAAAATGGCCTGCACAGAGGTTTCTGGAAGTATAGATGAACGAAACGAGAAGCTCGAGCAGATCAAACAGGAAAAGGATAGTCCGAAGGCAAATATTCTCCATTATATTTCAACTTCACGTGGCCTGTTTTGCTATGTGCTAATACAAAATTTTCTTATAGGATCTAGATAAGTATCAGAATACACTTCAGGATGAAGCAAGAGCATTGGAGCAGCTACTAAGTAAACGGAACACCTATCTTGCCAAGCAAGAAGAGTACTCGAAGAAAATTCGGGAACTGGGTCCTTTATCTTCTGATGCCTTTGAAACGTATTGCTCTTCTCTAAATTGGTGTATATCCTTTTTGGCATTTGAATATGGAGAACTCTATTTTGCTTCTATTTTATTTTATTGTTTATTTTGTATAGATCTTCTTTTCAGTGCTAGAAGCTAAAAACAGGCAGATATACTTACAACCGTTAGTAACTATAATCATAAACTGTGGCTAAAACTCCGAGCTAAGGTGAAGAGGAGCTGAATTTCCTGACAGGATGCCCTTTAGGTAATTGAATTAACAAAATCTATTGGATATTAGAATAAGACCTAATGAATAATTTGCTTCTTTAAATATTTTCTTTGTGCGTGTAGAAGAATCTCTAAAGCATATAACTAATTAGAAGGTATAATCTCACAAAATATTACTGCATTGAAGCTATTTGGCCTTAGCTTGCAGCACGAGTGTCTTTCAAATCATCTTTCATCAAAACATTATAAACTGTCATATGAGTCCAGTTTGGACTTTTTCAAGTGTGTGAATGCAGTTGAAACGGTACAATTAATTGGCATCATAAATATGAAATAGCTTGTGTTTTTGCACCAGAATGTCAAAGTACATATTTCTGATACATTTGAGTGCCATTTGCCAGCTAGATGATTGACGGAGTTAGGGAATCGTGTGAAATTCATGGTTGTTGAAAGTGAGAAGCGGGAAAATGTTTAGAGTGCTGTCTTATCTTAAAACTCTGACAAGAGCATGTGTCTCCATCTCTTTTCATATGTGTTTGATCTTGTTTATACTTGTGTGTTTCTGGATTGTGTTATTCAGGAGTAAAGGCAGTAAGCAATCATCCTTTTATCTGCTTGTTAGAACTCCCTTTCTTTTTAGTCTCTTTTTATGCTTCATCAAAGGGCAGCCCGATACACAAAGCATCCTGCATTCACGCAGGGCCGGGGGGAGGGCCATACCTTTAGGGTGTGTGATGTAGACAGCCTACCCTAAGCAAGCATTTGTGGCTGCTTCCACGGCTCGAACCCGTGACATATAGCCTACACAAAGACAACTTTACCATTGCTCCAAGGCTCCCCTTTTTATGCTTCATCAATGGAAGAAATTTTAGTCCTGTTTTTTTTTCCTTGTTTCTCTCCATACCCTTCTATTCTTTTTGTGGGGTGGGTGAAGGGTGGGGGTGAGGATGATGACAATGATCCTAATGATGATGCGCCTTGTGCTGATATGGAGGGCAGGGTTGAGAAATATATTGGTGTGAAAGTGAAGCCATGTATTTCTCGTTGTTATTGAATTCTATATTGGACCGATAATTCTGACAATCACACACACAGAAAAAAAAAAGTATGGTCATGGATATCCCGTGCTGTTTACAAACTTTGAAATCTGCATCTTGTGAGCTAATTTTCGTCTAACTCGATGTTCTTGCGATAGGTGTCCTTCACTGGACAAGAAGAAACACAGTCAATGAAACAGCTATCAGGGGGTCAGAAAACTGTGGTTGCGCTCGCACTTATATTTGCCATACAAAGATGTGATCCTGCCCCATTTTATCTTTTTTATGAGATAGATGCAGCACTAGATACTCATTACAGAACAACGGTGGGGAGTATCCTCCTAGAGTTAAAATTATTTCCTGCATTCCTTCTTCTCTATCTACCGTCTCTATCTATGTTGCTCTGACTCTCAAAAAATTTTGCCACACCCCCATGTCGGATCCTCCAAAACAGCCCTAGTTTTGGAGGATTCAACACGCACCAGGACAACATTTTTGAAGAGTTCGAGAAACATAGCCTACTTATTTCCTTTGACTATAATTTTCTAGATTTGGTTCGTGATTTGGCAGACAGGGGTAGCATGCAATTTATTACAACAACGTTCAGGCCGGAGCTTGTGAAAGTAGCTGATAAGATATATGGTGTGATACACAAAAATAGAGTTAGCTGTATCACCATTATCTCCAGGGACAAAGCCTTAGATTTTATTCAGCACGATCAATCTCATAACTGATTCAGGTGAGCATTATTTTTATGATATAATTGTTGATGTATCCCCAAAATTTTGGGGATACATCAACAACTATAGCGTTAACTTGAAGAGATTATAGTGCTAATGGTTATTGACCTCAGTATTTCTTTAAATGTTGGCCACTTTATTGATGTAGTGTTCTCTCCATAAAAACACGGCGGAAATAGTAAGAAGGAACTAGCTTGTTTAAGTTCCATTCTCAACTTCTGATTGTGCTGTGCCCTATGCTTCAGAACTAATGGATTTTATAGGAGATGCATGGCTCCTGTCATTTGTTGTTCGTAGTATATTAATTATTGTTCTATCTTGTGGTCATTGCCTTAGTTTTATATTAGTAGTTTAACGTATACGATGTTCTCTTGCAGATAAATTAATTAGTCTGATGCATATAATCAATCATTTCTTTTTGTTTCGTGCAGTACTAGGCAATGTTTTTGGGAGAAATTCAAAAATAGCCAGATTTACAATTGGTCGTTCAAAAATAGCCCAGTTTCAAAAGTAATCGAAATTTAGCCACTTTTTATGTAAAGATAAATTTGAGCGAAACCACTATTCAAAACCCGGAAAAAATGCCAGTATATTATGCTGGAGTTCCAGCATAAGTATACTTGAACTCCATCATATTATACTGGAGTTCCAGGATAAGTATGCTGAAACTCCAACATAATATACTGGAATTCCAGCAAGTATACCGGTCCAGCATAATATACTGGAGTTTGGAGCACCGGTGCTCCAGTCTCCAGTATATTATACTGGAGCCAGCAAAATATACCGGTCCAGCATAATATGCTGGAGTTCATACACATGTGCACCGAACTCCAGTATATTATGTTGGACCGGTCTCTGTTGTAGCAAAATAATGGTTATTTTTTATTGACTTGGTAAATGCTGACTATTTTTGATTGACCAGTCCGAAAACTAGCTATACCATGCTATTTTTACTTTTTTTTTTGGTTCTTCGTGGAAGCTGAATTAGACAATAAGAGAGGCTTTTAGAGGCCCACTGCATTTAAAAAAAGAAAACTTCACAAACCACTATTATTTATTGGTTATTAGCTAGCTGTAGCTACCATTTACTATATTACTTCCTATAGCTATATTTTCAGTTTTGCTAGAGTATATTCGATGTATTTAAGCTACTTTATTCATGAATACAATAGCAAAACTCGGCGTGAAACAGGGGAGTACAACTAGACAATTATTGTATTCGACTGTATTCACGATATGTATTTGTGAATACAGTAACGTAAATAGCGTAAATCGTGGTCTATTCAGCTGATTTTAAACGGAAAGTGAATCAATTAACACAAATAGACTCCTAATATAACTCAACAAACTCAATTATAAATTTGAATACATAAATACATAAATTATATTATTTAAAAAGACATACGAATACATTCATGGAATATAGCGAGACAATGACTACAATGAAATACATGGAATACAGTGAGATATATTGAAATACTATGGAAAAAAAAAGACAATGAAATACATAGAATACAACGAGATACATTGAAATACAACGAAAAAAAAGTAATAGACTATTCAAGTTGCTCAGCCGGAAACTCCGTCGTCTTTATTCAAGAATAACCCTAATATCGTCTCATCGATAACAGATTTCGAACCTCTATTGTCAGCCCCAATTTACCCTATGTCAGATTTCGACATTAATACGAAACATAAAATATTGAGAAATTCCTAAATAGTAACCGTACCTCACTCTTAATTTGGACATTGTTAGGCCGACATAATAACATCGAGCTTCTATAAGGGTGAATCCCAGATTCCCAGTCAGCAACTCATAAAAAGTAGAGCAGGCAAAATTGGTATTCGTACTTTCTGACTATCGTATTTACATGTTATTGAGACGATAACAGTACAATAATAGGCATATTGGTGTCGAATAGCATATTTTAAACCTCCACTGGCAACGAAAATTTCGTTCGACAAAAGAGATAAATCAGTGGAGAATCATGATTGTATTTATGGAGAAATACTGACGTTGAGAGAAAAAAAGAGGGTGGAGAAAAATCTGAAATAATGAGAGAGAAAAATAATACAAAGGGTATTTTATGGCTTAAGGGTAGAAGGTGACCATAAATAGATATTTGGCTATAAGAATCAAAAGGTAGCTATGAAATATAATTTTTTAAAAGGATATTTATTTAAAATAAATAAGGTATCAACCTTTGCTACATGAGGTAAAAATTCCTTTAAAAAACTTTGAAGCCAATCTCAAACTTCTACACATGACATACTCCCTTCGGTCCATAATAAGTGATTTTTTTGCCATTTTATTTTGATCCAAAATAAATATTTTTTTACATCTCTAGTAATTCGTATTTTATTAAGAAATGTGTCCGGCCAAAAAATCACTTATTATAGACCGGAGAGAGTAATATTCTATCTCCTCATTCTACCTATCCTTGCTACCCAATTTGATATGTGCGGTAATTGTATATTTGTACGTGTCTACTTAATATTTTAGAGAGGAAAATTATTCTTTGTCCTCACTTTTCTGATACTTTTTCTCATGGTACTATCGAAAAGGTTTATTGGGAAACTTTTTAAATAGGGACGTATATAGATCGGGTTGGTTCGGTTTTTATCAAAACCAAACCAAACTAACTATATCGGTTTGAATTAGTTCGGTTTTGTCGGATTTTTCGTTACTTAAATATTATTTCAATTTTACTTTATTAAATTTTTTATAAGTAAATATATGTTTAGTAAAAATATAAAAAATTGACAAACATATTATCTATTAAAATATTCTTATGAGAGAATTTTCTTAGTAACACATAATAGTTATTTTTTAATCGTGTGACAATAATGTTTCATTGATGTACATTTTTAAGGTTAACCGAATTTAGTAACTAAACATAAAAATCAATATGATACTTAAATAATAATAATAATCACTTCACATTCGAAAAAGATATAACAACTTAGTAGATCTTAACATATGATATAAATATGGAAGAACAAAGAGATTGACGCATTTCAGTAACACTTAATGAGAAAGTGATCATACAACCCACTATTTAAGGTTAATAAATATGAAGCACTTCATATACTATTAAACTAGTAATTTTGCACGCGCTTCGCGCGATCGTAAAGTAAAACAGAAAATGATTAAATAATTAAGGACATAAAAGAACTCGATCAATCTCTACTAATCAAACATTTTTTTCATGTTTTTACCACAAACTATTACAATTATTACAACTGGTGAAGTAAAAAAGTTTAAAATTTTTATGCATTAAGTTTAAGTTCTATTATCATCTAAATAAACCTCCATATTATTATACGATTTAAGAAACAAAAATATTGAAATACAATTTTTAGAAGTGGATTTTTAAAAAGTACTATATTGATGAAAAAGCTCTAAGGAATCAAAAGGAAATAACGGTTTGAGAATTTATGCACAAACTTAAAAAGGGATAGGGAGGGAAGAAAGAGAGAACAATAATGAAGAGTAAAAATTGAAATAGGAAAAGGGAAAAGAAGATGGTGATAAGAAAATTTTTACATATGAACAATGAAGGGTAAAAATTGTCTTCAACTGTCATATCAAATATTTCTGTTGCTGGTGTTCTTCCACTTTGACCAATATGGCTTTACTATTCCTATTTCCTAAGGAGGAACAACAACTTTCATGGTGCCGGTTTCTCGTCATTCTCGGCTTCGGCCACTATTTTCTTTGCTTCAGCTGTGCCCACTTGATTGGTTGCGGTCTTCTTAATAGAGCCTCAAAATTCAGCCGGCCAAAGTCTGCAACACCCACCTATTTAACGAATCAATCGGATTGATAAACTTTCTTTAGTGTATAACCACCAGATTAAAGTAGTAAAATTATGCTAGGATAAAAAACGCAAGCAACCTTATTCAGTCTCAAGTCTCAGAAATAAAATTATTTTTAATAGATTCAAAACTAAGCTTGATTGTCCGGGACAATCTCCAGCATTAATAAGAGGACCACCGTGTACTCCTCTTCTAGCAGCAACACTTCGAAGTATCTTAAAGTAATTCTACTATATATAACCAAACTCCAATATAAACAAAGTCCCCAAAATAGCTAACAGATATAACCAAATTCCCAATAGCAATAGAGTCTTTAGTTATTAGGCCAGAATCTTGAAAATTCAAAGAGATATAACTGTATATAACCTACTTCTTAACTATGCCGATTAGGTAAAGGATTTGAACATTTATCTTTAATAGTCACTCGACCAATGAATTCGTCCATATCCAGACCATGGAAAAATAAGGGATAGAACTGAAAAGTAAATTGATGCTTGTTGAGAAATTGATTATACCCAATGCACTATCCAAATTCAGTAGTTCCTTTTCAATCTAAAATGTAAAAAAAAAGTCTTGATTATATAGCCTCACGAGGAAAATTAGATTGGAACATTCAACTAAGAAAAGTCATACTAAATGAGTTGGTATATTCTAACTAATGCAGCTAGAATATAAATTAGAACAAAGTGTTGACAGACAGAGATGAGAACAAAAACATGTACATAGCAAAGCCAATGAGATGATATGCTATTTGATGGTGGTGAGATGTTGTATGAAACTGATTGAATAATGTATTTTGCAACCTTTCTATTAAGGCTTATATATATTGCTTCTGACAATCGTAAAAAACCTACGGCTCTACACTTTTAAGTATAATCATCTGTTATCTTTGGAACCTCTCTGAATCCTTTTCCACCCACTACCTCTCACATCCTCCTGGCACTCTGTCTACTTCTTTCTTTTTCCCTTCCACTTCGTCTATTTTCTTTCTTTATCCAACTTTGCTATAATTAGTTACTATTTGAATTTTTGGCTCGAAGAATAGAAGGTAAAGAGGATGATGATTCTTAACTGGTGATTCTTTCTTGTAAACAATCAAACAAAGTAATTTCATTGTCACAGTTTTTCATTTTTAAGTCTTTTTCTCTTAAACGTAAATCAGACTCTCAAGAAAAATACTGTGAAAGCTAAATGGAAAGGAAGAAGGAGAGGATACAAAGTTTCGCCCCAATCCCTGTGCTTGACCTCAATCATACATGCCACTAATCACGCTTTCTAGACAAACACGATAATATCCAAATGGAATGGAAAAAGAAGAGTAAACAGTTTCATCCAAATTCCCAAGTTGGGAGACTTGTAGTCGTACACTGCCAAAAACTAACGGAATTTTTTTTTAATACAGAGACACATGGAATTAACCACCGACAAACATGAAGAATTTGTATCTGCCAATATTTCCCATAAGCGGAGATTGCTTCTTCTATATAGATTTCCTCTACCGTGTCAGACATTACGTGTCCCCTTTATATGAAAGGATGCATGGTCTCGCCTAAGATCACAGAGAGGTTAGAAGATTCGCGACATATTTTAAAAATAGATAGAGCATCCTTAATGCATCCTTATATATGCACAAATAGTCTGATAATGTAACAAAGTAAAGAGGGAAGATAAAGTAAAGTATACATCATTTTCCCCGAAAAACAATGCAAAAGATGGTAAACATATGCTCCACATATTGTTCATCTTCAATTGGGTGCGCTCCTTATAATCTCGTTCTCTGCTCCTTGAATAGTTCAAGAAAATTAATTACTGTCAATTTTCAAAGCCATTTTAAACAACTGATGTTAATTGGCGGAGTCCTAAGATTCTTTTGAATAGACTTCAATTTAAATGAGTTGAAGAGAATCAAAACCCTTCAATTACATAATTATGGACTTCTAGTTTTTAATCATGATTTAAATAAGTTTAAAGCCATGATATGACTATATAAGATGTTTGGATATGAAGTATAAAGTTTGAGAAAAATCGGATTTAAGTTGGGGAAAAACCGATTAAGGATTTGCCTTGTAATGAAGCTTTTTGAGTAATACATTTTGTGTACTATATGAGATTTTTTTGGGACATATTATATACCAAATTGAAGGTCTTGGAATGTAATTTCCAACGCTCTTAACCGTTCATTCATACGACATCCGGATAAAAAGATATAAGTGTTTGAAAAAGGGCCAATGAGATAGTGCCAAGTAGCACCTTTTTGACTTTTCAACAAAATGGGATATTTACATCCCTTATCTCGTCTCTTTCCCCATTTTTCTAGAGAGCACGACCAAATAACACCCCTAACCTTCCCCTCAAGCTCTCCATAAGGGTTTCCAACAAGATTATCATCCGGGGCACGAAATCAAGTAGCGATAACATTAAAACGATCTCTACGACGTAAGTATCGCTATATTGTCTCTCTTTTTCTTTGTAGTTTGAGTTTTGGAAGATATTTAATATTTAAGAAAATGCCTTATTTCTGTATTTAAGCTTTTAAATATGAAGGAAGGTTGATAAATACATTTCGTAATAGCTAGAACTCACGGGACGGTTATCGGAAGCCGTGAGTTCGAATTATTCGACTTGTTTCGGGCTGTTTTTGGGCTGTTTCGTGTAGCTTTTGGGCTGTATATGTTGCTTCTATTTAATGGAGTTTTTGGAGGATAAATGGTATGGAGAAACACCACGTAATGGCAAAATGATGGATTAGTCATTCTTTGTAATATTTTCGGGGTGTTGGACACTAATATAGTCGTCGTTTTTGGTATGAATTGATTGAGGTGTATTGGGTTGTTGTAAGCTAAATATAATATGGATTTCGACTTGCATCTACTGTATGAGGTAATTATATTGTGTTCCTACAGGTTCTTAAGGTTATCTTGGCATTGGTTAAATTAAATGGATGAACTAGACATGAACTAGTGAATAAAGGTGCTAATTAAGAATAATTGGAGTTGTGGATCATTTTCTTTATTATGGATATATGGTATAAGGCTAGAATTATTGATGAATGACTTCATTATCATGTTAATGATACTATTAAGTTAAAGTAAAAAGTCTATAAGGGATGATATGGGGTATACAGATTCTAATTGGAGCTTGTCACTCGTCGTAAAATAGTTATGACTTGTTGTTGTTGTTGTTTTATGGTGTCTTGTTATTGATAATTATGTATTTCTGGATTTCTCTAGTAATTGTTGTTGATATATGATATTGGAGGAGGCTCTTGTTATAGGGGAGATGCTGCCCGAATTTATATAAACGAGCTACAAGTTTAAGTTGCAGACTTAGCCTTTATTCAACACTGATTTTGAATCTGCTTATGCAATGGTAGATTGAGTTGAGTTGTTTGAAGAGTAGCTTGGGAGGTATTAAGGACTTGCCATGATTAAGGTATGTTAAAGCACTTCCTTATTTCTTTTGGCATGATCTAAAGTGAAATGAATACGCTATTTCATAACGGATCTACTCCTAGAAACTAAGGTTGCCCATGTTGTTCTATCCTTATAAAGTTATTTTAAGCAAGTATGTATGATCCTTGAATCCTATAGAAGCTCATATTGATGGTATGATGTCCATAATGTTAATCGAAGGTGCAACGACCTTAAGTCACTCCAAAAGGTTTAGAACGTGATTCCATGAGTCTAGCATGCATTATATATAGTATCTATTTTACTCTACCGAGCTGCGCTATAGTAGGCCGGGTACGACACCTATTGTGCAACCATTGATCAGTTGGATTTATCGAGCTCCACGTGGCCGGGTACGATTCTACCGAGCCTTATGATGGTCGGGTACGTTTTTACTGAGTCCTCTTTGAGGCCGGGTACGATATGATGATGATGATGATAATGCCTACAGAGGCGTATGTTTTTAAAAGTTTATGCATATATATGTATTATGCATTTCATGTCAGTAGCCCCCAGAGGCACACAGATGTTACAGGTTGTATCTCTTCTATCTCTCTTTATATTACTATTCTTGTTTATACTTTCCTGCCTTACATACTCGGTACTTTATTTGTACTGACGTCCCTTTTGCCTGGGTACGCTGTGTTTCATGCCCGCAGGTCCCTATTGATAGGTTGACATTCCTACGAGTAGGCTATCAGCTCAGCGGAGATGTTGGTGCACTCCACTTGCTCCGGAGTTGCCTATTTGGTCAGTATGCTTTGGATATGTATTGATTGGTATGACGGGCCCTGTCCCGACCTTTATGATTTTATGTACTCTTAGAGGCTTGTAGACAGATGTCAGGTTTATGGATACTTGTATGGCCTTGTTGGCCTATGTGTTGAGTTTACAAATGGTCATGTCGGCCTTATAGGCCCGTATGTCACATGTATAAGTTTGTATATCATTGTTGGGTCGTCATATGTTGAGTATTCCCTTATGTTTTATTCTTGTTATCTCATGACGGGTTTCTGGCTCATTTACTCAAGATAGTATAATAAGAAAAATATGTTATGTTGGTACTCGGTTGAGTAAGGCACCGGGTGCCCGTCGTGGCCCTTCGGTTTGGGTCGTGACAGAAGTGGTATCAGAGCTAGGTTGTCCTATGGAGTATACAAGCCGTGTCTAGTAGAGTCTTATTTATGGGTGTGTCATGCACCACACTTATAAGCAGGAGGGTACAGGGCATTTAGGACTGTCACTCTTTCTTCTTACTCTAGATCGTGTTGTAGAGCTCAATTGTAAGAATTCAAACTTCTAAATTCTATTGTATTCGTAATACAACGATACCTCATCTAAATAGATAGTTGGTATAGATTGAATGTGGTTGTGGAAAAGTTGAGTCAGAGGAACTCGATTTTGCATCATGCTTATGATGAGCAAATGTGGGGTCTTCAACTGATCATGTGTGTACTAAGATGTGTAAGCTTCTTGATAAGGAGTCATAAGGCAAGAATATATATCCACTCGTATAGTAAAAAGGAATAAGTTAATCAGAAAGTAGACACAAGTTTCAACAAGTAAAACAAGCAAGATGATGAAGGGTACGAGGTACGTAGTTAATGAAGATTATCAGTATTTACAATTCAGGCAGAGAAATGTAAGTATTGGTGTTACCTTCAATATTAACGGTAATATATACAATTGACCACACCCATCTCAGCTGTGCCCTATGGGAGCTAACAAATATAGTTTAAAAGAAGGAGGTGATATCAAGATTCAATTCGGGTTAGAGTAACCAAAAATTATGGATGGATTGTTATCATTAACTAATGTATCCGAAGGATAGTGCAAATGTGGAAATAGATCTCCTTGTGAGACACCGAGATGGTGAACTTTAGAATAGTACAATCAGATATGAATACTAGAATATTCAGAAATTTCAGAAGATAGGTAGTGAGATCCTAGAAGGGAAAAATATTTCCCTTAGTATGACTCCAGCCCCGAGTAAAAAAAGGGGAAGAATGTTAGGCATTCCAAAGATCCAGTGAGATAAAGCAAGGGGAGATAAAAGTCAAAGAACATTTTGTTCAAGTTTCAGAATAAAGTGATAGACAAAAATATTATCCGGAGAATAAGAAGAGAGTAAATGAAGCATCATGAGTAAGATATGATATATGGGTAATAACAGTAAATCAAAATATGACACGATGATAGAGTCTATAGTCGAGTGGAGAAAACTACAAGATGTGACAGGCCTTGAGACAATAAATGAGTATAGGCCATAAAGTCATATCCTTATTTCGAGAATGAGTTGGTGACTTCAACGTAATTACCAGGAGGAAAGGTTAGACCCCAGAGTAGTAGAAATTAGTATGGGCTGGTGAACAAGATAAACTGAACATGAATTAGGGACTGAAGGATTTTATAATAGTTGATATCATGTGAATTTCAGAGATAACATTCCGACAATAATGGAATGGACAACAAAAGAATAACCTTTAAGGTTCATTTAGGAAGATGCTTCCCTAAAGCAAGCACGTGGAGCAAAGTTAAGCTTAAGGGACTAAGTGTGCCAGTTACATTAAGTGTCACCCTTGTGCGTAATAAATTCAATTAACCCTGGTATAGAGAGGTTACCGCAAGGCGAGTAAGATGTTAGTGAAAATGTGAAAAAAAATACCATGATGAAGAGGTAACTATGGAATAGTGAATGAGGAACCAGTAAAAGGGTGAAAGGAATGAGATTGCATCTATTCAGATCCTATAAATATGATATGACTCCTGAACATTTTGCAAGCATGACGACGGAGAGAAGCGGTAAGGGTTACGCAACCGATGATATTGATAAATAAGTGCAAATGAACACTTGATACATAAAGAGCCAGTGCGAGAGGTAACTTAAGACAAAGTAAATAACTAAAGAGAGATTACACAGAATATAGATATGAGAATGGACCAACGAGTGATTTGTAGTTGATTCAGGAAGAGCCAAGTTATGGCTATATGTCACGCCCTGAACCTGGGCCTGGACGTAACACGACATTCGGTGCCTGACTACATGTGACCGAGCGAACCAACTGGCTAGCTGAATCAACATGTGGTATCATAACATACTGAATGTGGAAGATAAACTAACACATGCTGATATACCGAAAGTCTGGATGATATAAATCAAAGTGCGAAAATACTAATTCAATTCTGAAACATATTTGTAACCAACAGAGCTTAATATGAAAGTCTGTGAATCTGTCTAACTGTTACTCTAGTCTATGAAGCCTCTATTTGAGTACTGAAAACACTAACTGTATGTGAATACTGAAGACTGTAGCAATGATAATGCCCTGAAAGAACTGGGGATCACCAAATAGCTGGTACGAGAATCCTAGCGCTCTGAATCATCAACCTGTAAATCATTACCTGCATCGCGAGATGCAGGCCCCGGGCAAAAGGGACGTCAGTACATTTGAATTGTACTGGTATGTAAAATAGCTAAACAAAAGAACTGTCAACACTGAAACTGAACTGCTAGCTGATAAACTGATAACTGAACAAGGAAGTAAGGATGTGAATACTCCCTCTTCTGAATGATGAACAACCTGTTTATCTGAACATTAAACTGCGGCCTCAGGCCTAATATGTATATATATATGTGCACAAACTGCGGCCTCGGGCCCAGGTATACGTATACATAACTGCGACCTCAGGTCCAAAATGCATAAAGCATAAACTGCGGCCTCAGGCCCAAATGCAGGTGTTCAACATTACGGAATTTAAATCAGGAACTGAGAATCATACTGTAATATGTGATACTGAAATAATGAGCCATACCGACTTACATGATACTGGTATAGTGAATAGGATTAAACTGAGATGAGTATTCATAATAAGTTGATTTGTCATAACTGAAACTCATAGAATATCGAATGATTATGAAACTATGTCATCTAGAGAATATAAGTTCTACTTCTATTCATGGAACCAAGGCATAATTACTTTCTGAGGAAACTAGTAATGTTCATGATGAATGGGACGTAGGGAGAATCATAGATATTCCCAAACGTAAAGAGTTAGCCTTACATACCTCAATTTGCCCCTTAGTGATACTACAATGATCCACACTACTAAGAACCTTCAATCTACAACAACAACATCCAATGGAACCCAATATTAGTAATAAATTCCATAACTTATGCCATTTAGGCATATTATCAAACACCTTGTAGGTATAGATATTTACACCTCATAACTATAGTGTTGGTTCATCCAACTATCACCATTAACCAACAATTCATTCCACCATCATTCCTAACAAATTTATAACTTCCAACAACATATGTATGACCATCCATTCACACCCAACCAACAAATCCTATCAAATAATCACCTTTAAATCCCTACCATGGTCATGCATTTAAATTGGGAATTTATGACTTCCAATCACCATACCATAAGTTGTAATACTTGATTCATACTCATAATTCCATAATAACACCATATATGTAAGTCTAAGGGTGTAGGATTACCTCTTGTAGACCAAATCTTGAAAGACAACTTTTGGGGTGTTCTTGAGATTTTGAAGAAATCCTATGAAACCCAATCAAAATCATGTTGTAACTAGTGATTGAGAAGTGAAATCACCATGATAACACACTTAAAAACTCACCTTAGGTGTGCAATTGGATGCCTTGGTCGAGTTGGGGGTGTAGAGGAAGCCCTAAGCTTGAGAAATGACTCAATTTCTCTTATTTCCGGTCTTTAAGATATTTAAAACCTTCCAGACGTGCGAGCTCGCGCGCCTGTTCGCGCGCAGGAGGCAGAATACTCAGCAAAAAAGCGCGACTTCGCGCTCCTGTTCGCGCTAGTGACACCTGCCCAGTAAAATGGTCATAACTTTCTGTATACACCTCCAAATGACGAACAGTTTGTTGCGTTGAAAACTAGACTCAAAGGTCTTTAATGTGATAGGTTGTGCATCACAAAAATCATTGTATCCAAGTAGATATACTCGCCCAAAGTGAGGTCTTGTGCATACTCATTTGCAAATTTTCAGCTATAATGAAAATTTTCAACTTGGCTTGGACTTAAGCCTCTCCTTAGACCCCAAATCACCTATAATATGCCTCGTACACTTATTATCATAACCACTCAATTACCATCATGCTAATACTTGTTTAATGCATCCACAACCGATTCAAATTACGGGGTGTTACATTATTTCCCCCTTGGGATCATTCGTCCTCGAATGATGGTCCTGGCTGCAACTACGGCTATCTATGGTCATTAAATGGATGTTATGGAGATATGAGAATACTGAAATATTATGAATACATGATTACTGACCTGTTGAGATACTGAACTGAACTGCATTGACTAAATATTGATCTACCATGAATACATGAATACTGAACTAACATGGATATCTGAATATTGAACTGGCACGAATATTTGAGAATTGAACTAACATCAATATCAAAGTACTAAGCTGGCATGAATATCTAAGTATTGGAATGACATGAGTAGCTGAGTATTGAACGGACTTGAATATCTGAGTATTGAACTGACATAAGTATCTGAGTACTGAACTGACATGAGTATTTGAGTGCAGGAAACTTGAATGTTATAACGTTACACGCAAAATACTGGTTGTACCACCACTAATTCTGGTGGCAACTCCAACTCATAAGCTAATTGACTGATCCTTTGCAAGATTCTATATGACCAAATATAGTAGGGACTATGCTTTCCTTTCTTCTCAAATCTCATAATGCCTTTTATAGGCGAAACTTTCAAAAACACCCAATCATCAACTTGAAACTCTAGGTCTCCACTTCTCCAACTTCGAACCAACCAATTAGTGATCTACACCTTCCCCCACACTTAGCTTCGTACGGTGCCATCTTGATACTAGAATGGTTGGTTATTATTAGCAAGGCCAATAAGAGGTATGTGATCATCCCAATTACTTTTAATATCAAGGAAATATCCTTAATTGATTGAACAATGCGCTCTGCCTGGCCATTTTTTTTTAGGATGAAAAACGTGTGCCTAATCATTTATGAAAGAACTTCTAAAAGTTCATTTTAAACTGAGCACCACAGTCCCAAATGACGGACCACAGAGTCCCATGTAATTAGACGATTTCCTGAATGTATAACTTGGTATAATCTTCGGTTAAATCTGTAGTCTTTACTGGCAAGAAATGTGCTGACTTGGTAAGTCGATTTACAATCATCCAATCAAATCATGCTTTTAAAATGAGAAAGATAATCTCGTTTATAAATTTCATATTTACCATCTCCACACAAAATATGTGTATTCTGTGTTAAAACACTAGGCTTTCTGCTGCTCGACTTTCACTTGCTGACAATTAAAACAATTGGCCGCAAGTCTGCGACGTTCTTTTTCATGTAGTTCATCTAATCAATCTCCTTGGTCATGATGCATATTTGGGGGACTTGGATGGAAATAATACCAATAATTATATGCTTCTAACATGATCTTCCCTTTTTAAGTCCATCTATGTCTGGAACACACAATCTTGGTACCTCAAAGTACCATCATCTCCCCCTTATTCGAAAGCCATCAACTTATACTTGTGAATCTCCTCTTTCAGCTACAACAAGTAGGGATCATCAAACTATTTCTCCTTCACTTCGCCTACTAAGGGGGAACAAGTCATATTCTAGACAACAACTCTGTCATCTTTTAGAGTCCGAAGTCGAACTCCTATCTTGGCTGGTGAACTTCTTTTACCAAAGTTCTCTTATCTACCGCAATCATGAGTTATACTTCCCACACTTTATCTTCTTAAGAACTTCCTGAAAACACTTATAGAATTGTTGTGAGCTAAGTCTTTAACCAGTACTCCGAAGACTAGAGTCTCGTGCAATGGCACTACCCTCGTGATACATAACTGGGCATGATTCTATAGCTTTCTGTGATCATTTTATCATCAATAACTAAACTCGGCGATCATTCTACTCACTTTGTTTTTCTTACACTTGCTAGACATAATCCGTGTGGTAATTATATAATTTTCCCTCGTTACCGAATTGATTTTCTTTTCATATCCCATGCTACTATTCGAGTTTCAGATCTCCAACTGGACGTATTGAAAATTTTCACATCACCCCTTAGACCACAGGTCTTATACTTGTGGATCCTTCTCATTTTACTGGGATCCAAATAACTTTCCTTATTCTCTGCAATTCTTTGCACTCTACGTCAATGCCGACTCATCTTCAAACTTACTTCTGAGAAATCTTTCTTACTAGGAAAAATTAAATTATTCACGTAACAGAAAGCTAATGTATTCACATCTATAATATACGATCTTAATAATTTAACTCTGCTCACACTGTCAATCCTGGAGAAACCACATTACGATAATTCCTAAAGGCTATTCTTCTATAGTTTGTGCTCTCACTGCTAGCTAATATTTTTTTCCCACTGCTACTGTACTTCGAGTTTAACTTAAACTCTTTGGGTTCTAACACACATTCGGTATTTCAAACTATCATCCACTCACTAGAGTTAACCTGGCTAAGTGAATCAAATTGTACCCCTACTAGCTCTGCTGAAAGTGCTAATTCACTGTATCAACTCAAAACTTACTTACTCTTCTTTTACTAACCACCTGCTAGCATCATATTTTCTTCTCCTGCTTTGAATAACTAAAGTGAAGCATAAGGTTACTCCTAAATTCCCTCATCATCTGACCATATTTTTTTGTCGCACACTATCATTTTTTTGAACTATGTACATGGATCACACTTAGGGAAATTCATCTGTCTTAAACAAAATTAGAATATGTAACTCCAAACTTTCTATATAATATAAAATCATATCATACTATAAACATCCCGGGTAATCATTTAGTCACATAATCTAAGGGGGAATTGCCATATCTTTTATCTTACACCAATAGCTGCTTCTTATAGTAACTTACTAACGTGGTACTTCTAGTTCTGATTTGAATAAATATGAACAACTTAAAATCATTCCCTGAAATTCACTACTGGCTGCTCTTAGTTCTCATTGCATACATCATATCATCTAGTCATTTGCATGAGATGCACGAAATCACATCTTTGGTAATAACAAATGTTTTGACTCCTAGGTATTTTACCCTTAGGCTCTTTTCTGTCAAAAACTATAGTGACCAATGTTGGAGTCTGACATCCAAACTATCATCATCCAACTTGTGGCTCCATTTCCAAGAATTAAAAGAAATTGTTCTCTGAGGTAAAACACATACGAATACACTACCATGCACAAACTTATCCTTCAAAGTATACCATCATCTGATAAATCACTTCTTGCACCATCCGGTGAGTCTTGGTCTTAATCCAGACCTAAAGTATGCAAAGGTTTCGCTATAATCACTATTACTTACATTTTCTTTTAGCATCCATATGCATCACCGTATACTCACAAGTCTCCAAAAATTTCGATACACTGAAAATCGGATATTTGGTAAACATATAACTAAATACTGGAGTACTGAATAACCATAAACTTGCTAACTGAGAAATTACTGAAAGAATGTATAATTGGTAACTAAGGTAAACTGATAACCATAAGACACGATAACTGCTTTTGTACTTTCTGATAAGGTTATGCTCTAATCTATAACACTATCCATTGCATCCCACTTTTTACATCCTCTAAAGTCTCGTATTTACCAACCTGTACTCCATAATTATACCTCAATGGGAAATTATCCTCTCTAGGACTTTAGGTTTCTCCTGCGTATCGCTTGGGCATCCAATACATTTGGAATTCGATAGGAAGAAAAGGTTACCTATTGCTCTAAGATTCATGGCACGATCTAGAGTAGAAAAAAATGAGACAATCCTAGATGTCTTGGTAGTTAACCGTTTATATGAGTGGCCGGCACACACATATAAAGGAAACTCCACTAGACACAGCTTCATAGACTACCTAGGACACTTGAACCTAGGGCTCTGATACCAAGCTTTGTCACGCTCTGAACCTGGGCCTGGACGTAACACGACACTCGGTGCCTGACTACATGTGACCGAGCAAACCAACTGGATAGCTGAATCAACATGTGGTATCATAACATACTGAATGTGGAAGATAAACTAACACATGCTGATATACCGAAAGTCTGGATGATATAAATCAAAGTGCGAAAATACTAATACAATTCTGAAACATATTTGTAACCAACATAGCGTAATATGAAAGCCTGTGACTCTGTCTAACTGTTACTCTAGTCTGTGAAGCCTCTATTTGAGTACTGAAAACACTGACTGTATGTGAATACTGAAGACTGTAGCAATTATAATGCCCTGAAAGAACTGGGGATCACCAAATAGCTGGTACGAGAATCCTAGCGCTCTGAATCATCAACCTATAAATCATTACCTGCATCGCGAGATGCAGGCCCCGGGCAAAAGGGACGTCAGTACATTTGAATTGTACTGGTATGTAAAATAGCTGAACAAAAGAACTGTCAACACTGAAACTAAACTGCTAGCTGATAAACTGATAACTGAACAAGGAAGTAAGGATGTGAATACTCCCTCTTCTGAATGATGAACAACCTGTTTATCTGAACATTAAACTGCAGCCTCAGGCCCAATATGTATATATATATATATGTGCATGTGCACAACTGCGGCCTCGGGCCCAAGTATACGTATACATAACTGCAACCTCAGGTCCAAAATGCATAAAGCATAAACTGCGGCCTCAGGCCCAAATGCAGGTGTTCAACATTCAGGAATTTAAATCAGGAACTGAGAATCATACTGTAATATGTGATACTGAAATAATGAGCCATACCGACTTACATGATACTGGTATAGTGAATAGGATTAAACTGAGATGAGTATTCATAATAAGTTGATTTGTCATAACTGAAACTCATAGAATATCGAATGATTATGAAACTATGTCATCTAGAAAATATAAGATCTACTTCTATTCATGGAACCAAGGCATGATTACTTTCTGAGGAAACTAGTAATGTTCATGATGAATGGGACGTAGGGAGAATCATAGATATTCCCAATTGTAAAGAGTTAGCCTTACATACCTCAATTTGCCCCTTAGTGATACTACAATGATCCACACAACTAAGAACCTTCAATCTACAACAACAACATCTAATGGAACCCAATATTAGTAATAAATTCCATAACTTATGCCATTTAGGCATATTATCAAACACCTTGTAGGCATAGATATTTACACCTCATAACTATAGTGTTGGTTCATCCAACTATCACCATTAACCAACAATTCATTCCACCATCATTCCTAACAAATTTATAACTTCCAACAACATATGTATGACCATCCATTCACACCCAACCAACAAATCCTATCAAATAATCACCTTTAAATCCCTACCATGGTCATGCATTTAAATTGGGAATTTATGACTTTCAATCACCATACCATAAGTTGTAATACTTGATTCATACTCATAATTCCATAATAACACCATATATGTAAGTCTAAGGGTGTAGGATTACCTCTTGTAGACCAAATCTTGAAACAACTTTTGGGGTGTTCTTGAGATTTTGAAGAACCCTATGAAACCCAATCAAAATCATGTTGTAACTAGTGATTGAGAAGTGAAATCACCATGATAACACACTTAAAAACTCACCTTAGGTGTGCAATTGGATGCCTTGGTCGAGTTGGGGGTGTAGAGGAAGCCCTAAGCTTGAGAAATGACTCAATTTCTCTTATTTCCGGTCTTTAAGATATTTAAAACCTTCCAGACGTGCGAGCTCGCGCCTGTTCGCGCGCGGGAGGCAGAATACTCAGCAAAAACGCGCGACTTCGCGCTCCTGTTCGTGCTAGTGACACCTGCCCAGTAAAATCGTCATAACTTTCTGTATACACCTCCAAATGACGAACGGTTTGTTGCGTTGGAAACTAGACTCAAAGGGCGTTAATGTGATAGGTTGTGCATCATATAACTAATTGTATCTAGGTAGATATACTCGCCCAAAGTGAGGTCTTGTGCATACTCATTTGCAAATTTTCAGCTATAATGAAAATTTTCAACTTGGCTTGGACTTAAGCCTCTCCTTAGACCCCAAATCACCTATAATATGCCTCGTACACTTATTATAATAACCACTCAATTACCATCATGCTAATACTCGTTTAATGCATCCACAACCGATTCAAATTACGGGGTATTACATTAGCTCCCCTTTGGGATCATTCGTCCTCAAATGATGATCCTGGCTGCAACTACGACTATCTATGGTCATTAAATGGGTGTTATGGAGATATGAGAATACTCAAATATTATGAATACATGATTACTAACCTGTTGAGATACTGAACTGAACTGCATTGACTAAATATTGATCTACCATGAATATGTGAATACTGAACTAACATGGATATCTGAATATTGAACTGGCACGAATATTTGAGAATTGAACTAACATCAATATCAAAGTACTAAGCTGGCATGAATATCTAAGTATTGGACTGACATGAGTAGCTGAGTATTGAGCGAACTTGAATATCTGAGTATTGAACTGACATAAGTATCTGAGTACTGAACTGACATGAGTATTTGAGTGATGGAAACTTGAATGTTATAATGTTACACGCAAAATACTGGTTGTACCACCACTAATTCTGGTGGAAACTCCAACTCATAAGCTAATTGACCGATCCTTTGCAAGATTCTATATGGCCCAATATAGTAGGGACTATGCTTTTCCTTCTTCTCAAATCTCATAATGCCTTTTATAGGCGGAACTTTCAAAAACACTCCAATCATCAACTTGAAACTCTAGGTCTCTATGCTGCACACTCGAATAGGACATTTTGGTGGCTTTGAGTTTTCTTCAAACTCTCTTGAATCAACTTAACTTTCTCTATAGTCTGATAGGCCAAATAAGGTCCTAATAACTCCAGTTCTCCAACTTCGAACCAACAAATTGGTGATCTACACCTTCCCCCACACATAGCTTCGTACGGTGCCATCTTGATACTAGAATGGTAGGTTATTATTAGCAAGGCCAATAAGAGGTATGTGATCATCCCAATTACTTTTAACATCAAGGAAATATCCTCAATTGTTTGAACAATGCGCTCTGCCTGGCCATCTTTTTGATGATGAAAAACGTGTGCCTAATCATTTCTGAAAGAACTTCTAAAAGTTCATTTTAAACTGAGCACCACAGTCCCAAATGACGGACCACAAAGTCCCATGTAATTAGACGATTTCCTGAATGTATAACTTGGTATAATCTTCTGTAGAATCTGTAGTCTTTACTAGCAAGAAATGTGCTAACTTGGTAAGTCGATTTACAATCATCCAATCAAATAATGCTTTTAAAATGAGAAAGATAATCCCGTTTATAAATTTCATATTTACCATCTCTACACAAAATATGTGTATTCTGTGATAAAACACTAGGCTTTCTGCTGCTCGACTTTCACTTGCTGACAATTAAGACAATTGGCCGCAAGTCTGCGACGTTCTTTTTCATGTAGTTCATCTAATCAATCTCCTTGGTCATGATGCATATTTGGGGGACCTGGATGGAAATAATACCAAGAATTATATGCTTCTAACATGATCTTCCCTTTTTAAGTCCATCTATGTTTGGAACACACAATCTTGGTACCTCAAAGTACCATCATCTCCCCCTTATTTGAAAGCCATCATCTTATACTTGTGAATCTCCTCTTTCAGCTTCAACAAGTAGGGATCATCAAACTATTTCTCCTTCACTTCGCGTACTAAGGGGAAACAAGTCATATTCTAGACAACAACTCTGTCATCTTTTAGAGTCCGAAGTCGAACTCCTATATTGGCTGGTGAACTTCTTTTACCAAAGTTCTCTTAGCTACCGAAATTATGAGTTATACTTCCCACACTTTATCTTCTTAAGAACTTCCTGAAAACACTTATAGAATTGTTGTGAGCTAAGTCTTTAACCAGTACTCTGAAGACTAGAGTCTCGTGCAATGGCACTACCCTCGTGATACATAACTGGGCATGATTCTATAGCTTTCTGTGATCATTTTATCATCAATAACTAAACTCGGTGATCATTCTACTCACTTTGTTTTTCTTACACTTGCTAGACATAATCCGTGTGGTAATTATATAATTTTCCCTCATTACCGAATTGATTTTCTTTTCATATCCCATGCTACTATTCGAGTTTCAGATCTCCAACTGGACGTATTGAAAATTTTCATATCACCCCTTAGACCACAGGTCTTATACTTGTGGATCCTTCTCATTTTACTGGGATCCAAATAACTTTCCTTATTCTCTGCAATTCTTTGCACTATACGTCAATGCCGACTCATCTTCCAACTTACTTCTGAGAAATCTTTCTTACTAGGAAAAATTAAATTATTCACTTAACAGAAAGCTAATGTATTCACAGCTATAATATACGATCTTAATAATTTAACTCTGCTCACACTGTCAATCCTGGAGAAACCACATTACGATAATTCCTAAAGGCTATTCTTCTATAGTTTGTGCTCTCACTGCTAGCTAATATTTTTTTCCCACTGCTACTGTACTTCGAGTTTAACTTAAACTCTTTGGGTTCTAACACACATTCGGTATTTCAAACTGTCATCCACTCACTAGAGTTAACCTGGCTAAGTGAATCAAATTGTACCCCTACTAGCTCTGCTGAAAGTGCTAATTCACTGTATCAACTCAAAACTTACTTACTCTTCTTTTACTAACCACCTGCTAGCATCATATTTTCTTCTCCTGCTTTGAATAACTAAAGTGAAGCATAAGGTTACTCCTAAATTCCCTCATCATCTGACCATATTTTTTTGTCGCACACTATCATTTTTTTGAACTATGTACATGGATCACACTTAGGGAAATTCATCTGTCTTAAACAAAATTAGAATATGTAACCCCAAACTTTCTATATAATATAAAATCATATCATACTATAAACATCCCGGGTAATCATTTAGTCACATAACCTAAGGGGGAATTGCCATATCTTTCATCTTACACCAATAGCTGCTTCTTATAGTAACTTACTAACGTGGTACTTCTAGTTCTGATTTGAATAAATATGAACAACTTAAAATCATTCCCTGAAATTCACTACTGGCTGCTCTTAGTTCTCATTGCATACATCATATCTTCTAGTCATTTGCATGAGTTGTACGAAATCACATCTTTGGTAATAACAAACGTTTCTGACTCCTAGGTATTTTACCCTTAGGCTCTTTTCTGTCAAAAACTATAGTGACCAATGTTGGAGTCTGACATTCAAACTATCATCATCCAACTTGTGGCTCCATTTCCAAGAATTAAAAGAAATTGTTCTCTGAGGTAAAACGCATACGAATACACTACCATGCACAAACTTATCCTTCAAAATATACCATCATCTGATAAATCACTTCTTGCACCATCCGGTGAGTCTTGGTCTTAATCCAGACCTAAAGTATGCAAAGGTTATCACTATTACTTACATTTTCTTTTAGCATCCATATGTATCACCGTATACTCACAATTCTCCAAAAATTTCGATACACTGAAAATCAGATATTTGGTAAACATATAACTGAATACTGGAGTACTGAATAACCATAAACTTGCTAACTGAGAAATTACTGAAAGACTGTATAATTGGTAACTAAAGTAAACTGATAACCATAAGACACGATAACTGCTTTTGTACTTTCTGATAAGGTTATGCTCTAATCTGTAACTCTATCTATTGCATCCCACTTTTTACATCCTCTAAAGTCTCGTATTTACCAACCTGTACTCTATAATTATACCTTAATGGGAAATTATCCTCTCTAGGACTTTAGGTTTCTCCTGCGCGTCGCTTGGGCATCCAATACATTTGTAATTCGATAGGAAGAAAAGGTTACCTATTGCTCTAAGATTCATGGCACGATCTAGAGTAGAAAGAAATGAGACAATCCTAGATGTCTTGGTAGTTAACTATTTATATGAGTGGCCGGCACACATATATAAAGGAAAATCCACTAGACATGGCTTCATAGACTCCCTAGGACACTTGAACCTAGGGCTCTGATACCAAGCTTTGTCACGCCCTGAACCTGGGCCTGAACGTAACACGACACTTGGTGCCTGACTACATGTGACCGAGCGAACCAACTGGCTAGGTGAATAAACATGTGGTATCATAACATACTGAATGTGGAAGATAAACTAACACATGCTGATATACCGAAAGTCTGGATGATATAAATCAAAATGCGAAAATACTAATATAATTCTGATACATATTTGTAACCAACATAGCTTAATATGAAAGCCTGTGACTCTGTCTTACTGTTACTCTAGTTTATGAAGCCTCTATTTGAGTACTGAAAACACTGATTGTATGTGAATACTAAAGACTATAGCAATAATAATGCCCTGAAAGAACTGGGGATCACCAAATAGCTGGTACGAGAATCCTAGCGCTCTGAATCATCAACCTATAAATCATTACCTGCATCGCGAGATGCAGGCCCCGAGCAATAGGGACGTCAGTACATTTGAATTGTACTGGTATGTAAAATAGCTGAACAAAAGAACTGTCAACACTGAAACTAAACTGCTAGCTGATAAACTGATAACTGAACAAGGAAGTAAGGATGTGAATACTCCCTCTTCTGAATGATGAACAACCTGTTTATCTGAACATTAAACTGCAGCCTCAGGCCCAATATGTATATATATATATATGTGCACAACTGCGGCCTCGGGCCCAAGTATACGTATACATAACTGCGACCTCAGGTCCAAAATGCATAAAGCATAAACTGCTGCCTCAAGCCCAAATGCAGATGTTCAACATTCAGGAATTTAAATCAGGAACTGAGAATCATACTGTAATATGTGATACTGAAATAATGAGTCATACCGACTTACATGATACTGGTATAGTGAATAGGATTAAACTGAGATGAGTATTCATAATAAGTTGATTTGTCATAACTGAAACTCATAGAATATCGAATGATTATGAAACTATGTCATCTAGAGAATATAAGTTCTACTTCTATTCATGGAACCAAGGCATAATTACTTTCTGAGGAAACTAGTAATGTTCATGATGAATGGGACGTAGGGAGAATCATAGATATTCCCAAATGTAAAGAGTTAGCCTTACATACCTCAATTTGCCCCTTAGTGATACTACAGTGATCCACACTACTAAGAACCTTCAATCTACAACAACAACATCTAATGGAACCCAATATTAGAAATAAATTCCATAACTTATGCCATTTAGGCATATTATCAAACACCTTGTAGGCATAGATATTTACACCTCATAACTATAGTGTTGGTTCATCCAACTATCACCATTAACCAACAATTCATTCCACCATCATTCCTAACAAATTTATAACTTCCAACAACATATGTATGACCATCCATTCACACCCAACCAACAAATCCTATCAAATAATCACCTTTAAATCCCTACCATGGTCATGCATTTAAATTGGGAATTTATGACTTTCAATCACCATACCATAAGTTGTAATACTTGATTCATACTCATAATTCCATAATAACACCATATATGTAAGTCTAAGGGTATAGGATTACCTCTTGTAGACCAAATCTTGAAACAACTTTTGGGGTGTTCTTGAGATTTTGAAGAAACCCTATGAAACCCAATCAAAATCATGTTGTAACTAGTGATTGAGAAGTGAAATCACCATGATAACACACTTAAAAACTCACCTTAGGTGTGCAATTGGATGCCTTGGTCGAGTTGGGGGTGTAGAGGAAGCCCTAAGCTTGAGAAATGACTCAATTTCTCTTATTTCCGGTCTTTAAGATATTTAAAACCTTCCAGACGTGCGAGCTCGCGCCTGTTCGCGCGCGGGAGGCAGAATACTCAGCAAAAACGCGCGACTTCGCGCTCCTGTTCGCGCTAGTGACACCTGCCCAGTAAAATGGTCATAACTTTCTGTATACACCTCCAAATGACGAACGGTTTGTTGCGTTGGAAACTAGACTCAAAGGGCGTTAATGTGATAAGGTTTTGCATCATATAACTAATTGTATCCAGGTAGATATACTCGCCCAAAGTGAGGTCTAAATTTTCAGCTATAATGAAAATTTTCAACTTGGCTTGGACTTAAGCCTCTCCTTAGACCCCAAATCACCTATAATATGCCTCGTACACTTATTATAATAACCACTCAATTACCATCATGCTAATACTCGTTTAATGCATCCACAACCGATTCAAATTACGGGGTATTACATTATCTCCCCTTTGGGATCATTCGTCCTCAAATGATGATCCTGGCTGCCACTACGGCTATCTATGGTCATTAAATGGGTGTTATGGAGATATGAAAATACTGAAATATTATGAATACATGATTACTGACCTGTTGAGATACTGAACTGAACTGCATTGACTAAATATTGATCTACCATGAATACGTGAATACTGAACTAACATGGATATCTGAATATTGAACTGGCACGAATATTTGAGAATTGAACTAACATCAATATCAAAGTACTAAACTGGCATGAATATCTAAGCATTGGACTGACATGAGTAGCTGAGTATTGAACGGACTTGAATATCTGAGTATTGAACTGACATAAGTATCTGAGTACTGAACTGACATGAGTATTTGAGTGATGGAAACTTGAATGTTATAATGTTACACGCAAAATACTGGTTGTACCACCACTAATTCTGGTGGCAACTCCAACTCATAAGCTAATTGACCGATCCTTTGCAAGATTCTATATGGCCCAATATAGTAGGGACTATGCTTTTCCTTCTTCTCAAATCTCATAATGCCTTTTATAGGCGGAACTTTCAAAAACACTCAATCATCAACTTGAAACTCTAGGTCTCTATGCTGCACACTCGAATAGGACATTTTGGTGGCTTTGAGTTTTCTTCAAACTCTCTTGAATCAACTTAACTTTCTCTATAGTCTGATAGGCCAAATAAGGTCCTAATAACTCCAGTTCTCCAACTTCGAACCAACAAATTGGTGATCTACACCTTCCCCCACACATAGCTTCGTACGGTGCCATCTTGATACTAGAATGGTAGGTTATTATTAGCAAGGCCAATAATAGGTATGTGATCATCCCAATTACTTTTAACATCAAGGAAATATCCTCAATTGTTTGAACAATGCGCTCTGCCTGGCCATCTTTTTTTAGGATGAAAAACGTGTGCCTAATCATTTCTGAAAGAACTTCTAAAAGTTCATTTTAAACTGAGCACCACAGTCCCAAATGACGGACCACAGAGTCCCATGTAATTAGACGATTTCCTGAATGTATAACTTGGTATAATCTTCTGTAGAATCTGTAGTCTTTACTGGCAAGAAATGTGCTGATTTGGTAAGTCGATTTACAATCATCCAATCAAATAATGCTTTTAAAATGAGAAAGATAATCCCGTTTATAAATTTCATATTTACCATATCCACACAAAATATGTGTATTCTGTGATAAAATACTAGGCTTTCTGCTGCTCGACTTTCACTTGCTGACAATTAAGACAATTGGCCGCAAGTCTGCGACGTTCTTTTTCATGTAGTTCATCTAATCAATCTCCTTGGTCATGATGCATATTTGGGGGACCTGGATGGAAATAATACCAAGAATTATATGCTTCTAACATGATCTTCCCTTTTGAAGTCCATCTATGTTTGGAACACACAATCTTGGTACCTCAAAGTACCATCATCTCCCCCTTATTCGAAAGCCATCATCTTATACTTGTGAATCTCCTCTTTCAGCTACAACAAGTAGGGATCATCAAACTATTTCTCCTTCACTTCGCCTACTAAGGGGAAACAAGTCATATTTTAGACAACAACTCTGTCATCTTTTAGAGTCCGAAGTCGAACTCCTATATTGGCTGGTGAACTTCTTTTACCAAAGTTCTCTTAGCTACCGCAATCATGAGTTATACTTCCCACACTTTATCTTCTTAAGAACTTCCTGAAAACACTTATAGAATTGTTGTGAGCTAAGTCTTTAACCAGTACTCTGAAGACTAGAGTCTCGTGCAATGGCACTACCCTCGTGATACATAACTGGGCATGATTCTATAGCTTTCTGTGATCATTTTATCATCAATAACTAAACTCGGTGATCATTCTACTCACTTTGTTTTTCTTACACTTGCTAGACATAATCCGTGTGGTAATTATATAATTTTCCCTCATTACCGAATTGATTTTCTTTTCATATCCCATGCTACTATTCGAGTTTCAGATCTCCAACTGGACGTATTGAAAATTTTCACATCACCCCTTAGACCACATGTCTTATACTTGTGGATCCTTCTCATTTTACTGGGATCCAAATAACTTTCCTTATTCTCTGCAATTCTTTGCACTATACGTCAATGCCGACTCATCTTCCAACTTACTTCTGAGAAATCTTTCTTACTAGGAAAAATTAAATTATTCACTTAACAGAAAGCTAATGTATTCACAGCTATAATATACGATCTTAATAATTTAACTCTGCTCACACTGTCAATCCTGGAGAAACCACATTACGATAATTCCTAAAGGCTATTCTTCTATAGTTTGTGCTCTCACTGCTAGCTAATATTTTTTCCCACTGCTACTGTACTTCGAGTTTAACTTAAACTCTTTGGGTTCTAACACACATTCGGTATTTCAAACTATCATCCACTCACTAGAGTTAACCTGGCTAAGTGAATCAAATTGTACCCCTACTAGCTCTGCTGAAAGTGCTAATTCACTGTATCAACTCAAAACTTACTTACTCTTCTTTTACTAACCACCTGCTAGCATCATATTTTCTTCTCCTGCTTTGAATAACTAAAGTGAAGCATAAGGTTACTCCTAAATTCCCTCATCATCTGACCATATTTTTTTGTCGCACACTATCATTTTTTTTGAACTATGTACATGGATCACACTTAGGGAAATTCATCTGTCTTAAACAAAATTAGAATATGTAACCCCAAACTTTCTATATAATATAAAATCATATCATACTATAAACATCCCGGGTAATCATTTAGTCACATAACCTAAGGGGGAATTGCCATATCTTTTATCTTACACAATTAGCTGCTTCTTATAGTAACTTACTAACGTGGTACTTCTAGTTCTGATTTGAATAAATATGAACAACTTAAAATCATTCCCTGAAATTCACTACTGGCTGCTCTTAGTTCTCATTGCATACATCATATCTTCTAGTCATTTGCATGAGTTGTACGAAATCACATCTTTGGTAATAACAAACGTTTCTGACTCCTAGGTATTTTACCCTTAGGCTCTTTTCTGTCAAAAACTATAGTGACCAATGTTGGAGTCTGACATTCAAACTATCATCATCCAACTTGTGGCTCAATTTCCAAGAATTAAAAGAAATTGTTCTCTGAGGTAAAACGCATACGAATACACTACCATGCACAAACTTATCCTTCAAAATATACCATCATCTGATAAATCACTTCTTGCACCATCCGGTGAGTCTTGGTCTTAATCCAGACCTAAAGTATGCAAAGGTTATCACTATTACTTACATTTTCTTTTAGCATCCATATGTATCACCGTATACTCACAATTCTCCAAAAATTTCGATACACTGAAAATCAGATATTTGGTAAACATATAACTGAATACTGGAGTACTGAATAACCATAAACTTGCTAACTGAGAAATTACTGAAAGACTGTATAATTGGTAACTAAGGTAAACTGATAACCATAAGACACGATAACTGCTTTTGTACTTTCTGATAAGGTTATGCTCTAATCTGTAACTCTATCCATTGCATCCCACTTTTTACATCCTCTAAAGTCTCGTATTTACCAACCTGTACTCCATAATTATACCTCAATGGGCAATTATCCTCTCTAGGACTTTAGGTTTCTCCTGCGCATCGCTTGGGCATCCAATACATTTGGAATTCGATAAGAAGAAAAGGTTACCTATTGCTCTAAGATTCATGGCACGATCTAGAGTAGAAAGAAATGAGACAATCCTAGATGTCTTGGTAGTTAACTATTTATATGAGTGGCCGGCACACATATATAAAGGAAACTCCACTAGACATGGCTTCATAGACTCCCTAGGACACTTGAACCTAGGGCTCTGATACCAAGCTTTGTCACGCCCTGAACCTGGGCCTGAACGTAACACGACACTTGGTGCCTGACTACATGTGACCGAGCGAACCAACTGGCTAGCTGAATAAACATGTGGTATCATAACATACTGAATGTTGAAGATGAACTAACACATGCTGATATACCGAAAGTCTGGATGATATAAATCAAAGTGCGAAAATATTAATACAATTCTGATACATATTTGTAACCAACATAGCTTAATATGAAAGCCTGTGACTCTTTCTTACTGTTACTCTAGTTTATGAAGCCTCTATTTGAGTACTGAAAACACTGATTGTATGTGAATACTGAAGACTGTAGCAATGATAATGCCCTGAAAGAACTGGGGATCACCAAATAGCTGGTACGAGAATCCTAGCGCTCTGAATCATCAACCTATAAATCATTACCTGCATCGCGAGATGCAGGCCCCGGGCAATAGGGACGTCAGTACATTTGAATTGTACTGGTATGTAAAATAGTTGAACAAAAGAACTGTCAACACTGAAACTAAACTGCTAGCTGATAAACTGATAACTGAACAAGGAAGTAAGGATGTGAATACTCCCTCTTCTGAATGATGAACAACCTGTTTTTCTGAACATTAAACTGCAGCCTCAGGCCCAATATGTATATATATATATATGTGCACAACTGCGGCCTCGGGCCCAAGTATACGTATACATAACTGCGACCTCAGGTCCAAAATGCATAAAGCATAAACTGCGGCCTCAGGCCCAAATGCAGGTGTTCAACATTCAGGAATTTAAATCAGGAACTGAGAATCATACTGTAATATGTGATACTGAAATAATGAGTCATACCGACTTACATGATACTGGTATAGTGAATAGGATTAAACTGAGATGAGTATTCATAATAAGTTGATTTGTCATAACTGAAACTCATAGAATATCGAATGATTATGAAACTATGTCATCTAGAGAATATAAGTTCTACTTCTATTCATGGAACCAAGGCATAATTACTTTCTGAGGAAACTAGTAATGTTCATGATGAATGGGACGTAGGGAGAATCATAGATATTCCCAAACGTAAAGAGTTAGCCTTACATACCTCAATTTGCCCCTTAGTGATACTACAATGATCCACACTACTAAGAACCTTCAATCTACAACAACAACATCCAATGGAACCTAATATTAGTAATAAATTCCATAACTTATGCCATTTAGGCATATTATCAAACCCCTTGTAGGCATAGATATTTACACCTCATAACTATAGTGTTGGTTCATCCAACTATCACCATTAACCAACAATTCATTCCACTATCATTCCTAACAAATTTATAACTTCCAACAACATATGTATGACCATCCATTCACAGCCAACCAACAAATCCTATCAAATAATCACCTTTAAATCCCTACTATGGTCATGCATTTAAATTGGGAATTTATGACTTCCAATCACCATACCATAAGTTGTAATACTTGATTCATACTCATAATTCCATAATAACACCATATATGTAAGTCTAAGGGTGTAGGATTACCTCTTGTAGACCAAATCTTGAAAGACAACTTTTGGGGTGTTCTTGAGATTTTGAAGAAATCATATGAAACCCAATCAAAATCATGTTGTAACTACTGATTGAGAAGTGAAATCACCATGATAACACACTTAAAAACTCACCTTAGGTGTGCAATTGGATGCCTTGGTCGAGTTGGGGGTGTAGAGGAAGCCCTAAGCTTGAGAAATGACTCAATTTCTCTTATTTACGGTCTTTAAGATATTTAAAACCTTCCAGACGTGCGAGCTCGTGCGCCTGTTCGCGCGCGGGAGGCAGAATACTCAGCAAAAAACGCGCGACTTCGCGCTCCTGTTCGCGCTAGTGACACCTGCCCAGTAAAATAGTCATAACTTTCTGTATACACCTCCAAATGACGAACGGTTTGTTGCGTTGGAAACTAGACTGAAAGAGATTTAATGTGATAGGTTGTGCATCACACAACTCATTGTATCCAGGTATATATGCTCGCCCAAAGTGAGGTCTTGTGCATACTCATTTGCAAATTTTCAGCTATAATGAAAATTTTCAACTTGGCTTGGACTTAAGCCTCTCCTTAGACCCCAAATCACCTATAATATGCCTCGTACACTTATTATCATAACCACTCAATTACCATCACGCTAATACTCGTTTAATGCATCCACAACCGATTCAAATTACGGGGTGTTACACTATACAAGAGGTTATAAGCAAATCAACAGATCATGCAAGATAAACTTAGTGAATCCTAATCTGGTAAATTTAGTCTCGCAGATATGATGTCGTAACCTTGAGAAATTTTTAGCTAGGAGTTGGGTTACTAAAGGTACCGTAAAAGTGTTACAGAAATATTGGAGAGTGCCACTAAGGAGACAATCAAAATCTGAGTTTAGAAGTAACCCTACGAGCACAAAGGCACGAAGGTATGTAACTAAGGATGTTTGTAGGCGAGTAAGAACATCGAAAATTCCTTTGGGTATAAAGTATAACAAGATCGTAACTTTACAAGATCTAGAAGGTCTCCTTAAGTACTACAAAGAAATACTAGCTGAGGAAATAAGGAAGAAGTCTTCGACTTAAGCATAATGACATAAAGAAAATATGGTCGGGTAACAACAATCCCACTATAACATTGTATGCACTCAATACGAAAGTGGCACCTATCGTGACTAATGAATGGGAAGTCAAAAGTGATATTTGAGATCATATGAGTTATAGGAAATTCAAGTATTGGTGGGCAATAAGATAAGCCAAGTATTCATGCAACAAGTGGCATAACAACCAGGAAAAGTGATTGCTTACATTTAAAGAACGCTGAGAAGGCACGAAAGGAATTATTCAATCAATGATCCAGAGTTAATTACGTTGTGAATGCACTTAAGGCTTCAGAGTTATATCCATGTAGCATATATGTTGACATTCATACAGCTATATGAGACTCTGATATAAGTTAAAAGAAAGAATTAAGTCAATATCACCTATAAAGGCTTGAATTGTGAGAAGATTATATCATGGATGCTACATAGAGTCCATGAAAGGATAATGTAATAGCTAATACCCTAAGCTTAATATTGGAAGATAGCCAAAGCTTAATTAAAGGCTGAGAAGGAAGAAGAAGCTCGAAAGTTACATCATGAGTCTGATTGTTAGACCTAGATGATTATAGAAATTGTGACTCAAACCATAATAGGAACACTTTTAATAGCAGAGGTATAAGAGAGATAGTACAACAATCATATTCTATAAAAGCTCTACGATAAAGCAATTAGAAGAGTACCAGCCTCATAATACATTGATACGAAGCTCCCACCAGATTGTGTATGCAGCAGGGTTGCAAATATTATAGTAGAGCTTTAAGGTATGGATGTGAATTCCACCAATGTATAAGGGAGGTTATCAAATCGATAAAAGATACGATGCGAGATTTAAAGGTAATTATGGTAAATGTGAGTGAGAATGTGACAATAATAGGCAAGGTCTCAGGATTAAACTCGTCAAAACAAGACAGCTGATGCTTTCCATGAGCTGTAGAAAGCTCGGTACACTCTGAATGAACTTAGAGGAGTCTAAGAACAGGAGCAATTAGAAGAGATGGAATACTACCTTGGTAGTAGAATAAGGGTGTAATTGTGATAGTTAAGAGAATGCCGTTTGGGCCTTCGATTGAGTAATGATTTAAAGAAAAGGAATTTCATGGATGGCACGGTATTAGAATGCCCCAGTAAGATGAATACATTGGTATGTTATGAAAATGCAGTTATTAAAGTATAGCATCGTCCCTAGGTGTATCAAGAAAATCACTTCAGATGTTCCCCGATTTAATGACAATGTATTACATCCGAGGCAATAGTTGGAGTTAGTAAAAGACTATGGTATTTATATTTTATATCATCCAGGGAAGGCGAATGTAGTAGTCAACGCCCTTAATCTTAGATCTATGTTTAGCCTATCATATTTACAGGCATAGAAGAGTGAGATAGCTTGTGAGATTCATCTGCTAGCTAATCTTGGAATTTGATTACTAGATGCAGGTGGTACCAGAGTTACTACTTAGGACATGGAAACCCCATCTTTAGTAACTGAAATGAAGGAATGCCAGTATGAAGATCATGTGCTAGATCATTAAAGAGATACAACCCCTCAAAAGGAGAAGACACTATTTGAGATTACAAGAAATAGAGTCCTCAGATATCGAGGTCGATTATATGTTCCTAATGTGGCAAGGTTGCACTGACAGGTTATGGGACAAGCAATGAGGAAGTAACCTAGAGTTGTGTAGCACACCTCGGTAATAATACGAAGGCTATAAAATGAAATATAGCAATAGTCGTACATTCAGAAAAGTACCAAGCAAAGAGCTTAAGTATACCTATATATGCCCAGAGGGACATCTTGTCATAGTTCTATATATGTATTCACAAAGTGCAGCCAAGAGATTGGCAAAAAGCTGGAGGAAAAAGGAGAGAAGAGTTGTGCATAAAAGGACATAGTCATATAGGATACATCATAGAAGGTAGTCGAAGTTACGAGATTGGAAGAACTCCGGTCATAATTCGCGAGGTGAGAATAGGCCTAAAGGGGGGAATGCCCTGGTTTTTAAATTTATTCACAGAACAATTTCCTAGATAACAAAGAACAATATTAAAGTATTCATAAGAGCCATATAGTATGAGAATGAGAAGCGCATCAATCAACATTCGAGGACGAATGTTACAAAGGGGGGGAATAATGTTACAACCCATGTTTTTGTACCTGAAAGTACGTCGTGAGTCAATTGATGTAAGCTCAAAAAGGATGAAATGCTTCTACAAGGATAAGAAAGGTTTGCCGAAGTGTTAAGAAAGTTAAGATGAATATGAAACTTGTTAATCATGATTTAAATGATTTTTAAAGCCATGATATGACTATATAAGATGTTTGGATATGAAGTATAAAGTTTGAGAAAAATTGGATTTAAATTGCGGAAAAACCGACTAAGGATTTGCCTTGTAATGGAGCTTTTTGCGTAATAAATTTTGGTGTACCATATGAGATTTTTTGGGGACATATTATATACCAAATTGAATGTCTTGGAATTTAGTTTCCAATGCTCTTAATTGTTCGTTCATACGACATCTGGATAAAAAGATATAAGTGTTTGAAAAAGGGCTAATGAGATGATGCCAAGTAGCACCTTTTTGGCTTTTCAACAAAATAGGATATTTACATCCCTTATCTCGTCTCTTTCCCCATTTTCCCAGAGAGCACGACCAAATAACACCCCTAACCTTCCCCTCAAGCTCTCCACAAGGGTTTCCAACAAGATTATCATCCGGGGCATGAAATCAAGTAGCGATAACATTAAAATGATCCCTACGACGTAAGTATCGCTATATTGCCTCTCTTTTTCTTTGTAGTTTGAGTTTTTGAAGATATTTAATATTTAAGAAAATGCCTTATTTCTGTATTTAAGCTTTTAAATATGAAAGAAGGTTGATAAATACATTTCGTAATAGCTAGAACTCACGAGACGATGAACAAAAGCCGTGAGTTCGAACTATTCGACTTGTTTCGGGCTATTTTTGGGTTGTTTCGTGTAGCTTTTGGGCTGTATATTTTGCTGCTATTTAATGGAGTTTTTGGAGGATAAATGGTGTGGAGAAACACCACGTAATGGCAAAATGATGGATTAGTCATTCTTTGTAATATTTTCGGGGTGTTCGACACTACTATAGTCGTCGTTTTTGGTATGAATTGATTGGGGTGTGTTGGGCTGTTGTAAGCTAAATATAATATGGATTTCGACTTGCATATACTGTATAAGGTAATTATATTGTGTTCCTACAGGTTCTTAAGGTTATCTTGGCATTGGTTAAGTTAAATGGATGAACTAGAAAAGAACTAGTGAATAAAGTTGCTAATTAAGAATAATTGGAGTTGTGGATCATTTTCTTTGTTATGGATATATGGTATAAGGCTGGAATTATTGATGAATGACTTCATTATCATGTTAATGATACTTTTAAGTTAAAGTAAAAAGTCTATAAGGGATGATATGGGGTATACGAATTCCAATTGGAGCTTGTCGCTCGTCGTAAAATAGTTATGACTTGTTGTTGTTTTATGGTGTCTTGTTATTGATTATTATGTATTGCTAGTTTTCTCTGGTAATTGTTGTTGATATATGATATTGTAGGAGACTCTTGTTATTGGGGAGATGCTGCCCGAATTTATATAAACGAGCTACAAGTTTAAGTTGCAGACTTAGCCTTTATTCAACACTGATTTTGAATCTCCTTATGCAATGGTAGATTGAGTTGAGTTGTTTGAAGAGTAGCTTGGGAGGTATTAAGGACTCACCATGATTAAGGTATGTTAAGGCACTTCCTTATTTCTTTTGGCATGATCTAAAGTGAAATGAATACGCTATTTCATAACGGATCTACTCCTAGAAACTAAGGTTTCCCATGTTGTTCTTTCCTTATAAAGTTATTTTAAGCAAGTATGTATGATCCTTGAATCCTATGGAAGCTCATATTGATGGTATGATGTCCATAATGTTAATCGAAGGTGCAACGACCTTAAGTCACTCCAAATGGTTTAGAACGTGATTCCATGAGTCTAGCATGCATTATATATAGTATCTATTTTACTCTACCGAGCCGTGCTATGGTAGGTCGGGTACGACACCTATTGTGCAACCACTGATCAGTTGAATTTACCGAGCTCCACGTGGCCGGGTACGATTCTACCGAGCCTTATGATGGTCGAGTACGTTTTTACCGAGTCCTCTTTGAGGCCGGGTATGATATGATGATGATGATGATGCCTACAAAGGCATATGTTTTTAAAAGTTTATGCATATATATGTATTATGCATTTCATGTCAGTAGCCCCCAGAGTCACGCAGATGCTACAGGTTGTATCTCTTCTATCTCTCTTTATATTACTGTTCTTGTTTATGCTTTCTTGCCTTACATACTCCGTACTTTATTTGTACTGACATCCCTTTTGCCTGGGGATGCTGCATTTCATGCCCGTAGGTCCCAATTGATAGGTTGACATTCCTCCGAGTAGGCTATCAGCTAAGCGGAGGTGTTGGTGCACTCCACTTGCTTCGGAGTTGCCTATTTAGTCAGTATGCTTTGGATATGTATTGATTGGTATTGCGGGCCCCTGTCCCGACCTTTACACTTTTATGTACTCTTAGAGGCTTGTAGACAGATGTCAGGTTTATGGATACTTGTATGGCCTTGTTGGCTTATGTGTTGAGTTTACAAATGGTCATGTCGGCCTTATAGACCCGTATGTCACATGTATAAGTTTGTATATCATTGTTGGGTCGTCATATGTTGAGTATTCCCTTATGTTTTATTCTTGTTATCTCATGACGAGTTTCTGGCTCATTTGATCAAGATAGTATAATAAAAAAGATATGTTATGTTGGTACTCGGTTGAGTAAGGCATCGGGTGCCCGTCGCGGCCCTTCGGTTTGGGTCGTGACACTAATACCTCCGCCAGATGAGAAATTCTTGTTCATTCGGAGTAGTAAAAGTGTCATGAGAGGGAGGCTTTGTGACTGAAGAAGAATGGAAGAGATATTTGGAAGAAATAAGTTAGAAGATGAAGAGACGCATTCATTAGGATAAGTAAAAGTTGCTTCCAAAAGTTTAGAGAATCCGGGGAAAAAGTCCGCAAAATCAGGGGAAAATGATAAATGATATTTCTGCACAATGAGAGGTGACACGTAACCGGTAAATAAAAATGGATGCACTTCGTAGTTCTATCAAATATTACATCTCATGAGACGATCCTAAATATTTCTAGACATTTTTTAAACAAAATTCTAGATAAAGTCTTAAAGTATATATAAAACAAATATATATTTATATGTCGGTTTGGTTCGGATTTTTTTACTCAATACCAAACCAAATCAAACCAAACCTAGTCGGGTTTTTTAATCGGTTTGGTTTGACTTTTCGGTTTGGTGCGGTTTTCCGGTTCGATTTGAACACCCATAATGCTAATATGTTACCCTTTCTTTCAAGAGATAGGAAACCAAATATGGTGAGTAGCCGAAAAGCTATTATGTAAAAATCTTTGAAAAATAATAAATTTTGATTGTAAAATGAATTAAGTTGACTTCGGTCAACATTTTGGGTAAACAGCTCCGGACCCGTGATTTGATGGTCCTGAAGGGTCCGTAGAAAAATATGGGACTTGGGCGTATGCCCGGAATTGAATTCCGAGGTCCTAAGCCCGAGAAATGAATTTTAAAGAAAATTGTTTTCTGAAATTATTTATGATGTTTGGAAATGAGTTTTGATTAAAACTTTATAGTATCGAGCCCGTATTTTGGTTCTGGTGCTCGGTACATGTCTTATATGTGAATTAAGATAAGTCTGTGAAGTTTGGTAAGAAACAGACTTGAAATGACGTGAATCGGATCGTTTTTGAGAAAATTTGAAAGTTTGAAGTTCTTAAGAAATTTTCATGATTTTGATGCGAAATTCATATTTGCTGATGTTATTTTAGTGATTTGAATATACGAGCGAGTCCGTATGATATTTTTAGGTTGGTGTGCATGTTTGGTTTGGAGCCCCGACGGCTCGAGTGAGTTTTGGATAGGCCACGGGGTGTATTTTGGACATAGAAAATTGCAGGTTTTCAGCTGTTGCATTGCAGGCCTGTAGATTTCGCATTTGTGAAGCTTGACTCGTAAATGCAAAATCGCAAATGCGAAAGAGGCCCAGGCCAGCCCATCCTTGCAATTGCGAGGGTTCTATTGCAAATGCATTCCCCTCCCTTCCTAGCATGTGGTCGCAAATGCGACCCTATCTTCGCATTTCCCAGCTCGCAATTGCGAGACATTTTTCGCAATTCCCAACTTAGCATAGGTCGGGGTTCACAATCGCAATTGCGAACCCCTGTTCACATTTCCCATACCTGCGACCTGCAACTTTTATACTTAGCCGAAAATCAACCATTTTTCACATCCTTTCAAAACGTAAACTTTCTAGGGCGATTTTTCAAGAACAACTCTTCTTACAAATCAATTGTAAGTCAATTTTAACTCGTTTCATTCAATCATTAACATCTTTTAACATAATTTCCACTCAAAATCAATGATTTTCATGGGGGAAATTGGGTGTTTTGGGTAGAACCTAGGTTTTTCAAAAATTGGGGATTTGGACCTCGATCTGAGGTCCGATTTCAAAACAAATTATATATTTGGGTTCGTGGGGGAATGGGTAATCGGGTTTTGGTTCGAACCTCGAGTTTTGACCATGTAGGCCCGGGGGTAATTTTTGACTTTTTGGGCAAAACTTTGGAAAACTCATTTTCATGCATTCGAATTAATTCATTTAGCGTTTATTGATGTAATTAAGTAACTTGTGACTAGATACGAGCGAATTGGTGGTGGAATCAAGGGGTAAAGCTATAATTGAAACGTGAATTGTGTTCGTGGCATCAAGGTAAGTATTTGGTCTAATCTTAGCTTGAGGGATTAAGAGTCGAGTCCTATTTGCTATGTGGTAATTGTTGAGTACGACGTATAGGCATGGTGATGAGTATCTATACGTTGGTGTTTATCATGCCCATGAGTCCTATTTTTTGTGATTATCATGACTTTGTTGTATTATTCATGCCTTGGTAGAGATTTCTATTTGTTGGGCAAAGTTTGTGGAAGGAATTGTAACCTATGAACATTGAGGAGTGTTGGCTCAAGTTGTATAAAAAATTGTGAAAGAATAAGTGGTAATTGAATCCTTGGAGCTTTGGCTCAAGTTGTAAAGAGAGTTGTGAAGTAAAAGCGAAAAATAGAAAAGATTCACTACATTGACTCCCTTGCCGGGATTTGGTTGTTTTTTTGATGTTGTCCCTTGCTGGGACTTGTTGTTAAATTATTGTTCCCTTGCCGGGATTATTATTGAAATTTCATTTATTTTCCTTGCCCTATTATTTGTGATTGTTGTTTGGGTGAAGAAGAGAGTTAAAGCACGAAGGGTGATGCCGTGTATTATTTTTGTAAGGAAAGATTGTAAAGCACGAAGGGTGATGCCATGTATGATTTGTGAGGAAAAAGTGTACAACACGAAGGGTGATGCCATTCTGCACGATATATCATTCCATGCCGATTACATTGATTATATGGTTAGGAAAGAGAGTAAAAGCACGAAGGGTGATGCTGTGTACGTTTTCATTATATGATTGCTTTGGTGAGGATGAGAGTAAAAGCAGGAAGGGTGATGTCGTGCACTTATTGATTTCTGATTCTTTTGTTGATATCTGAGATATATTGCTTCTTTCATTTACCTGTTGTCTTTCTATTCGGAATTGATATCTCCCCCGCAGTATGCTCCCCCTCCCATACTTGACTGTTTACTTATGTACTTCTTTTCCGCTGTATATATTTGAATTGCACAAGTGTATCTGGTATTCTGTTCTTAGCCTCGTCACTACTTTGCTGAGGTTAGGCTAGACACTTACCAACACATGGGCTCGGTTGTGCTGATACTACACTCTGCACTATGTGCAGATTCCGGTTGTAGTTTAGAGGCTACCTTCAGTCCACGCGGAGATCCAAGGTAGACCTGCAGGCGTTCGCAGGCCCTGGTGTCTCCTCTATCCTTTATTTCCTGTTTCATCTCTTTGTTTAAGAAATAGTGTGTTTTATTTTCAAACCTTGTATTTAGCAGTCTTATACCGTCTATGGTACTGTGACACCAGTTCTGGGTGATTAAGGCTTAAACTGTTGTAATAGACACATGTTCAAATATTTTGTCGCTTTCTTCCGCTTATTCTAAATTTCCGCTGGTTACACGTTATTGTTTATATAATGTTAAAGAGACTAAAATTGGTAAAAGGGGTAATTTGTTCAATTATTGGCTTTCCTAGCTCACATTAGTAGGTGCTATCACGACTCCCGATGGTGGGATATCCGGGTCGTGACAAATTGGTATTAGAGCTCTAGGTTACATAGGTCTCACAGTTCACAGATAAGCTTAGTAGAGTCTGAGGGATCGGTACAGAGATGTCTGTATTTATCCCCCAGAGGCTACAGGGTTAGGAAAAACTTCACATTTATTCTTTCCTATCGTACGATTTGGTTTCTCAATGCTAATTGAATTTCTACTATGTTCTTTCGCAGATGGCGAGAACACGTGCTTCCTCATCCATCGATCAGCAGCCCGAGCCCCCAACATCAGCTCCCATGAGGGGCAGAGGGCGAGGCCGAGGCTGTGCTAGAGTCCGAGGTAGGGGCAGAGCTCAGCCCAGATCAGCAGCACCAGCGGCGGAGCCTCAGGTTGACTTTGATGATGTGGTTTCGGCCCCAGCGGTTCCGGTGGGCCCAGCTCAGGTCCCAGAGGGGTTTATTGCTACCCTAGTACTTTAAGATGCTCTGTTCCGTCTAGTGGGCCTGATAGAGAGTGTCACCCGGGCAAGCTTGCTTCCTGTAGCACCAGCCGTCTCTCAAGCTGGAGGAGGAGCCCAGACTCCTGCTACTCGCACTCCGGAGCAGGTAGCTCCTCAGTTTCAAACTCCAGCAGTTCAGCCAGTTGGAGTAGTTCAGTCGGGCATGGTAGCTCAGACAAGTGATGGAGCAGCTATGTATGCCGATGATTTATGGAGGTTGGACAGGTTCACCAAGTTCTTCACTACTACTTTTAGCGGTGCATCTTCTGAGGATCCCTAGGATTATCTAGACAGTTGTCATAAGGTTCTCAGGAACATTGGGATAGTTGAGACCAATAGGGTCGATTTTGCTACTTTTTGCTTGTTTGGATCCGCCAAGACTTGGTGGAGAGATTACTGTTTGGCTAGACCAGCTAGATCGCCAGCTTTGACTTGGGAGCAGTTTACTCAGCTATTTCTGGAGAAGTTCCTCCCTATCACTCGGAGAGAGGCCTATCGGAGGCAGTTTGAGCGTCTCCAGCATGGTTCTATGACCGTTACCCAGTATGAGACCAGATTCATCGACTTGGCTCGTCATGCTCTTATTGTACTTCCCACCGAGAAAGAGAGGGTGATGAGGTTCATTGATGGAACTATTCAGCCAATTCGTCTTCAGATAGCTAGGGAGACTAGGAGAGAAATTTCTTTCCAGGAGGCGGCCAATATGGCTCAGAGAGTTGAGATGGTTCTGTTGTAGGGAGGTGGTCAGGGGTCTGATAAGAGGCCTCGTCATTTAGGCCGATTCAGTGGTATCTCGTCTGGAGGTAGGGATTCGTATGGTAGAGGCCATCCTCCTAGGCCTTTTCAGTTAGCACTTCAGGTTTCTCACGGTGCTTCAGGTGGTCGTGGTCCTCAGATGCAGTATTCTGATCATCAGTCCTACAGCGCACCACCAGCTCCTATCAGTGCACCGCCGCTTCAGAGTTTTTGGGGTGGTCATTTAGGTCATCAGGGTCAGCAGTCTCAACAGCCGAGGGCTTGTTACACTTGTGGTGATATGGGTCACATTGCTAGGTTTGCCCTCGAGCACCGAGTAGCTCTCAGCTTCAGGGTTCCCGTGCCATGGTTCAGGCACCGAGTGTTCCACAACCGCCCAGCCAGTTAGAGGTGGAGCTTAGGCCGCTAGAGGTGGAGGCCAGCCAGCAACAAGCTGTCTTAGAGATGTAGTATAGGGTGGTGGGCCCCAACCCCGATGTTATATTCTTTCAGCCAGGCCCGAGGCTGAGGATTCCGATGCAGTTATCACAGGTACAATTCTGGTTTGTGATAGAGATGCTTTAGTGTTATTCGATCCAGGGTCTACATACTCGCATGTGTCATCTTATTTTGCACTATATCTGGTCATGCCTAGTGATTCCTTGAGTGCTCTTGTTTATGTGTCTACACCGGTGGGTGATTCTACTGTGGTGGATCGAGTCTATCGTTCATGTATAGTTGTGATTAGGGGTCTTGAGACTCGTGTAGATTTGCTTCTTCTGGATATGGTTGACTTTGATGTCATATTAGGGATGGACTAGTTATCACCTTACCACGCTATCTTGGACTGTCACACCAAGATTGTGACCTTAGCCTTGCCGGGTTTGCCTCGTTTAGAGTGGAGAGGGACTCCTGGTCATTCTACCCGTAATGTTATCTCTTATGTGAAGGCTCGACATATGGTCGCGAAGGGGTGTTTGGCCTATTTTGCATATGTTCGTGATTCTAGTGCCGAGGTTCCTTCTATTGATTCTGTGCCTGTTGTTCGTGAGTTACTTGAGGTATTTCCTTTAGACCTACCCGGTATGCCACCTGATAGGGATATTGACTTTTGTATTGATTTGGCTCCAGGCACAGCCCATTTCTATCCCGTTGTATCGTATGGCCCCGCCTGAGTTGAAAGAGTTGAAGGAGCAGTTGCAAGACTTTCTTGAAAAGGGTTTCATTAGGCCGAGTGTTTTGCCTTGGGGTGTGCTGGTGTTATTTGTTAAGAAGATGGACGGATCAATGAGAATGTGTATTGATTACCGACAGTTGAACAGGTTACAATCAAGAATAAGTATCCATTGCCGAGGATTGATGATTTGTTTGATCAGCTTCAGGGTGCTAAGGTATTTTCGAAGATTGACTTGAGATCTGGCTACCATCAGTTGAGGATTAGGGTGTCCGATTCCCTTAAGACAACTTTCCACACTTGGTACGGGCATTATGAGTTCTTGGTGATGTCATTCGGGTTGACAAATGCCCCAACAGCTTTTATGGATTTGGTGAACCGAGTGTTCAGGCCTTATTTGGATTTGTTCGTGATAGTCTCCATTGATGATATTTTGATCTATTCCCGCAGCTAGGAGGAGCACGAGCAACATCTTAGATTGGTTCTTCAGACCTTGAGGGATAGTCGGTTATATGCCAAGTTTTCGAAATGTGAGTTCTGGTTGAGTTTAGTTACATTCATGGGTCATGTTGTATCCACAGAGGGTATTCAGGTTGATCCGAAGAAGATTAAGGCAGTCAAGAAATGGCCTAGACCAGCATCAGCTTTAGAGATTTGGAGTTTCTTGGGATTGGCAGGTTACTATCGTCGGTTTGTGGAGGGGTTTTCATCTATCACAACCCCGATAACTAGGTTGACCTAGAAGGGTGACTAGTTTAGATGGTCGGATGAGTGTGAGGCGAGCTTTTAGAAGCTCAAGACAACTCTGACTACGGCACCGGTGTTGGTTTTGCCCACAGGTTCAGGGCCTTATACGGTTTATTGTGATGCATCTCATATTGGACTTGGTGCGGTGCTGATGTAGGGTGGCAAGGTCATTGCCTATGCTTTGCGACAATTGAAGATTCATGATAAGAACTATCCGGTTCATGATTTGGAGTTGGCATCCATTGTTCACGCGTTGAAGATTTGGAGGCATTATCTGTATGGCGTGAAATGTGAGGTGTTCACAGATCACAAAAGTCTGCAGTATTTGTTCAAGAAAAAGGAGTTGAATTTGAGGCAGATGTGGTGGTTGGAGTTGTTGAAGGACTATGATATCACCATCTTATATCATCTGAGAAAGGCCAATGTGGTGGCCGATGCTTTGAGTAGGAAGTCAGCCAGTATGGGCAGTCTTGCTTATATTCCGGTCGGTGAGAGACTGCTTGCTTTAGATGTTCAGGCTTTGGCAAATCAGTTCATGAGATTGGATGTTTCTGAGCCCAGCTGTGTGTTAGCTTGTACAGTCGCTCATTCTTCATTATTGGAGTGTATCCGAGATCAGTAGTATGATGATCCTCATTTGTGTGTCCTTAGAGACACGGTGCAGCACAGAGGTGCCAAGCAGGTTACCTTAGGTGATGATGGAGTTTTGAGATTGCAGGGTCTAGTTTGTGTGCCTAATGTAGATGGGCTTCAAGAGTTGATTTTAGAGGAGGCCCATAGTTCCCAGTACTCTATTCATCCGGGCACCGCAAAGATGTATCAGGATTTGCGTAGCATTATTGGTGGCGGAGGATGAAGAAGGATATCGTTGAATATGTGGCTCGGTGTTTGAATTATCAGTAGGTTAAGTATGAGCATTAGAGGCCTGGTGGTTTGTTCCAGAAGATTGAGATTCCTGAGTGGATGTGGAAGCAGATCACTATGGACTTCGTTGTTGGACTCCTACAGACTTAGAGGAAGTTCGATGTAGTGTGGATTATTGTTAATAGGCTGACTAAGTCAGCACATTTCATTCTTGTGGCAGTCTCCTATTCTTTCGAGAGGTTAGCCGAGATCTATATCCGGGAGATTGTTCGTCTTCATGGTGTTCCCGAGTCTATCATTTTGGACCGAGGTACGCAGTTTACCTCACATTTCTAGAGAGCAATTCAGCGAGAGTTGGGCACATGGGTTGAGTTGAGCACAACATTTCATCCTCAGACGGACGGGCAGTCTGAGTGGACCATTCAGATTTTGGAGGATATGCCCCGAGCTTGTGTCATTGACTTTGGAGGCTCGTGGGATTAGTTTTTTCCATTAGCAGAGTTTGCCTACAACAACAGCTACCAGTCGAGTATTCAGATGGCTCCGTATGAGGCTTTGTATGGTAGGCGGTGTCGGTCGCTGGTTGGATTGTTTGAGCCGGAAGAGGATCTGTTGTTGGGCATGGATCTGCTTCAGGATGCCTTGGACAAGGTCAGGATTATTCAGGATAGGCTTTGTACAGCTCAGTCCAGGCTAAAGGTTATGCGATCGCAAGGTTCGTGATTTGGCATTCATGGTCGGTGAGCGGGTATTTCTTCGAGTGTCGCCTATGAATGGCGTGATGATATTTGGGAAGAAGGGCAAGCTTAGCCCTAGGTTCATTGGCCCATTTGAGATTCTTGATCGAGTGGGAGAGGTGGCTTATAGACTTACGTTGCTGCCGAGCTTATCAGCCGTGAATCCAGTGGTTCATGGGTCCATGCTTCGGAAATATCACGGCGATCCATCCCACGTGTTAGATTTCAGCACTGTCCAGTTGGACAATGACTTGTCTTATGAGGAGGAGCCGGTAGCTATTCTAGACTGGCAGGTTCGTTAGTTGAGATCGAAGAGTTTTCCTTCTGTTCGTGTTCAGTGGAGAGGTCAACCTGCTGAGGCATCGACCTGGGAGTCTGAGTCCGATATGCGGAGCTGTTATCCCCATCTTTTCCCCGACTCAGGTACTTCCTTCTCCTGTTCGTTCGAGGACGAATAGTTATTTTAGAAGTGGAGAATGTGATGACCCAAAAGGTCATCACTTGTTTTAAAAGTAAATACTGCATTCTGAGGCCTTAAAAACCTCTTCTACTATCACCTCGATTTGCGTGCGCAGTCCAGGCACATATCTAGAAAGCTATTATGTGAAAATCTGTAAAAAATGATAAATTTTGACCGTAAAATGAATTAAGTTGACTTCGGTCAGTATTTTGGGTAAACGGACCCGGACCCGTAATTTGATGGTCCCAAAGGGTCCATAGAAAATATGGGACTTGGGCGTATGCCCGGAATTGAATTCCGAGGTCCCAAGCCCGATAAATGAATTTTTAAAGAAATATTGTTTTCTGGAATTATTTATGAGGTTTGGAAATGAGTTTTGATTAAAACTTAATAGTATCGGGCCCATATTTTGGTTCCGGCGCTCACTATAAGTCTTATATGTGAATTAATATAAGTCTGTGAAGTTTGATAAGAAACGGACTTGAAATGATGTGAATTAGATCGTTTTGAGAAAATTTGAAAGTTTGGAGTTCTTAAGAAAATTTCATGATTTTGATGTGAAATTCAGAGTTGTTGATATTATTTTAGTGATTTGAATGCACGATCGAGTTCGTATGATATTCTTAGGTTAGTGTTCATGTTTGGTTTGGAACCACGAGGGCTCGGGTGAGTTTTGGATAGGCTACGGGGTGTATTTTGGACTTAGAAAATTGCATGATTTCAGCTGTTGCATTGCAGGCCTGCAGGCTTCGCAAATCGCAAATGCGAGAGGCCTGTCGCAAATGCGAAAGAGGCCCAGGACAGCCCATCCTCGCAATTCCGAGGGTTTTATCGCAAATGTGATCCCCTCCCTTCCTAGCAAGTGGTTGCAAATGCGACCCTATCTTTGCAATTTCCCAGCTTGCAAATGCGAGACGTTTTTCGCAATTCCCAACTTAGCAGAGGTCGGGATTCGAAATTGCAAAACCTTTTCGCATTTCCCATACCTGCGACTTGCAACTTTTATACTTAGCCGAAAATCAACCATTTTTCACATCCTTTCAAAACATAAACTTCCTAGGGCGATTTTTCAAGAACAACTCTTCTTCTAAATCGATTGTAAGTCAATTTTAACTCGTTTCCTTCAATCATTAACATCTTTTAACATAATTTCAACTCAAAATCAATGATTTTCATGGGGGAAATTAGGTGTTTTGGGTAGAACCTAGGTTTTTCAAAAATTGGGGATTTAGACCTCGATCTGAGGTCCGATTTTAAAACAAATTATATATTTGGGTTCGTGGGGGAATGGTTAATCGGGTTTTGGTTTGAACCTCGAGTTTTGACAATGTAGGCCCTGGGGCGATTTTTGAATTTTTGGGCAAAACTTTGGAAAACTCATTTTCATGCATTCGAATTGATTCATTTAGCGTTTATTGATGTAATTAAGTAACTTGTGACTAGATACAAGCGAATTGATTGTGGAATCAAGGGGTAAAGCTATAATTGAAACGTGAATTGTGTTCGTGGCATCGAGGTAAGTGTTTGGTCTAACCTTAGTTTGAGGGATTAGGAGTCGAATCCTATTTGCTATGTGGTAATTGTTGAGTACGGCGTATAGGCATGGTGATGAGTATCTATACGTTGGTGTCTAGCATGCCCGTGAGTCCTATTTTTTGTGATTATCATGACTTCGTTGTATTATTCATGCCTTGGTAGAGATTTCTATTTGTTGGGCAAAGTTTGTGGAAGGAATTGTGACCTATGAACATTGAGGAGCGTTGGCTCAAGTTATATAACAAATTGTGAAAGAATAAGTGGTAATTGAATCCTTGGAGCGTTGGCTCAAGTTGTAAAGCGAGTTGTGAAGTAAAAGCAAAAAAGAGAAAAGATTCACTACATTGACTCCCTTGCCGGGATTTGGTTGTTGTTTTGATGTTGTCCCTTGCCGGGACTTGTTGTTGAATTATTGTTCCCTTGCCGGGATTATTATTGCAATTTCATTTATTTTCCTTGTCCTATTATTTGTGATTGTTGTTTGGGTGAGGAAGAGAGTTAAAGCACGAAGGGTGATGCCGTGTGTTGTTTTTGTGAGGAAAGAGTGTAAAACACGAAAGGTGATGTCGTGTATGATTTGTGAGGAAAGAGTGTAAAGCACGAAGGGTGATGCCGTTCCGTACGATGTATCATTCCGTGCCGATTACATTGATTATATGGTTAGGAAAGAGAGTAAAAGCACGAAGGGTGATGCCGTGTACGTTTTCATTATATGATTGCTTTGGTGAGGATGAGTGTAAAAACACGAAGGGTGATATCGTGCACTTATTGATTTTTGGTTCTTTTGTTGATATCTGAGATATATTGCTTCTTTCATTTACCTGTTGTCTTTCTATTCAGAATTGATATCTCCCCCGCAGCATGTTCCCCCTCCCATACTTGACTGTTTACTTCTGTACTTCTTTTCTGCTGTATATATTTGAATTGCACAAGTTTATCTGGTCTTAGCCTCGTCACTACTTCGCCGAGGTTAGGCTAAACACTTACCAACACATGGGGTCAGTTGTGCTGATACTATACTCTGTACTATGTGCAGATCCCGGAACAGCTCTTGGACCATAGTTTGAAGGCTACCTTCAGTCCACGCGGAAGTTATGGGTTCAGACCACCTACATACGCCCCTTTATAGGACGGTATAAATAAAGTGGTCTAGAAGACGAATCCTTGGGTTTCTTAAGTAGTGGCTTGACTTAGGGGCATGTTTGGCCTAACTTTCAAAATCTATTTATTCCAAACAAATGGATCCAGACCATTTGAAGGAGCCGAAAAAAAGAAAGAGAAACTAACACAATAACTTTGGGTCTCATTTCATTTGGATATAAAATTTGGCTACATTTATAAAACTGAAGTTCTAAATTCACTTGTTGGGCTAGACTGACCAAAAAATACTGTAAAAATAGCATGGGCTAGCCAGTTTTCGGACTGGTCATTTAAAAATAGCCAGTGTTTGCAAAGTCATTGAAATTTTTTGCAACACGGAAAGTTCCAGCATAATATATTGGATATCAGTGCACCTGTGTTTGAAATTCCAGCATATTATGCTGGAACTCCAACACGCGTAAAGTTTCAATATAATATACTGGAGATTGGAGCACCGGTGCTCCAATCTCCAATATATTATGCTAGACCAGTATATATACTAGAGTTCCAGTATACTTATGCTGGAACTCCAGTATATTATACTGGAGTATTTTTTCGGATTTTGAAAAGTATTTTCGTTCATATTTATCTTTACATAAAAAGTGACTAGATTTCGATTACTTTTGAAACTGTGGCTATTTTTGAATGACCACTTGTAAATCTGGCTATTTTTGAATTTCTCCAAAAATACTTTTAATATGGTGTGATATTATTCACTTTGGGCTAAGCAGACATGATTTTGTCCAAAATACCCTCACACTGTTAAGAGAATTCCTAAACCTTTTCTGTAGTCTTTTTTTCCAGATGCCAATATGTGACTTTATTCGCATATCCAATAATTTTTCTCTCAAACTAAGTTCCATATGTGGCCCATGATCCATATGTCTTTCCCTTCAATTAACTTCCACATGGCATATTATGCATCTTTAAGCCCGTAAAGGGAAGTCAACCGGGCTCCAAGCCATCACTCTGTCAGCCCCATATTCGTTTCACCAAACCATAAGCTCTAATAGTGTCATATTGTTTGATTTGGGCCAATCTTGAAGGGTTTCCCCAAGCTTCATGTCACTATAAAGTATCTCTACACCTTACTCTTTTTCTTTGTAGATATTATCCTATAGATACAAAATTAGTATAATATTTATCTCTACACTATAAAGTATCTCCATACCTTACTCTTTTTCTTTGAAAGTTAAATTGAATTTATGACGCAAAAGGATATTCACTCAGTTCGAACATCTGATGGAATCATCGGCAAATCTACAGTTCAATGTTAATTTTTTTTTGCTTAACGAAGGATTTCATTAATGATTTGAGGCGAAGTTACATAGCTAATTAAAGTATTACTAGGGATACAATAGGGTAAATATGATGAGGGGGGTGTGGGTAGGGGTGGGGGTGGGGTTCTTCAAAATACAGTAGAGGGTGGGAGTGGGTTGATACGTTAGACTTTCCAAAATGATAGAACACAAAAACTTTATTGCTTCCTCTCATTGCACTGCTAGTTTGATAGAAGTTGGACACCTTGATATTGACAGAGGCATGAATTTCTTGACTTGTAACTGCCACTGGATTGATATCCAATTCGTGTGCTTTTCAAAGAAGTACAATGCCTCTTGATTGTCCTTTGGCTGCTACTTGAATTAAGTCTATGAAGTTGAACTTCATGAGTAGGTCAGTGTGGTCAGCAAGTTTGGTTTCTGTGAGGCACAGGATGGAGGGGTCGTTCCATGTGAGTAAAAACCTGAGGTTTCGACAGAATTCTTGGTTGTGTGCTCCTTTGCAATTCCATAGCATGATCTTTATTAATCCCTCATGTTGTGGGTTGCTCTCTTTCTGAGCCAGAGATAGTTCCAAGTGTATTAACAAGCGGGGAGGATCGTATAGAGCTGCTAGTGGTAGGTTGTCTTGTCGGGTTGGAATCATGAGTATGACATGTCTTTCTTCCAATGAGGAGGGGTTTAGACGTATGTTCAATGAGGTTTTCTGGAGGTTCGGTGGGATGAAGATTAGGAATTTTTTTCTATGTTCCTGACATGGAGATCGTCAGAAAGTCATTCAAAATCATGAATTCCATGAAAGACTCCGGGAGATCGTTGCCTTCTTCTGCTTGTTGATGATTCTCTTGTTGTGGTGAATGTGGTAGAGAGTTGAAATTGTGGTTGAAGATTGAATGTTGTTGTGGTGGCTGTATTTGTGATGGTATTGGGGTTTGGTGGGGGATCACTGGTTGGAGAGGAGGAATAAACAATGGCAAGAAGTTATTGTGTGAGGGTGTATTCCAGTGGGGGTGGTGATGAGGCATTTGGGATTATCATTGTTGGAATTGGATGATGATGTCCTGCATTTGCCAGAGAGTATATCTTGTTGGTGGATTAGTTCTAGGACTTGATTTGTTTGGTTTGGCATTCCTTCATATATTGTGAAGGTCATTTCTTCTAAGGTCTCTAGTAGCAGTGTAATGTGGTTTTGTAGAAGTTGTAAATCTATTGGTGGGAGTTGGTGAGGACGTAGTATTTGTTGGGGGAGTAGTGGTTGATTCATTAGTGGACGGATTGTGGGAGAGGGAATCCATTGGGGGGCATGAGGAGGTTGATGGTGAATTATTATGTGAGGTGGGGGAGGGTGATGATAGTGGTTGATGTGAATGTTGTTCACATATCTTCTGTGCCTTTGTTGGTGGTGTTGGTTTATGTGGGTTTGAGTTCGATACATTGGATGAGATTGGTGGTGAACTTTCTAGCAATTTGGTAATTTGAGTTGTAGTGCAATTAACCAAAGATGAGGTAGTATTTGAAAGAGTCGTTGAGAGTGTAGTGAATGCAATTTCTTGGATTGGTAAACAAGATGAGCCACTATTATTGGTTGAAGGGTTAGGGAAATATTCATGCAGTGGAATACCGTGTGTTTTAGGGAATGGAGGATCTGTGGAAGGAGTATCGGGTGTTGATATTTTAGGTGATGATGATGTTGAGGTAATGGAGTGTGGCAGGTGAGGTGGAGTGAATGAATTGGATTTGGAGTTTTTGAGTAAGGGGGTATCGTAGGTTTTATAATTGGTTGCATGGGTGTCTTTGATTCAATTGTCTTATTGGAGTTTTATGAGTGTTGTTCATGTGGGTGATTGTGAGTGGACGAAAGTAAGGTAGTAGATTCATGATGATATTCTTTTTTTGTTTCTTGTTGTTGTATTGATTTGGAGGTATGTTTTTGGACAAGGATTTACGGATGAGAGGGTGTAGGGGTAGTGACTTAGGGTGATTATTTGTTTCTCCTAGGTTTTAAGGAGGGTGGGTAATGATTGATGATTATGGGATTCATCAATTGATTGAGAGAGGGAGCCACTATTATTGGTTGATGATCTGGTGTAAGATTCATGTAATGGAATGCCTTGTGTTTGGGGTATTGTATATTCTGTTGAAGGGTTATTGGGTGGAGAATCTTTAGGTAGAGGTGATGATGGGGCGTTGGAGTATGGCAGGTGAGGTGGAGCAGGGGAAGTAATGTTGGTGTTTTGGGGTATGGAGGGTGTGGCAGAGTTGATAATTTGTTGCATGGGTGTATTTGGTTCATTTGTGTTTAGTAAATAGTGATCATGCAAATACATTGACTGGTTGGGATTTGGTTGGAGGATTCATGATGAGTTTCCTCAATTTGTTGTTTCTTGTTGTTGTTTTGTTTTGGAGGTATGCTCTTGGACAAATTTTTACGAATAAGGGGTGTAGGGGAGGTGACTTAGAGTAATTATTTGATTCTCCTAGGTTAACAGAGGGCGTGGGTATTGGAAAATGATTGTAGGTAGTTGATGATCTAGGGTAGTTTTGGTTAGGGTTTTTTGATTGAGATGTAGGAGGTGTTTGGTGGGGTCGGGTGGTTTTTGTTGTTGAATTGGCGGTGTTAGGTGGGTCAAGGATAGGGTTTTATTTTGTTAGGTCACCTAGGTCTTGTAACTTGGGGTATTAGCTTATTTTTTAGTGTCATGGGGCCCATATGGGTTTATTGAGACTTTGGGGGTGGTATTAGGAGGGTTTAGGCGATTTTGATTTTTGAACATGGGTTGGGGTAATTGGTGATCTTTCATTTTGTTGTTATCTTTATTTTTACCAAAGGTGACTGTTTCCATTGTATTTGATATTCATCTTCATTAGTGTTTACATTAGAATTATTTTGCGGTCGATTGGATGTACAGAGGGTTGTGGAGGTCGGACAGTAATGAAGGTTGTGTCCTAAGCAACCACATTTAGTGCATATATTGGAAGAATCCTCATAGTGAATTAATTGAGTGTGAGTTCCTAATAGTATTTCGGATGGGAGTGTTTTGCCTAGTGGTGCTAAGATGCATAATCTGGCATATCGGCCTCTTGATGTATGCTCAGTGCATGTGTCCACTTTTATGAGTGTGCCAATAAAAGTAGCTATTTTCTTTAGGATTTGTAAGTAATAGTATTCAGTGGGAAGTTCCTGAAGACGGATCCATACATTAGTATAATTAGTGTGTGATAGTGCTGGGTTAAATTTTAGTTCCCATTGGCGTATGGAGAGGTATTGTGAACCTACAAACCAAGGACCATTTTGATATATTTTGTTATATTTGTCTAATTTTTGGAATTTGATGAGGTTGAAGTCATGACCTAGGTCTATTAATTGGAGTGCTTCATCAAGTTGCCAGAAAGAGTTTAGTTTGGTCTTAAGGTTTGTATAGGATATTTTTTTATCTAGAAATTTGATAATTATAGCTTGCTGCCAAGGGCGGTATAGCCTTAATTTGTCATTAGTGGTTATGGGTATGAAAAATGGATGATTGGTTGGGTTGGAGTTTTCTTCTTATAGGGATAATTTCTTCAGGAATTCCGCTTCAAGGGTGGGGTTGATTGGTGAAAGAGGGGAGAGAGTGTCTCGGAAACTCACCTTGTTTGTGTTGATAGTTGGGGCATTGGTTTCCTCTCATCTATGTACATGACTTCCTTAGGTTTGTTGATGCTTCGATTTAGTTGACCCTTCTCTTGATCTGATAGCTCGTTTTCAGATGCTTCATTCATGCTTTTTTTTTTCAAAGCTCAACATAACTTCACTCCTACTTGCATCCTTTCCATAACACCAACATATAAAATAATAGATGATGGTGAAAAATTTGGCATATGTACTTAGAGAGTGTAAGATACTCTCTTTTAATGTTATTCCTTCACTCTATTAACATAAGAATTATGTTATTGTTCCTTGATAACTTTCGTCTTTCATTTAACTCACTGCTAATTCCATAATCCCAAGTTCTATTACTGTATTCTGTTCTAATGGTAACATTAGTGTATTCAATTTGAATGAAGAGGTTTGAATTTGGGGGAGGAAGAAAAGGAAGAGAAAATCAGAAAGTTTGGAGCCTATTATATTACTTTATATACAATTAGTAATTATGTATATGATACGTAATTAAATGAGTCTCTTTAATAGTGGTAATTAAGTTCACAATGTAGCATATATTGATAAAGATTCCTTTTCTTTTCGACTACTAATATAAGATTTTATTCGCTCATCCAACGGTACTCTTGGATCCACAGATTATCTATCTAAATACTTATATTAATGTTTGTATTATGAGACATCACATATGAATGTCTGTATTTCATTATAGATATATACGGGGCATTTACATTTATACCCGCTTTTTGGGTTATGTTTTAGTTTATACCCGCTTTGCAAAAAAAATTACAAGCATATCTGTCACGACCCAAACCTATGGACGGGACGAGTGCCCGAGTCCTACCTGTCGAACACACTTAAGCATGCGACTAAGATATAAACATGAATAATATCTGCTGAATTATGAGAGTAGCATGCGCGAGAAAAACATGTCCAAAAGACATATATACATATACGCGCGGAATACATTGGTTGAGCCGACAGGGCTGTGATAGACAACTATATACCCAAAACTGAAAGCCGACAAGGCCACATACTATCCAACTATACATAACTATCTACAGACCTCTAATAGAAATACAAATGTACAAAGACGGTACTGAGCCACGTCATACCCATATGTATATATACAAGCATATCGTACCAAAATCAAAAAGCAGCTCCGGATCAAGTGGAGCACGCCAACTCTCGTTGATCAAGGATCCTAAGAAGGGGGACCATCAGCTTGCCTACCTGCACCTACGGGCATGAAACGCAGGCCCCGGAAATAAGGCGTCAGTACGAATAATGTACTGAGTATGTAAGGCATGAAAATTAGTACATAAAAGACATAGACGAGACATGGAATAAAGGAATCCATCTGTAAGTCTGGGTATAGCTGCATATAAAAGTCGTATCATGCATGGGTATAGGTGAACATTATATCATCAAGCCTCTGGGGGCATCCCATCATATCGTCTCGGCCACTGTGGGCAACATCATCAACATATACCAACTGATCAGATGGTGGTGCGTATATTACGCCGTAACCTTTTTTCTCATATCCCATATATATATATACATACATGCATATATAACACCATCTGATCATGGGTCAATGTACATGTATAAATGAATGAAATGCATGAAAATATGTAATAATCTCAATATTCCTTTCGGATAAACTTTATCAACTGCGTATTATTCTGAGACCCATGAACATAAGGTATAATAATATGTCACATGGGGAATCAAGAACACAGAGACCCCTAGTATTTATATGAATAGAGTCGTTTATGAAAACTGTACATTTGCTTGTTTCTTCTGTATAATTTGGACCATGCCAAACAAAAAAGTAGGGATAGCTTTAACATACCTGAAGTAGGAAAAATCCGTATAATATTCTTGAAAAAGATTGCACCGTACTCCTTTATAATTACAAAATTCTTACGTTGTTAGGCTTCTAAAAATTCTCGTTGTTAAGTGTTGAGAATCAGAAATTTATTGAAACTTTTGTAAGATGGCAACGTTCTGTTTATAAAACTTCCTAACTTATCAATTCATTCCTAAGTCCAATGGTAGGAGATAGACTATAATATGATTTTTGGTGTTATTGATTGTAGGGATAGTAATTAATCAATTATCAGTATAATTAAGAATTATCTCAAATTACCTAAAAATACTACTTATTTTTAATATACTTTATATATCATACTATCACAGCCATATGGTACCTTGTATGGTACTAGTCCATAAATATCATGTTGTCACGACCCTAGTTCGCCCACCGTGAACTGTCGTGACGACACCTAGTCTCTACGACTAGGTAAGCCTAACCAATGCGGAAAATGAACTAACTTGCGGAATAAATAATCGAAAGCTGGAAAAAATTGAAGGAAACAATATTTAAATGCTGCTCGGCATATATACATAACTTCTCGAAATCTGATACACTATACCAAAACCTGGAAACCCACGGATCCACAAGCTGAGAAAAACACTACATAGCTCTAATCTCCGGAATCTCTAACAAAAACAGAAGTACAGAAGGGCTAAATACTAAAATACAGGAATAGAAAGAGACTTCTCGGTATGCGGACGCGGCAGATATACCTCAAAGTCCCGTAGAATCACCTCGCCTCAAGAATGGTAAGCCTGAATAGAGGTACCTGGATCTGCACATGAAAAATATTCACAGAAAGGGCATGAGTATACCACATCGGTACTTAGTAAGTGCCAAGCCTAACCTCGGTCGGGTAGTGACGAGGAAGGTCAGGGCCCTACTAAGGTTAATAAATAATAAAATGACAGGATAAATAAGCGGTAAAACTGAGAATCTATATTAAGAATCTATATAGTATAATAAGAGTACAATAACGGAAACAGAGATAAAGGCAACTACAAGGAAATACCACGCACAACAAGGGTAAGACTGGGGATCTCTTAGTAACCCGAGGATACCGCTGTATCCTCAATATATGTCAGGGATCTCTTGGTATCTCGAGGATCTCTTGATATCCTCAATATATGCTAGGGATCTCTTGGTATCCCGAGGATCTCTCGGTATCCTCAATATATGCCAGGGATCTCTTAGTATCCCGAGAATCTCTCGGTATCCTCAATATATGTGTCAGGGATCTCTTAGTATCCCGAGGATCTCTCGGTATCCTCAATATACGTGCCAGGGATCTATTGGTATCCCGCACCTCAGTCCAGATCATAAATACGTACAGGAGATCTCCTGGGATGCCGTCCCGCAGTCCCAAATTAAAACACACAGCAACAACACAAGAATATTAAATTAAATGGTATTATCATACTAAGTAAACAATTAATTCTAGCTTAACATGCTTTATGTAATGCAATTAAGGCAGTTTAAGCAAATGGGCAATTAAGTTAACTAAACATGCTTTTCTAAACTAACATCAGGCTAAGTTTGCAAGTAGAATAAAACAGGAAAGGGAGGAACTCAGTGTAAATACCTAAAGTAAAACTGGGTTTTCGACAATTAGCTCAAGTACGCACTCGTCACCTCACGTAGAAGGCATTTCAATTATCAAATATCATATCCTAAGGGGAAGGTCCCCCACACAAGGTTAGACAAGCCACTTACCTCGAACCAGCTCAAAATCAACCCAACACCACGTCTTTGCCACGAGTACTCGACTCCAAATGGCCCAGATCTATTCAATTCAATTGCATAACGTAAATAACACTTTAAGTAACTGATTCTACAATTAAATTCTAAGCTAATACGCGAAATTATGTAAAATGACCAAGACGCCCCTCGGGCCCACATCTCAGAATCGGGTAAAATTTACATTTTCAGAAAACCTCGTACTCTCACGAGTCTATACATAACAAGAACACTGAAATCGTAGTCCAAATGATCTCTCAAATCCTCAATTAAAGGCCTCTTAAACTCAATCCCTAATTACCCATTTTCCCCCAATTTCTCACAACTAATTAGTTCTTTAATCACATAAAAACGAGTTATGAAGTCAAGGATGTTACCTCCAAGTGATTCCCCTTTATTTTCCTCAAAAGATCTCTCTTAAAAGCTTCAAACCCGGATGAAAATGGTGAAAGAATCCCTAAATTCGCGAAGGCAACTATTTATATGTTCTGCCCAGCTATTTCCACAGATGCGGTCCCTCTTCTGCGAAACAAGTGTCACATCTGCGACTTTCACTTATGGACCCAGCTTCCGCATCTGCGGAACTCTAACCGCAGGAGCGGTTCCGCTTCTGCGAACAATTCACCACATCTGCAGTTCCTGAGGAGATTCCCAATTTCCGCTTCTGTGGTCCTCTATGCCTGTTCTGCGGCGCCGCATCTACAATCCCCAAACCGCATATGCGAAAATACCAGAAGAACAGTTGTTCAGCAACTTCAACTCCAAAATTTCCTCCGTTAACCATCCAAATTCATCCCGAGGCCCCCGGGACCTCAACCAAAGGCGTCAACATATCCTAAAACCTTATTCAAACTTGTACAAATCTTCAAAACACTTCAAACAACATCAAAACAACCAAACCCATCGGATTCAAGCCTAAGTTTCTAAAATCTTCTAAATTTCGCTTTCGATCAAAAACCCAACCAAAACACGTCCGAATGACCTAAAAGTTTGCACACACATCCCAAATGACACAACAGAACTACTACAACTCTCGGAATTTCATTCCGACCCTCGGATAAAAATCTCGCTATCGAACCAGAAACTGCAAAAATTCAACCTTCGGCATTTCAAGCCTAAATTAGGTACGAAACTCCAAAACACAATCCGAATACGCTCCTAACCCCAAAATCACCCAACAAAGCTAACAGAACCATCAGATTTCCATTCCGAGGCCGTCTTCACACTAATCTGACTACGGTCAACTTTCCAACACTTAAGCTCTCATTTAGGGACTAATTGTCCCAAAACTCTCCGAAACTTAAAATCGAACATCCCGGCAAATCAAAATAGCAGAAATAAACTCGGGGAAAGTAGTTAATAGGGCCGTCACACAGGTAGTATCTCTCGACCCGTTTTTTATCCCAAATCGGCAACCTTCAATGAAACTTGTTTTCTTTAATTCATGCGCCCTTTATCCTTCATGACACTTACTTATCGCTTGTTATAAATAGCATAAATACATTAACCTCAAGATAATATCATCCCCAAGTCTATGTCGATTAACTAAAGATGAAACTTTAACGTGCGAAAATACGAGATGTACCATACTTCCCCCTTAGAAACATTCATCCTCGAATGTTTAACTCCCCGGAATCTATATAACTTTGGCAGAGTCGCCTTTGTAACAATACTACTACCAACTCTCCCTGTAGAAGCTTAATAATTCAACGCCACATAGGACCATAACCATCAATAATGACAATGGCCTCACACGACCAATGACAATAACTAACACAAGAATCCGTACACGTACCTTAAAGTGGTGATGTCTCAGTTGGACCCTTGTCTAGAGGAGGAAATAAGTAGGGATATATTGACTTCATGTCTTCCTCGACCTCCCAAGTCATTTCTTCCACATTGTTGTTTCTCCAAAGTACTTTCACCGAAGCTACGTCTTTAGTTCTCAATTTTCAAACCTATTTGTCTAGTATAGCAATGGGAGTTTCTTCATATGATAGCTGCTCTACGGCCTGAACGTCGTCAACTGACACAATTCTATAAGGATCTCTAATACATTTACGAAGCATAAAAACATGAAAGACTGGATATACAGATTCCAAATCCGAAGGCAAGTCCAACTCATATGCTACCTGGCCTACCTTGCGTATGATCCTATATGGTCCAATGTACCGAGCGCTAAGTTTTCCCCTTTTTTCGAACCTCATAATGCCTTTCATCGGTGATACCTTTAGGAATACCCAATCATCAACCTGAAATTCCAAGTCTCGCCATCGATTATCCGCATAAGACTTCTGAAGGCTTTGAGCTGCTAATAGCCTTTCCTGTATAAGCTTAATTTTCTCGATTGCCTGTTGTACTAATTCTGGTCCTACTAACGTAGCTTCCCCAACACCGAACCACCCTATAGGCAATCTACACTTTTGTCTGTAAAGAGCTTCGTATGGAGCCATCTGAATACTAGAATGGTAGCTATTATTATATGCAAACTCAATAAGCGGCAGATGATTATCCCAGCTACCTTTGAGGTCTATCACACAAGATTGTAACATATCCTCCAGTATCTGAATAGTACGCTTAGCCTATCCGTCTGTCTAGGGATGAAATGTTGTACTAAGACTTACTTGAGTCCCCAATCCTTTTTGGAAGGACCTCTAGAAGTTAGCGGTAAATTGAGCTCCTCTATCCGAGATAATAGATACAGGGACACCATGAAGTCGTACTATCTCCTTAATATAAAGCCTTGCATAATCTTTTGAGGAATATGTAGCTCTAACGGGCAGAAAATGGGCTGACTTTGTAAGCCTTTCAACAATCACTCATATCAAATCGAACTTACGCTGGGTACGAGGTAAGCCTACGATGAAATCCATATTGATTACTTCCTATTTCCAAGTCAGAATCTCCATAGCCTGCAATAACCCACCGGGTTTCTGATGCTCAATCTTTACTTGCTGACAGTTAGGACACTGAGCAACAAACTCCGCTATATCCTTTTTCATTTCGTCGCACCAATATACTTTCCTAATATCATGATACATCTTTGTCGCTCCTAGATGGATAGAATAAGGAGAATGGTAAGTGTCTCCCATAACCTGGTAACGCAGCCCTGCAACATTAGGGACACATAATCGTCCTCAATATCTAAGGACCCCATCTTTTGTAACCTCAAACGGTGTCTTCTCCTTCTGAGGGTGGTATTCCTATAATAAACTAACACAGGATCCTCGTACTGGCGTTCCTTCATTTCAGTTACTAAAGAGGATGTTGTCGTATCCTGAATAGTAATTCCAATATCACCTGAGTCCAGTAATCGAACTCCAATACTAGCTAGCTGATGAATCTCATGGGCTATTCCCCTCTTTTTTGGTTGTAAATATGACAGGCTACCCATCGATCTACGGCTGAAGGCATCGGCTACCATGTTCGCCTTCTCAGGATGGTATAAAATATTAACATAATAGTCTTTAAGTATCTCCAACCATCTTCTTTGACATAAATTCAATTCCTTTTGCCTGAAGATATACTGGAGGCTCTTATTATCTATATAGATATCAACATGAATGTCATACAAGTAGTGCCTCCATATCTTTAGTGCATGAATCACTACGGCTTACTCTAAATTGTGGATCAGGTAATTCTTCTCGTGCTTTCTCAGTTGTCTAGAAGCATAAGCTACAACCTTACCATGCTGCATTAGTTCATAACCCAACCTGACGCCTGAGGCGTCACAATAGATAATATAACCATTGGTCCCTTCTGGGAGCATTAGAACTGGTGCTGAAGTTAATCCATTCTTTACTGCCTAGAAACTCTGTTCGCAAGCGTTAGTCCATTAAAACTTTGCTCCCTTCTGAGTCAACTTTGTCAAAGGTGCTGAAAAGGAAGAAAATCGCTCTACAAATCTCCTATAATAGCCTGCCAAACCGAGAAAGCTATGAACCTCCGTCAGTGTTGTAGGTCTAGGCCAAGTCTTTACTGCCTCAATCTTTTGTGTATCCACCCAGATGCCTTCACCCAAAATGATATGCCTAAGGAAAGCTATAGAGTTCAACCAAAATTCACATTTAGAGAATTTTGCATACAACTTCCCTTTTTGTAGAACTCTGAGCACAGTACGCAGATGATCTGCATGCTTAGCCTCTGAACGCGAATACACCAATATATCATCGATAAAAATAATTACAAACAGATCTAAAAAGGTCCTAAACACACGGTTCATCAAATCCATAAATACTGCTGGGGTATTGGTCAAACCGAACGACATAACACGAAACTCAAAGTGCCAATATCTGGTCCTGAATGTTGTCTTCGGAATATCTTCCTCCTTAACCCTTACCTGATGGTACCCGGACCTCAAGTCTATTTTTGAAAAACACTTGGCACCTTGCAATTGATCAAATAAATCATCAATCCTCGAGAGCGGGTACTTATTCTTGATAGTCACCTTATTCAACTGTCTATAATCAATACACATCCGTAAGGAACCATCTTTCTTCCTCACAATAACATAGGTGCCTCCCACGGTGATGTACTAGGCCTGATAAAGTCTTTTTCAAGCAAGTCCTTTAGTTGTTCATTTAACTCTTTCAGCTCTACGAGGGCCATTCTATAGGGAGGAATGGATATTGTATGAGTATCTGGTAGTAGGTCAATAGCAAACTCAATTTCTTGCTCTGGTGAAAGACATGGAAGCTCATCGGGAAACCCATTAACCACAGGGATGGACTAAATGGTTGGTGACTCTACTTCCACATCCTGAACCCGAACTAAGTGATAAATATAGCCCTTTCTGATCACCTTCCTTACCTTGAGATAGGAAATAAATCTTCCTCTCGGCGACGCCGTATTACCTTTCCACTCCAAAATAGGCTTCCCTGGAAATTGAAATCGAACTATCTTTGATCTACAATCAATGTTCGCATGACAAGAATCCGACCAATCCATACCTATTATAACATCAAATTCTACCATATCTAACATGATTAGGTCCATTATGGTAGATCGACTATGAACTACTATTATACAACCCCTATATACTCGCTTAGATATCACTGAGTCCCCAACAGGTGTAACACCTCAAAAGGTTTAACCAATTCAGATTTTATTCCAAACTTACTAGCAACCAACGGAGTAACGTATGATAAGGTGGAACTGGGTCAATATGAAGAAACTGATAATATACTTGTAATAACATCAGGCGATGACTCCTGGTCCTGTCGTCCTGCCAATGCATAAATTCAGTTTTGAGGACAACTCGAGTTAGATGCTCCACCTCTGCCTCTACCATGACTCATTGGCGCTTGTGAACCTTGCCTAGGGGAGCGTACTGCTAATGATGAACTAGCTACAGATCCCGCTAGCTGAGCTATGCTTGCATCACCTCTTGTCGGACAATCCCTCATAAGATGGTCTGGATAACCACAAGTATAACAAATACCCAATCCCATACGACCCGATATGTTGCTTACCATACTGAGCACATCGTGGAAAGGGCGGCCTCATCTGACTTGACTCACCCCTATACTGAGAACCTGAGGCCCTAGAATTCTTACTAGGCCCTGAATATGTGGAACGATCAAATTTCCTACCACCAAACTGAGGGGGTGCACTAGCCGATGGCTGGGCTGGATATCTCATGTACTCTTGTCTTTGACCACCTCGAAACTCACTAGAAGGACCCAAAGACCTTTCTCTCTTATTTTGGGCCCTATCATGCTTATGATCAGCCCTTTGTTTCTGCTTACGCTCCTCTACACCCTGAGTGTATGCCTGAATACAAGAAATATCTATGTCTATCTGAAGTGATACCGACATACAATCATTAAGCAAATGTGTCTCTAATCCCATGACGAACCGGTGAACCCGATCCTCTATCTTAGATACAATAGTGGGAGCATACCTAGCCAACGAATCGAACTGAAGACTGTACTCCCGAAAACTCATATTAACCTGCCGAAGGGTGAAGAACCTATCAACTCTGGCCCGTCCAAGCTCTGGTGGTAGATAATGACGAAGAAAATCTTATGTAAACTCCTTCCGTACTGCTAGAGGGGAATCCTCACTTCTAGACAATTCCCAAGACTCATACCAATTAACTGCAACATCTCGGAGTCTATAGAAAGCTAGATCAACTAACTCAGTCGTAGTGGACTTCATTACCCTTAACGTCCTTTACATTCTATCAATAAATACCTAAGGGTCCTCATTTGGATCTGACCTAGTGAATACCAGAGGGTCTAAATTAATGAAGTCGCGAACCCTTGCACTGACGGACCTATCTGCATGACCAATACCTACTTCCTAACACCGATCCTGTACGACCACTAATCGGGTTAATATTTGAATAGCATCTCTCATCTCCTAACCCGGTGTATCTGGCTAAGGAGATGGACGTACAAAGGCGGGCACTGGAACTGGTTCCCCTCGGAGCTCTTCTAGAAAGGGTGGGGTATGTGAAATCTAAGATGGAATCTCACTATGAGACTCTCTCCAAGCCCTGGTAACTCCTGGCGCCCGACTAGTAGTCTCGCCAGCCACGAACTTTCCTTTCTAGTTGGTTGTAGTCTTTGGAGACATCGCTGAAAATATAACATATCGTTAGGAACATGAATCCTTATATTGCACGATCTAAGATAAGAAGAGAGGATAACATCCTATATGTCCTGTAGCCTCCTGTCTATAAGTGTGGTGCACAACACACCCATAAACAAGACTCTACTAGACACAGTCTGTAGACAACCCTAGGACAGAACTGCTCTAATACCACTTTTGTCACGACCCAAACCAATGGGCCACGACGAGTGCCCGAGTCCTACCTGTCGAACACCCTTAAGTATGTGACTAAGATATAAACATGAATAATATTTGCTGAAGTACGAGAGTAACATGCGCGAGGAAAACCTGTCCAAAAGACATATATACATATACGTGCGAATTACAGTGGGCGAGTCGGCAAGGACGCGATAGACAACTATATACCCAAAATGGAAAGCCGACAAGGCCACATACTATCCAACTAGAAATAATTGTCTACAGACCTCTAATAGAAATACAACTGTACAAAGACGGGACTGAGCCACGTCATACCTATATATATATACAAGCGTATTGTACCAAAATCAAAAAGTAGCTCCATATCAAGTGGAACACGCCAACTCTCGCTGATCAAAGATCCTAAGAAAAGGGACCATCAGCTTGCCTACATGCACCTGCGGGCATGAAATGCAGGCCTCGGAAATAGGGCGTCAGTACGAATAATGTACTAAGTATGTAAGGCATGAAAATAAGTACATAAAATATATGGACGAATCATGGAATAAAGGAATCCATCTGTAAGTCTGAATAACTTCGTAAATTCTGAAACTTTTATAATGTCATGCAAGTGCATATAAATATCGTATCATGCATGGGTATATGTGTACATAATATCATCAAGTCTCTGAGGGCATCCCATCATATCGTCTCGGCCACTGTTTTCTCATATCCCATATATATATATACATACATGCATATATAACACCATCTGATCATGGGTCAATGTACATGTATAAATGAATGAAATGCATGAAAATATGTAATAATCTCAATATTCCTTTCGGATAAACTTTATCAACTGCGTATTATTCTGAGACCCATGAACATAAGGTATAATAATATGTCACATGGGGAATCAAGAACACAGAGACCCCTAGTATTTATATGAATAGAGTCGTTTATGAAAACTGTATGTTTGCTCATTTCTTCTGTATAATTTGGACCATTCCAAAAAGAAAGAAGGGATAGCCTTAACACACCTGGAGTAGGGAAAATCCGTATGATATTGTGGGAAAAGATTGCACTGTAATCCTTTATAACCACAAAATTCTTACGTTGTTAGGCTTCTAAAAATTCTCGTTGTTAAGTGTTGAGAATCAGAAATTTGTTAAAATAAGATGGCAACGTTTTGTTTATAAAACTTCCTAACTTATCAATTCATTCCTAAGTCCTAATGGTAGGAGATAGACTAAAATTATGATTTTTGGTGTTATGATTGTAGGGATGGTATAAAAATGAAGTGTCCTTTGTTTGTTAATTGATTGCCACCTAATCAAGAAGACTAAAGAGTCATTCTCTTAGTATGTGACTTTCTGCCACGTTTGGGGGGGGGGGGGAATTAATCTTATCCACTAAATTTATTAATTAACTAGGTAATATCCCGTTACCCGGTAATTAATCAATTACCCGTATAATTAAGAATTATCTCAAATTACCTAAAAATATTACTCATTTTTAATATACTTTAGACATCATACTATCACAGCTATATGATACCTTGTATGGTACTAGTCCATAAATATCGGGTAGTATCGCTCAACCCGTATTTTATTCCAAATTGGCAACCTTCAATGAAACTCGTTTTATTTAATTCGTGTGCCCTTTATCCTTCATCACACTTACTTATCACCTGTTATAAATAGTATAAATACGTTAACCTCAAGATAATATCATCCCCGAGTCTACGTCGATTAACTGAAGAAGAAACTTTAACGTACGAAAATGCAAGATGTAACAGTATCCACTTTTTGCGTAACTTCAGGCACATGGGCCTGAAATAGTAAAAATTTTTGCCTGAAGTGTAGCAAAACTTCAGATATTTTTGCATGAAGTTTGGCCTAACTTTCAAAGGAAATCACACAAACTTCAGTGCATAATGCAAATGGCAAACTTCAGTTCAATAAAACAACACCATGCGTTGGCTGAAGTTTTTGTTTGTAATTACTGAACTTGAGCATTCTAGTAGCTGAAGCTTTGTTCAGTATTTGCTGAACTTCAGCATGTTTTAGCTGAAGCTTTGTTCTGTATTTGCTGAACTTTAGCATGTTTTAGCTAAAGCTTTGTTCTGTTTGTGATGAACTTCAGGTCTGAAGTTTGTTTTGTATTTGCTGAACTTCAACATTCTAGGAGCTGAAGTTTTTGTTTGTATTTGCTGAACTTCAGCATTCTTAGAGCTGAAGTTCTAAAACAACAATAAATTCAATATATCATGATTAGCAGCAATTGATGCTGTTCATTTCAAAGATTAATGAATGAAAAATATTTTCGACATGAAAACAAGTTACTACAGATAAATTAGAACCAAAAATCAATGTGCCTGTAAAGCTAAAATATCTAAGAGGTTAAATTATTGTGAATAAGACCAAATTGAACATAATGGGACAAGCAGATATATATGAATCATCAGACTAGAACACATAATAATATCTCAATATTCAGCATCCAGAAAACGAAGGAGGATAAGGAGGAGGAGAAAGAGGCCTGAAGTTGTTCAAACAGTGGGTACAAGTTAAAACTTTTTTAAAAAGTGGGTATAGGTAAAATGGGGGCGACCAAATAGGACACCCATACAATTCTTACGATATATGCTCTATTAAGTATTTGCTAGGGAAGACTATCCAAACTGTTAGTCCATAAAGATTTTAAATCCAAACTAGCCCAAAATAAAATATTTACCGGAAATAGCCCAAATTTCATCTTGTAACACATATCTATTTTGCTAAAATAAAAAGGTAGTTCAAACTTTTTGAGACATTTGACTTGAGCAAAATTGTAATATTCTAATTCCTTTAAGTTGAAATTCAGAGAATCGAGCGCCTTAATTCGATTTAGAAATCACTACTACGCATTTGTTTGTTGGGTTGGGTTGAAATATTAAATTAAAAAATATGTGACTGAAATATAGATCTTGGTTCAACCAATCATATTTGAATAAAGAAGAGTCAATCTTAGTTAATATTAATATCCAAAAGATAAGGTTGTCGACTTTATAACAGATAATATGCATATTGACTGAATGGTAATGAATGTGAGCAATAATAACATTATTCAATGATCCAAAAAGATGGAAGATATCATTATATGGTAATAAATAGAAATAAATGGCATTTAAGTAAATAGAAACATGTGAGTCACCCAAAAAGGGGTGACGTCCATGAATATTCTTCTGACAATGAAGAATGATTGATGAGCTTTAGAATACACAGGTTGTTCTTATATCGAGTGGAAAAGCTAGACAAGGATCTTAGTAAAAAGGTTATTTTTGTATGCTTGTAATATGATCAGATTCTCTCTATAAAGGCAATGTATTTTTATTACAAGTGAATATTTCATGTGCGCTATCATTGTGTCTCTTACTATATATAGGGAACATATTCTTAGTGTCACGAGCCAAAATCAACTGTCGTGATGGTGCCTATCGTGAAACTAGGTTAGCCTCCACTTAACAAATCATCACAGCAAAATAACTTAAAGAAATAACGACGGAAACAATTAACATTGAAGAAAACCTTTTAGAAAACAAAATAAATCCCAAAATACGATACGATCTAACCCAAAACCGGGGTGTCACTGAGTACATAAGCGTCTAAATCAAAATACAGTCCACTACAGTGTCTAGAGAAATAACTAAAAATACAACTAATGATAAAGAAGGAGAGTCAAGGCTTGTGAGCATCGTGCATCTACCTTTATAGTCTCCGAACTCTGAAGCCTCGATCAGCAACTGCTGTCGTGACCGGAATCGCCTGGATATGCACACGAGGTGTAGGTACATCTAACTTAGTAAGTAACGAGTCCAAACTTTGGACTAAAAGGTAGTGACGAACTCAACCGATACATATAAAATAAAAACAACTGTGCAGAAACGTAGGCATGCTTTAAAATTAAATAGGCAGCTCAACACAGTAAAGTAAAGTAGGTCTGAATAGTATAAAGAATATAACTCTGCTATCTATACATGCCAATTCACATGTTGTATGTGATGCACCATGCTGTCAACCTCATGTGCTCACACTCTCAAATGCTCAACCACTCGGTACTATATATGGCCCATAAGGCCCAGGGAAGACCCATCCCACAACATATACATCATTGACTATAAGTCACCCAGTACTGAGGAAGGCCAACCCAGCCTTGTGGAGAAGATCCATCTCCAGGTATCAAGTATATCGGACATGATTGTCACACCTCCTTTTTCCGCACCCGAGGGGGCGGAAGGGAGTTTTTCCAATTAAAGGACAATCGAAACGGGATTGTTTATTTATTTCAGAGTCGCCACTTGGGAGATTTAGGGTGTCCCAAGTCACCAATTTTAATCCTGAATTGAGGAAAAGAATGACTCCATATTACAGTCTGCGTACCAGAAATCCGGATAAGGAATTCTGTTAACCCGGGAGAAGGTGTTAGGCATTCCCGAGTTCCGTGGTTCTAGCACGGTCGCTCAACTGTTATATTCGGCTTGATTATCTGATTTTATACAAATATGAACTTATGTGCAAATTTTAACTTTTTACCGCTTTCATAATTATTATTATTAAGAATGTGAACACCGCTTAAAACATGTCTTTAGACTGCGCCACATGAAATGCACCCACAATCCGGAACATATTTTATTTGAAGTTTTGGGATTTGGATTTGGGTCGCATGAAATGCGCACCCAAGTTTAAGAAAGTAGATTATTAAACGGTGGGGTTCGAGACCTGTGTCCCCCACGCGTGGTGGGGTTCCCCGTGTACGGTGTTCCGTCCGTGTTCCCCACGTGTGGTGGACTCGGATTATTATGGGCTAGGTCCGAAAATTAGGCCTAAAAGCGGGTAAGTTTAAACCCAAATATTATTATTTTGCCCGTACCCGAGAATAAGAACACGACGTTGTTTGACTAATCCTATGTGAGCAAAATAGCTACTAAAGAAGACTAATATTTAAACAAAACTATATCTTTTTTTTTAATATTTTTCAAGATTAAAATAGCTACAAAATATTAATAAAACTATTTTTTGTAATTTTCATTTTTTATATAAAGATAAAATATAAAGTAATATTTTTTGTATTTTTTCAAAATTAAAATGACTATAAAACATTAATAGAACTATATTTTTTTGTAATTTTCGAAATTATATAAAGTACAAAAATAAAGTGCAATTTTGTATTTTTTCAAGTTTATGATAAATACATAAAATAAAATTTATATACATATATTTTTGTAATTTTTCTTTTTGCAACGAAATAAAGTAAAAATAGTCAAAATGGCTATATTAGACCCAATTTCACATATTCACGCTAAAAATGTGAAAATTCCCGGGGAGGGTCAAAAATCAGGTATCTACAGCTGCCCCTCTTTGACTGGAAACACGAAGAGTTTTCCGACAAAGAACGACTAGACGTGCTTTTGACCCGACCATTACTTGGAGGGACTACACTACGGAAAGGAAGGGAATGTGACCGAGCCCTAGTATCTGAGCTGCCTACATATCCTTGGTTATACAGGAATCAGGCCACGTGTAGTTCGGAAACGAGAGAGATAGTAGAGTGTACCGAGGTGAAGAGCCGAGCGAGGTGCCGTTCCGTTGAGGTTCCGGTCCACGGTCCTATCATTACAACAAAAATGAAAACTGAAAAAAGACTAACTAAGCCTATCAGCTACTAGTTACAAGGATTCCTATCTGTAAGTCTTCTGAAACTTGGTCTTGAGTCTTGAATGGTGCTTCATACAGACTTCAGATTTGAACCTTGATACTGCTAGTTGTAGGTGCTAGTTCTTGAGCAGACCACATTTGTTCTCCACTTCCGTACTTTGGGTTCTTTTCCCCTCTTTTCTCCTCTTGTTTTTGTTTCTGTGACCAGCTTTTGTTGATCATCCCAGACTGTTGACTCACATTCTTGAGGCGAGCTTCTACTATTTCTAACTTGGTTGAATGCTGGGGACTTCTGTTGTAGCCTTCTGCTTTATTGATTCTAAGGGTGCTCCTTTGTCATATGAGCGGACCTTTGACTTCAATACTTCAATTGTATTCCCTTATTCTCCAGGTGGGTGCCTGATTTCTATTTCTCTTCTTTATCCTTGTTCTCCAGGTGGACGCCTGATTTCTTTTTTTCTTTGTCCTTGTTCTCCAGGTGGACGCCTGATTACTTCCTTTCTTTGTCTTCGTTCTCCAGGTGGACGCCTGATTACTTCCTTTATTTGTCCTTGTTCTCCAGATGGACGCCTGATTACTTCCTTTCTTTGTCCTTGTTCTCCAGGTGGACGCCTGATTTCTTCTTTTCTTTGTCCTTGTTCTCCAGGTGGACGCCTGATTTCTTCCTTTCTTTGTCCTTGTTCTCCAGGTGGACGCCTGATTACTTCCTTTCTTTGTCCTTATTCTCCAGGTGGACGCCTGATTTCTTCTATCTTCGACATACAACAACCTCCGTTCTACAGGCGGGTCCCTGACAACTAAAACAAATAAAACAAACAAAATTTCCTAACCTAGTTTGTGCTGGGAAGATTTGTGAGTCATTAGCAAAATTGTAACTCATTTACACTACTGATGCAATGATGAGTAAACTAAAGACTAGGCTAGGATGTGCATCTCCTACGAGTAAAACCAAAACTTTTGCTAGCAAATGCGTCTGCTAAAATAAAACCTCAATGACTCAAACTAGGAAGTGTGTCTCCTATGGTCGAATCGGAATGAACTAAACTAGGAAGTGCGTCTCCTATGGTCGAACTTAAAATGAATCAAACTAGGAAGTGCATCTCCTAAGGGTGAAATCTCAATTCCGGAAGTGCGTCTCCTGCAATAAAATATAACCCGAAAAAGCCAAACTAGGAAGTGCATCTCTTATTGGTAAGATTAAACTTAGGAAGTGCGTCTCCTATGGTAAAACTAAACTGAGGAAGTGCATCTCCTATTGGTAATGACATGCCCGCATTATACTGGTGGGCGACCTAGAACTGAAATGTATTCCCGCATTATACTGGTGGGCGACCTAGAACTGAAATGTATTCCCGCATTATACTGGTGGGCGACCTAGAACTGAAATGTATTCCCGCATTATACTGGTGGGCGACCTAGAACTGAAATGTATTCCCGCATTATACTGGTGGGCGACCTAGAACTGAAATGTATTCCCGCATTATACTGGTGGGCGACCTAGAACTGAAATGTATTCCCGCATTATACTGGTGGGCGACCTAGAACTGAAATGTATTCCCGCATTATACTGGTGGGCGACCTAGAACTGAAATGTATTCCCGCATTATACTGGTGGGCGACCTAGAACTGAAATGTATTCCCGCATTATACTGGTGGGCGACCTAGAACTGAAATGTATTCCCGCATTATACTGGTGGGCGACCTAGAACTGAAATGTATTCCCGCATTATACTGGTGGGCGACCTAGAACTGAAATGTATTCCCGCATTATACTGGTGGGCGACCTAGAACTGAAATGTATTCCCGCATTATACTGGTGGGCGACCTAGAACTGAAATGTATTCCCGCATTTTACTGGTGGGCGACCTAGAACTGAAAGTATTCCCGCATTTTACTGGTGGGCGACCTAGAGCTAAAATGTATTCCCGCATTTTACTGGTGGGCGACCTAGAACTGAAATGTATTCCCGCATTTTACTGGTGGGCGACCTAGAACAGAATGTATTCCCGCATTTTACTGGTGGGCGACCTAGAACATGAATGTATTCCCGCATTTTACTGGTGGGCGACCTAGAACAGAAATGTATTCCCGCATTTTACTAGTGGGCGACCTAAAACTTAAATGTATTTCCGCATTTTACTGGTGGGCGACCTATAACTTAAATGTATTCCCGCATTTTACTGGTGGGCGACCTAGAACTTAAAAGTATTCCCGCATTTTACTGGTGGGCGACCTAGAACTTAAATGTATTCGCGCATTTTACTGGTGGGCGACCTAGAACTTAAATGTATTCCCGCATTTTACTGGTGGGCGACCTAGAGCTGAAATGTATTCCCGCATTTTACTGGTGGGCGACCTAGAACTGAAATGTATTCCCGCATTTTACTGGTGGGCGACCTAGAACAGAATGTATTCCCGCATTTTACTGGTGGGCGACCTAGAACATGAATGTATTCCCGCATTTTACTGGTGGGCGACCTAGAACAGAAAGTATTCCCGCATTTTACTGGTGGACGACCTAGAACATGAATGTAAAGACTGAAGAGTATTCCTATGGGTAAAAGTAAACTTAGGAGGAAATGGGTCTCCTATGGGTGAAACTAAACTTAGGAGGAAATGCATCTCCTATGGGTAAAACTAAACTTAGGAGGAAATGCGTCTCCTATGGGTAAAAGTAAACTTAGGAGGAAATGCATCTCTTATGGGTAAAATAAACTTAGGAAGTGCTTCTCCTATCGGTAAAACTAACTTAGGAAGTGCGTCTCCTATTAATGAAATCTTTGACTTAGGAAGTGCGTCTCCTATGCGTGAAATCTTAAACTTAGGAAGTGCGTCTCCTATGGGTAAAATAAACTTAGGAAATGTGTCTCCTATGGGTAAAACTTACTTAGGAAATGCGTCTCCTATGGGTAAAACTTAGGAAGTGCGTCTCCTATTGGCAAAACTAGACTTAGGAAGTGCGTCTCCTATTGGTAAAGGCGTGGAATGTATTCCCTTGTTATACAGGTGGGCGCCTAAAATATGAAATGCACAGACAAAAAGTATTCCTCTCGTTATTCAGGTGGGCGCCTGTCTTCAACAACTTAAAAGATAAAATCCTATTTGAGGGCGGATGAACCCAACAATCCTATTCGAGGGCGGAAGAACCCGAACTATCCTATTTGAGGGCGGATGAACCCAACTTATCCTATTTGAGGGCGGATGAACCCAAAATATCCTATTCGAGGGCGGATGAACCCAAAATATCCTATTCAAGGGCGGATGAACCCAAAATATCCTATGAGAGGGCGGTTCAAAATATCCTATTCGAGGACGGATGAACCCAAAATATCCTATTCGAGGGCGGATGAACCCAAAGTATCCTATTCGAGGGCGGATGAACCCAAAGTATCCTATTCGAGGGCGGATGAACCCAAAATATCCTATTCGAGGGCGGATGAACCCAAAATATCCTATTCGAGGGCGGATGAACCCAAAATATCCTATTCGAGGGCGGATGAACCCAAAATATCCTATTCGAGGGCGGATGAACCCAAAATATCCTGTTCGAGGGCGGATGAACCCAAAATATCCTGTTCGAGGGCGGATGAACCCAAAATATCCTATTCGAGGGCGGATGAACCCAAAATATCCTATTCGAGGGCGGATGAACCCAAAATATCCTATTCGAGGGCGGATGAACCCAAAATATCCTATTCGAGGGCGGATGAACCCAAAATATCCTATTCGAGAGCGGATGAACCCAAAATATCCTATGCGAGGGCGGATGAACCCGACATATCCTGTTCGAGGGCGGATGAACCCAAAATATCCTATTCGAGGGCGGATGAACCCAAAATATCCTATTCGAGGGCGGATGAACCCAAAATATCCTATTCGAGGGCGGATGAACCCAAAATATCCTATTCGAGGGCGGATGAACCCAAAATATCCTATTCGAGGGCGGATGAACCCAAAATATCCTATTCGAGGGCGGATGAACCCAACATATCCTATTCGAGGGCGGATGAACCCAACATATCCTATTCGAGGGCGGATGAACCCAACATATCCTATTCGAGGGCGGATGAACCCAAACTATCCTATTCGAGGGCGGATGAACCCAAAATATCCTATTCGAGGGCGGATGAACCCAAAATATCCTATTCGAGGGCGGATGAACCCAAAATATCCTATTCGAGGGCGGATGAACCCAAAATATCCTATTCGAGGGAGGATGAACCCAAAATATCCTATTCGAGGGCGGATGAACCCAAAATATCCTATTCGAGGGCGGATGAACCCAAAATATCCTATTCGAGGGCGGATGAACCCAAAATATCCTATTCGAGGGCGGATGAACCCAAAATATCCTATTCGAGGGCGGACGAACCCAAAATATCCTATTCGAGGGCGGACGAACCCAAAATATCCTATTCGAGGGCAGACGAACCCAAAATATCCTATTCGAGGGCGGACAAACCCAAAATATCCTATTCGAGGGCGGACGAACCCTCGAATAGGATTAAGACTTGAAGATTCTTACCTTGAATACTTGTTGGGGATTGGGATGAATTTTCTCTTTCTACCTTCCCCATTTATTTTTTATTTTTTATTATTATTCTTTTTTTTTATCATTATTATTATTAGCTTCTTCCTTTGAAGACTAATTCCTTTGAGACTTGTTTTGCCTTAACCTGAAAGGAACCGCTGAGGATACCGATTTTCACCAAACTTGTGTTGGACTCCTCAAACCTGCTAGGGATAACACTATTGCGATTATTTACTTACCTGTTGGGGGGTTAAACGTTATCAGCTGGGGATAACGCTGTCGTGGATAATACTGCTGGGGAATTCTGATTCCTTCAGAACCAGTGCTTCACTGAGCTCAAGTTTCATCCATTTGCTGTTGGGGGCAACACTGGTTCTAAGACCATTTCCCTTGAGGCTGACGTTATCTTTATTCCTCCCCGAATGGGTATCTGACTTTCAGAAAATTTTCTAAACTAAAAGAAAATTTTCTGCCCCATTTTGATAATCCCTTGTGGCATGCATTTCTGTCATCAATGCCACTTCATTTACCTGTTAGTTTAAAACACGGTGGTTGGTTGTGATACTCCCATTGGGATGGTTTTCCCTTTCTCCTTCCTTGCTTTGCGTTCCACAACTTGTTGGGGATGATATTATGTGCTGGGGATAATCCCTTCCTGCTGGGGATATCCCTCTTCTTTTGTGGCATAGCTCGGAAACTGGCATTTTCCCGACCTTTTAGTCTAGTATGGATTTCGCCAAATCATGCTCACTGCTCTCCTTGCTCTGTTCATGGGCCTTGGCCTTGAGGTTTATAACCTTGGTTTTGGCAAGGGTATCTCTCTTGACGCTCGTCAATCCTTTTGTCAATTCCCTTTGCTGGGGATATCTTTTTTGACACTGGCCTCGCGCTTGTTCCTCGCTGACTATACCATTTGGATATACTAGTCAGATCTCATCTTGGAAAGCTGATGGCATATTTTGAAGTCATTTCATACTTGTTCTGACCGGACAGACTCTATTGGGGAATTTTTCTATGAAAGGAGAAAGATAAAAGAAACAAAATAAAAGACAAAGGAAATGAATGACTCTTTTACAAAAGCAACTATAAATAAAAATATATCAAATGCAGATACCGACTTTAATGGCCATGACATGCGTATGTGGCCTATCCTCTACTGTCAATCATCTTTCAAGATCTTCAATTGGTGATTCCCCATCTGATTCTCAATCTTATTCGACTTGTAGTGCCCGAAGGGTTTTCACTATCAAGTCTCTCTCATTTTTTGTTCTTTTCTCAGCTTTCATCGCCTTATGGTGCCTGTGAAGGTTTTCACCAATAAGACTCTCTCGTTTTATATCTCTCTCCAGCTGGGGGATTTGGAGTGTTGCCGATACGACTCTTTCTGTTGGGGATTAGTGTCCTTTCTGCTGTGGAACAGAATATTATGCTCACCGGTAAGACTCTCCATTTGTCTGACTTGGCATCTTTTGAAGACTGATCAGAAGGTCTTTCTTTGGACCGTAATGTGGGTTTTGGATAGGCTAGAAAGAAAGGGTATAAAAGTCTCAAAAATACATTAATTTTGGGTTATTAGTTACAACGTTCGGAATTAGATTTATTTACAACAACCGCAACCTCTGCCCCAGTTTCTTGCTTGGGGATATCTTAATTGATTTTTTTTCATTTTTTTTTCATTTTTCAAAACTATGACCGAGCCGTGAAGCGCCTACGTATCCTCTTTGAGGAATCAGGTCAAACGTAGTTCCCAATTCCTCTTTTTCTTCATTTGACTTTCTTTTCACTTATTTCTTATCTTTCTTTTCTTTTTTTTTTCTTTTGCTTTTTTTTTCTTGCTTGTTTTTTTTTGTTGTTTTGCTATTCTCTCTCTTTTTTTATCTTCCATGTTCGCATCTTCTAGTCGTTGCTACTGATTCCGAACGAGGGGTATGAAAGAAAAATAAACAAGGCTCAAAAGGGGTAACGAAGGATAAAGTGTTTAGGTAGCAGAACAAAATGCCTTCGTCATTCCAGTCTTCAAAATATGCCAAGTGCAAACAACACAATTTAAATTTGTAGTCTCTTCTGATGGTGCTGGACTTGACAATTATATTCAACATCTGTTTGTTCATTTGTCACTTCTAAAGCACCGTTGGGCGACACTCTCTTTCTCATTATTATGAACGACCCTCATGCCAATTTGGCGAATCTTTGCTTTTTAACGGTTTTCTTTGTGTTTAACTTGCCCCAGTTCCACATGACTCGGGATCCAAATAATCTCAAACCGTTCTTATTTCCTTTAAATGCTTTGATCACCTTCCCAGGGTTTTATGATTGACTTTTAAGATTAGGCCCAAACTGGGTGCGCATGTCCCTAGAATTGGCATCAAACAAAAATGATAAAAGGACTAAACAAAAAGATGACTGGAAATAATAAAAGACCGGATTTGCATTAGACTACCGGTGAAAATGGTTTGAATAACTAAACAAACCAGAACAAAATCCTAAACAAACTGCTATGACCAAATGGAAAGATAAGAAGGTTTGACACAAGACAAAATCCGAATTACAAATCTAATAATCCGAACAAAAGAAATGACAACAAAATAAGCCACCAAATGCCTCTTTCTTGTTAACCAAGGAACGGAGCGTCCTCCCACATTATCAAAACTGGCATCTTAGCCACTTGAGTTTCGCATCAATACTGCCAAGACCATTACCAGCTTTAATATCATCGTCCTCCGTCAGCAAATTCCCAATAGGATTTGAGTGCTTCTGCTATCAGGCATGATCCCAGCAAAGTGCGCACCATGATGTGCAGGTAAAGGATTCTGGGTGTCATTGTCCGGCTTACCACAAACCAACCACCTTAACATTTTTTGCAAAACAAACAGGTTAGAATGGACTCAGTCGGTCCCCATTATTAAAACATTTTTTTTCATTTTTTTTCCTTTTCTTTCTTTTCGATTTTCTTGTCTCTTTTTTTTTTCATTTTTCTGTCTTTTTCATTTTTCTTTTTTTTTTCTTCTTTTTTCTTTTTCATTCTCTTTTTTTTTTTGCTTTTCTTTTTTTTTCATTTTGTTTTTTTTTTCTTTTCTTTTTCCACTTTTTTTCCTTTTGTTGTGGTCGAATCATATGGAGATTGCCTACGTATCATGACCCCGCATGAATCAGACCTTGCGTAGTTCGGACCAATAAAAGATAAACAATACTAAACACACATTTTTTAAAAAAAAATTAAAACAAACTGGGTTTCAAGGATTTAAAGATGACCCACAAACTTGAGAATCAAACAACCCGCATATTCTAGTCAAAAGATTTATAAACTCGAAAACGAACGGCCAGTTCCTTTCCCCGTTTGCCAAATGCAACCAGACGGTTATTTTTTGCAAATGTGGCCCCTTCCAAATTTCACATAAATTTTGAGGTCGGGGAGGATTATTTTGACACTTTTACAAACTCGTCCGTTCTTTTACGAAAATAGCCTTTCGACAACTGAAAGATACTCTAAGGCTATTTCGGCAAGAACGGTTTAAGACGCGATCGAAGCTGGCTCGGCTTATTATGACAAAAATTCAAACGATATTCACCTGACCGCTAACTCTTTGTTTTTTTTTTCAAAATTACAAAAAAAAACCGGTGTTGCAAACACGGCCCTTCAGCGCCTCGGGGACGAAGATTTTTAAGGCTGTGAGAGTCAACTGGACCAAATCTTAAAAAATGACCCGATGGTGGCTATTTATGCAAAGTCAGCCTTCCGGCGTCCCTTTTGGGAACATTCGGCTATTTTTGACAAAACAGCATCACCCGACTTCTTTATGACTCTTTTTATTGTTTTTCAAATTAGAAAACTCAATATTACAAACACGGTCTTTCAACGTCTCGGGGACGAAGATTTTTTAGGTTGTGTGGGTCAACTGGACCAAATCTTAAAAAATGACCCAAAGGTGGCTGTTTATGCCAAGTCAGCCTTCCGGCGTCCCTTTCGGGAACATTCGGCTATGTTTTGACAAAACAGCGTCACCCGACTTCTTTAGGACACAATTAAAATTTGACATGTTTTTTTCTTTTTTATTATTTATTTATTTATTTTTGGCTATTTTAGCAAAAGGTGGGGTTGGACCCGATGAGGGTTGCCTACGTATCTCACATCCAGTGAGAATCAAACCCGCGTAATTCGGGCCAATAAACTATTTTTGAGAAGACCCTTTTCCATTTTGTATATATTTTTTTTTTATTTTTTTTTATTTTCTCACAACAATCAAATAGACTATTATTTTTCATTCATAACAAACAAACAGATTAACAAAAAACATAAAACATTCCTTCTTTTCTTTTCTTTTTTTTTTTTCAAAATTTTGGTAGAGTTCTACACTACTTGGACATTGGTTTTTTTCTAAAATAAGTAGTTATATCTCTACACTGTTATTTTCTCCTCTTTTCACGATTTTCTAATTTATGGAAAATGATGACAACATACAAAATTTTTTGAATTTTCATGCTCTTTTTTTATATATATCTTTTTTATATTTATTGTATTTTTTCAAAAATGTGGCATGGGGGACATAGGGAATTCCAAGACTTCTTGGATTCCGCAAATGTTCTCCATGTTGTTTTTCCCAAAATGTAAAGCATGGGGGACATATGGAATACCAAGGCCTCTTGAATTCCACAAATGTTCCCCATGCTTTTGATTAAAATAAGACCATGCTGGAAAAACGTGCGGCCTTCTTATTAAACGTGATCAACATAACAATTCACCCTTGAATAAGTACAACATGTAGCACATAGGATGCCAAAAGATGGTCTATTATTTTCAGGTTGCTTGTCCTAGACGGACCCAACCCCTGTGTTGAGTCCTCTAAGTCAAATGCACATGATGCAAATAAACGTTCCTACTAGGGATCCGGCATGTGGCTTTGTTATACTAAGTTCAGAACCTGAGTGTTTGTTCTAGACCTGGTTTACCCGAGCGGACAGCTCGAGCCGAGGGGGGCAGCGTACCGGGAATACAGAAGCTTCACCGGCTTAGCAACTTGTCCGAACCTCGTTCTAAATTGGGATTTGACACTATACAGAAAAGAAGTCGTACGAAGTACACCCTTCTTCATGATTTAGAAGACTCAAAAAGGATAGGGGTTTCGACACAGTTTATATACAGTTCACGTAATATCAAAGCGGTAAAAGGAAACCAATTAGCACATTAAGCACAGATCATGTAACAAAATCAGATAAAACCAAATATAACAATTTATCTAAGCTCGAATTTCTAACCATGAACCAGTGTCAACATAGCTAGAGGAACAACTTAGTTAAATGAGTGTCACACCTCCTTTTTCCGCACCCGAGAGGGGTGAAGGGAGTTTTTCCAATTAAAGGACAATCGAAACGGGATTGGTTTATTTATTTCAGAGTCGCCACTTGGGAGATTTAGAGTGTCCCAAGTCACCAATTTTAATCCCGAATCGAGGAAAAGAATGACTCCATATTACAGTCTGCGTACCAGAAATTCGGATAAGGAATTCTGTTAACCCGGGAGAAGGTGTTAGGCATTCCCGAGTTCCGTGGTTCTAGCACGGTCGCTCAACTGTTATATTCGGCTTGATTATCTGATTTTATACAAATATGAACTTATGTGCAAATTTTAACTTTTTACCGCTTTCATAATTATTATTATTAAGAATGTGAACACCGCTTAAAACATATCTTTGGACTGCGTCACATGAAATGCACCCACAATCCGGAACATATTTTATTTGACGTTTTGGGATTTGGATTTGGGTCGTATGAAATGCGCACCCAAGTTTAAGAAAGTAGATTATTAAACGGTGGGGTTCGAGACTTGTGTCCCCCACACGTGGTGGGGTTCCCCGTGTACGGTGTTCCGTCCGTGTTCCCCACGTGTGGTGGACTCGGATTATTATGGGCTAGGTCCGAAAATTAGGCCTAAAAGCGGGTAAGTTTAAACCCAAATATTATTATTTTGCCCGGACCCGAGAATAAGAACACGACGTTGTTTGACTAATCCTATGTAAGCAAAATAGCTACTAAATAAGACTAATATTTAAACAAAACTATATATTTTTTTTAATTATTTTTCAAGATTAAAATAGCTACAAAATATTAATAAAACTATTTATGTAATTTTCGTTTTTTATATAAAGATAAAATATAAAGTAATATTTTTTGTTTTTTTTCAAAATTAAAATGACTATAAAACATTAATAGAACTATATTTTTTGGTAATTTTCGAAATTATATAAAGTACAAAAATAAAGTGCAATTTTGTATTTTTTCAAGTTTATGATAAATACATAAACTAAAATTTATATACATATATTTTTGTAATTTTTCTTTTTGCAACGAAATAAAGTAAAAATAGTCAAAATGGCTATATTAGACCCAATTTCACATATTCACGCTAAAAATGTGAAAATTCCCGGGGAGGGTCAAAAATCAGGTGTCTACAATGATCCATGTCTAGGAAAGATCCATCCCTCAATAATATCAATCGCACTCACTGGGGTGTGTACAGACTCTAGAGGGGCTCCTACAGCCCCACCGCTATCACAAGTCAATACAACCGCTACGGCGTGCAGCCCGATCCCATAACTGTCACTCATAATCAGGATCTCGGCCTCACTCAGTTATCAATCTCTCTAGTCTCACTCACGGGCTCACAATGTCATGAAAAACTAGCCCGAACAACGATATGATGTATCAATAAATAACAACTGACACTGAAATATGATATAAAATGCATGTACATGACTGAGTACGAAATATCAATGAAATTAGTGAGATGACAGCACGAAACGACCACTATGAGTCCCAACAGTACCGACATAAAGCCTAAACATGATATCTAGCATGATTGACAACTCAATTACTTTATCACAGGGTGAAAATACGGATATCAACAAGATAGAGTCATTATACAATGCCATAGAATCAACCAGGTCACAATTCTCACTGGGCACGCACACACGCTCGTCATTTGGCATGTGCGTCACCTCAATACCAATCACATAACACATAATTTGGGGTTTCGAATCCTCAGAACCAAGTTTGAAAGAGTTACTTACCTTTATCCGGGCAAAATCCTACTCCGCAATGCCTTTTCCCCTTAAATCGATCTCCAAATGTCCAGAATCTAGTCACATGTAGTACATCACAATCAATAAAGGCTAAAGGAATCAATTCCACAAGAAAAGTACTAACTTATAACCAAAATCCAAAATCAGCTCAAACCCGGCCCCCGAGCCCACGTCTCCAAATCCAACAAAAGCCACAAAACCCGAAATACCATCCATTCATGAGTCTAACAATACAAAAGTTATCAAAATCCGACATCAAATGGTCACCCAAATCCCCAAAATTCTTTCTCCAAATCCCTAGCCTCAAACCCCCAAATTTCACCTCAACACCACACAATCTAGGCGGGAAAATCAATGGTGAAACAAGATTTATGATAGAAAATGAGTACAAGAATCTTACCTCAATAATCCCCTCGAAAATCTTCTCCAAAATCGCCTAAGTCCGAGTCCAAAATGTTGAAATAAGACCAAAATCGCGAACCCTTATTTTTAAACATTCTGCCCAGGCTTTTCACACCTGCGGCCCTCTATCCGCATCTCTAGAGCCGCATCTACGGTAAAATCCCCGCTTCTGCGAAAGTCACTTACCCCAGCTTCCTCCATTTCTACGATCACTGAACCGGTTTTGTGCATTTCGTAGGTGCGGACCCATACTCGCATCTGCACCCCACTATTCGCTTCTGTGACCATCGCAGGTGCGGGAAAGTCTTCGCACCTACGACCTCTGCCCATCTCATCCCTAGCTGCATCTGTGATCCTTGCCACGCTTCTGCGGGCTTGCACCTGCGATGCCCACTCCGCAAGTGCGGTTGCACCAGAAGCAGCAACACTTCAACTGCATTCCTCAACTCAAACTCAAGCCGTTAACCACCCGAAATCACTTTGAGTCCCTCGAGATCTCAACCAAACATACCAACAAGTCCCAAAACATCATGCGAACTTAGAGCCGTTTGGATGGGCTTGTTGTAAGTGACTTTTAAGCCAAAAGCCATAAGTTAGGAATTCTAGCTTTTGGCTTTTGGCTTAATTTTGTCATTTTACCTTAAAAATAAGTGCTTAAAAGTACTTTTTTTACTTTATCCAAACACTACAAAATAGCTTAAAAGTTATTTTGGCATAAAAGCACTTAAAATAAGCCAATCCAAACGGGCTCTTAGTCGAATCCTCAAATCACCTCAAATAACATCAAAAATATGAATTACACACGGATTCAAGCCTAATGAACTTTGAAACTTCCAAATTCTACAAACAACGTCAAAACCTATCAAACCATGTCCAATTGACCTCAAATTTGGCACACAATTCATAAATGACACCATGCTCCTAGTTCAACTTGTGGAAATCCAATCTGACCCTAATATCAAAAAGTCCACTCCTGGTCAAACTTTCCAAAAATTCCAACTTTCGGCATTTCAAGTTTAATTCTACTATGGACCTCCAAAGTACATTTTGGACACGCTCCTAAGTCCAAAATCACCTAACAGAGCTAATAGGATGATCAAAATTCAATCCGTGGTCATTTACACAAAAGTCAGCATTCGGTCAACTTTTCTAGCTTACGCTTTCAAATAAGATACTAAGTGTCTCAATTCACTCTAAAATCTCTCCGGACCTGAGCCAACCATCCGGTAAGACATAATACAGCTAAAGAACACAAAAGAAGTGAAAAATAGGGGAACGGGGCTATAACTCTCGAAACAACAGGCCGAGTCGTTACACCTAGAAACCCTAATAGTACAGGTGCAGATAATATCTGCTAGAATATTCTCTTTAGTGTCCTGTATGGAAACTAGCTGTTATAACTCTGTATAGGATACTCGACCTAGACCTTGATCCTTGATGACTTTTTGACCGCGACCTTCATCATTTCTGGAACCACTTCGACTTTGTATTCATTGAAGTCGTATTGATGACACATGGCAATCTGTGGATGCCTCCTTAGTGTTAACGTGGTTTGATCATGTTAAAGATAATTTTTGACCCATACAGTTAGTCCCTCTACTTATTGAGGTCATCCTCGCAAGTGAGCTTAATGAGCTGATAATGTCATTTTCGGTCGAACTTATCGAGTAGGCTACAAGATTCGTAATTGTTGTGTCGAACAGGACGTGTGGACCCCTGTGGACCGCATATTTCAAATACCACAAGTTTCCTGGGCGGTTTGTTAGAGTTATCCTGTCCAAGGAATAGAATGACATAATGACATCAGGCATCATTATGACGCATATACTCGATATGTTGCCTCGATTAGTGCGTGACCCTTGATTAGATCTGCCGTTTTGATTTTGGTGCCAATTATGATGAGTCGTTTTCGAGTTTAGCACCGTGTTCTCTATAAATAAAGGTTTTGGGACTTGAGTTTAAAGTTTGTTTCTTCTAACTTTCCAAAGCACCGTTCTTCTTCTTGACAATTTCTTCTCTAAACCTCATTTCCTTACTCTGATGCCCTACTCTGTTCCCACTCTTTTCCGCTTGTATATCTTCTTTACTAATTTGCATTATGTCTAACTTACCATCAAACACTGGTGAACGTAGCTTCATTCCTCCTTTAGCAGTTGTGTTTCCTTCTCATGGGGAGGGTGCTTCCGCCATAATTGATGATGAAGCATTCCCGTCAGTGGAGGAAATAGTCCCCCGTAATACTGATGTTAGGTCAGACCTCACCAAATCACCAGATGTCGCGCCTAGAATTTTTCAATCAACGACGACGCATAAAGAATTGGCAGAACGCATGGCCAAATTTGGCCTTCCAAACCATTTCAAACTGATCCCGGTTGGTGAGGATGTGGCATAGATTCATCGCCTCGGATACTATGCTCTTTATGTGTATCCCTTCCTCATTGGTTATTCATTCCCCCTCCTTCCATTGGTGGAGGAATTCTATCATAACTACTGCGTCTGCCCTGCTCAGCTAGCGCCATACATCTATAAAACTAATAGAATGCTGACCAAGTTTGTTGAGCTGGCTGGGGTAGAGATGACGTTGCAATATTTGGTTCACCTCTTCGCCCCTAGCTTCTATAGGGGACGATACTGAATCTTCGCCATTATGGAGGCAAATATTTGGTGGTGAAGACAGACAATAACGCCAATCGCTAGTTTTGGCTCAATGTTTTCTATGTCAAGATTGAGGGCGTGGTGGCTAATGTTGATGGCTTTCTAGAGGCTTGGAATTACACACGTAAGTGCTTGTTTTTTGTTTGCAATCTTTTACTTACTCGGAATTAGTAGAAGTCCTTTTCCTTTCCTTGTAGCCAACACTCGCCTTCCCTTTTAGTTTCACGCATTTCTAACTAGGTCGAGGAAATTCCCCCCCCCTCAACCCCCCACCCACGTTGTAGGGATTCACAACTAGCCGAGCTTCATCAAGAAGTTCAAACTGACTCTTCCTTCAACACATAACTTTTCTTATTTGCCCATTGACGTTCCATTTTTTTGTTGCATGCCGACTCATTTTGCTGACTTCAACGTTTGTTTCTTTCCTAGGTAGGGGGTTTCTCGAAGAAGCTGGGAACCGGTGCCATCCTTTAGGAGGAAAGCTAATGCCACTTTAGCTTCTACCCATATTGAAACTATTGATGCTTCAGTGCCAACCCCTTCCTCGATAGGCACTAGAAACCTTAAAAGGACTGGAAGATAGGCATTGGAAGCCTTAAATGGATAAATATTACCTTACTATGGCTCCCATCCCTAGTAGAGAAAGAATGTTAGGCAACCCGAAAAGCCGGTAGATGGAGCAAGGGGAGCTAAGGGCAAAATAATGTCTTGCTAAAGTTTTCAAAATAAAGTGATAGATTGAAATGTTAGCAGGGAAGTAAGAAGAGAGATAATGAAGCATTATGAGTAAGATGTGATACATGGATAACAACGGTAGAGTATTGAAGAATCTATAGTCAAATGAAGGAAGAGATGAGAGGTGACAGACCTTAAGATAACAAAAGAGTATAAGCCATACAGTCATATCCTTATTTCGAGAAATAACTTCGCTACTCTAACGCGATTACCAAAAGGAAAGGTTAGACCACAGAGTAATAGAAATCAGTATGGGTTGGTGAATAAGATAAACTAAATTAGGGACTGAGTGATTTGATAATATTCGGTATTATGAGAATTTCAGAGTGAGTTCTGGCGATAAAAGAATGGACGACAGAAGAATAACCCTTAAAGGTTATTCAGGAAGATGCTTCCCTAGAGCAAGCAATGCGAGCAAAGTTAAGCTTAAAAGACTATGTGTGCCAGCTACATTAAGTGTCACCCTCGTGGGTAAGGAATTTTGTTATCCTTGGTACAGAAGGGTTATCGTAAAGCGAGTAAGGGCCATCGATAATGTGAAAAGACGCCAAAGACGAAGAGGTAAAACATCTATAGGCAGATTGTCATGGCTCCAAATCTTAGTACTTCCCAAAAGGGGGGAATATAGAGTGATGTGGTATTAAGTCAGAATTAAGTGGTTCTAGTAATTATAGAATGGTAAAGAAAGAATCCGATAAAAATAGAAAAGGGATGAGATTGCACTTATTCAAAGCCTACAAATATGCTACGATTCCAGAACATTATGCAAACACGATGTCAAGGAGAGGAAATAAGGGTTCCTACCCGAGATGTTATTGATAAATAAAGAGCCAGTGCGAGATGTAAGTTAATACAAAGGAAATAACCCAGGAAAGATTACGTAGAATATTAATATGAGAATGGGCTAACGATTAGTTAGCACTTGATTCAGGAAGAGCCTAGTTATGGCTAGACAAAAGGATACAGACAAATCAACAGATCGTGCAAGATAAACTTAGCAAAACTTAGTATAGTAAATTCAGCCTCGTAGTTATGACATTGTAATACTTGAGATATATTTAGATAGGAGTTGAGGTAGTTAAAGGTACCGTATGAGTGTTACAAAAATAAAAGAGAATGCCATTGGGAAGACAGTCAAAATATCAGTTCGGAAGCAACCCTACAAGCACAAGGGCGTGGAGGTAAGTAACTACAGATAATTATAGGCGAGGAAGGACATCAAAAATTCCGCCGAGTATGCGATGTATAAGCTCACAGCTTTACAAGAGTCAGAGTGTCTTCCCTAAATATTACAATGAAAGACTACCTGAGGAAATTAGGAAGAAGGCTTCAACCTAAGCTTAGTGACTTAAAGAGAAAATGGTCTTCTAACAATAGTCTCACAACAACATTGAATGCATTCCATAAGAAAGTGGCACCTACCATGGCCAGTGAACGGGAAGTAAAATCAAAAGTGATATTCAAGATCATATGAGTTGTATGGAATTATAGTATATGTGGGCACTAAGGTAAGCTAAGTACGTACACAACAAGGGGTAGGAAGAAAAGTAATTGCTTACATTTAAAGAAAGCTGAGAAGTAACGAAAGGAATTATTCGATCAATAATCCAGAGTTAGTTACGTTATGAACACACTTAAGATTTTAGATTATTAACCATGCAACATATATGTTGACAATCATACTGTCGTAGAAGATTCCGGTATAAGTTAAAAGAAAGAATTGAGACCAGGTCATAGACAAAGGATTGAATTATTAAAAGATTGTATCATGAATATTCCATAACACCCATGAAAGGCTAAAGTAATAACTAATGCCATGAGTCGCAAATTGAAAGATACTTTAAGCCTACATTAAAGTTACATTAACTAAGTATTTCAAGAGTATGATTATTGGACCCAGAAAAATTATAAAAATCGTGATTGAGAGCACTGGAGAATCACTTTTAATATTAGAGGTACAAGAGAGATGGTACAACAACCATATTCTATAATGGCTCTATGATAAAGCCAATTAGAAGAAGTACCGGCCTCATAAGAAGTAAGTATGAAGCTCCCACCAGATTGTGTATGCACCACAGGTGCAAGTATTATAATAGAGCTTCAAGTTGTAGATGTGAATTATACTTATGTGGAAGGGAGATCATGAAAAAGATAGAAAATGTGATGCGATATTTTAAGGTAAGTAAGGTAAAGGTGAACAACGTACGAGATACTCAAATGTAGAAGGTTGCAAATAGTCCATACTTCGGATAAAAGGCTAGAAGCGCGGGGCTTCATTATCAAGGAATGATAGTGGCATCGTCAGCGGCATATCTTCTAGCATATGGTTTCTAGGTATCGAGAGGTCTAGTTAAGGGAGTAAAGAGGAGTTTGAGACGATGTGATGTCCCACTTGATGTTTCAGAATAACATAAGGAAATCTTGGTGCAAGCAAGTTGAAGTAAGGTTGCGAGTAGTATAAATGAATATGTGCAAATCGCAAGCTAAAGTATGGTAGAGCGACAAGGTTTTAGGAAGACAGGAGTAAGGATAAGAAAGGGTGAGTAAGAAGGTGACGAGAATGGATAAGACCTTAAGATTAATCCCACAAAAATGCGAGAGCTGATGGTTTCTCTAAGTTATATAAAGCTCAGTATAGCCTGAATGAACTCAAAGGAGTCTAAGACTAGTAGTATTTAGAAGAGATAGAGTGTTGCCCTTATAATAAAATGAGGGTGTAATTATGACAGATAAAGGATGATGTTTGGGCCTTCAATTGAATAATGATTTGAAAAAAGAAGAAGAAAATGTTTCACGGATGGCACTGATTAGAATACGTCCCCCCCATAAGGTGAATCACATTGGGATACTATGAAATACGATTATGGAAATTATTCCAGATATTCCCCGATGAGACGTAAGCCCTACAGCAGTGTTACATAAGAGGTCAAGTTATTAGTGGTAAATTATGATCAATATTAAGGTGAATCAACAATGGATCGATAAAAGTTACAAATTATAAGATGAGATTAGGCCATCATTCTTAAGATGAATAGTAATGAATAAGTGTTAAAGACATAGCTTTATGCATATAGGATAAGCAACAAGAGTAACCTAGAGTTTGGTCGCAGACCTCAGTGACGATAAATCGAAGGAAGTGTTATGGTATAGTATGGCCTACTTACATGTAGTAAAGCTAATGACGCCTAGAGGGATAACTTGACATAATTCTGTATATGTTTACAAAGTAAGGCCTAGAGATTGGCTAAAAGCTAGAGGAAAGAGGAGAGAAGTGTCGCATAGGCGCACATACCAAGTTAGAGTCGTACAGGCTGCATGATAGAAGGTAGCAATAATTATGAGATTTGGAGGATTCCAACTACAGGTCATGATGTGAGAAAGAGGCTTAAAGGGGGGAATGTCCTGGCCTTTGAATTTATTGAAAAAACAATTGCCTAAATGGCAAAGAGAATTATTGAAGTATTCGCACGAGCTATGGGTTATGAGAATGATAAGTGCATCAGTCAACATTCGAGGACGAATGTTGGAAAGGGGGGAATGAAGTTATGTCTCGCAGTATTACATCAGTATTATGCCCCGCAATATTATATTATGATGATATTATGCCCCACGGTATTTTATTACGATGATGATACGCCCTACAGAATTACGTGGATGTTATGCTCTGTAGTATTATATTACGACGATATTGCACCCTATAGTATTGTAAATTGAATTTGTCGTAAGATAACTGACATCAGTTCAAGGACAAGATTATTTGGGGATTATAAGTTTTATGTTATTTCAAACAAGTTATGAGTAAATTCGTGAAGGTGAGAGGGTAAGCGAATCACAGAAAATGAGTTTCGTCGAAGTTTGACAATTTGGGATAAAATACGGTTCGATCTATAATACCAAGTATTTATGGACTAGTGCCATAGAAGGTACCACATGACCATGATAATAAGGTGTATAAAGTGTGTTAAAACTTAGTAATATTTTAAGTAATTTTAGATAATTCTTAATTATATGGATAATTGGGTAACTATGGATTTTTAAGTGGGAGATTAACTTGTAAATTGAATTTTGTGGATAATTATTTAATAGAGATTTGGATAAATGTTAGGGGGACAACACTTCCACGGGGGATTGTAAAATTGTGGCAGCAAATTGCCATCTAATTAGGTGCTTAAGGAGGTGGTGTCAAAAATATAAGGCATGGGCACCTTATCTCTCATTCTTGTTAAAGGTTTCTATTGAAAGACTCTCTTTAATTCAAAATATAGAATGACAGCGTTCAACTTCACAAAGCCATGAAAGACTTCTCAAATTCAACCAAAGTTATAAAAGATTAGGATCAAATTAAAAAGAGAGATATATCTATCTTCATGATAATGTGAGTCACTTCAACAAGAATTCCTATGAGACTTCTTAGCATAATAGCAACGGGATTTTGTGATTCTAAGGGGGTACGGTGCAATCTTTCTCAAGAATATCATACGGATTTTCCACTACTTTGATCTGACGTTATGTGTTCTTCGCAAAAGACGTGTGTTAGAGGGATTGTCAAGAGAATCAGCTCAGGTATGTTAAGGCTATCCCTTCTGTCCTTTTGGCATGATCCATACGATACAAACGAAACGAGCAAATGCACAATTTTCATAAATGACTCTATTCATAGAAGTATTAGAGGTGCCTATTTTCTTGAATTCCCATGTGTCTTATTATTTCATCTTCTGTTCATGGGTCTCATAAAAATACGTAAGTTGAAAAAAGTTTACTTCATGATATTAATCAAAGGCATAATGGTCTTGTGATATTCCGAGGGATTTTATTGACGTACTTCTCATGCATTGCATTCATTTACATTGACCCATGACCAGATGTGTGTGTGTGTGTATATATATATATATATATATATATATATATATATATATATATATATATATATATATATATATATATATATTTGTGTGTGTGTGTGTGTGTGTGTGTGTGTGTGTGTGTGTGTGTGTGTGTGTGGGAAAAAGGTTATGGCGTTATATACGCACCACCACCTAATCAGCTGGTATACGTTGATGATTTGCCCACAGTGGCCGAGATGATATGATAGGATGCCCTTAGAGGATTGATAATGTTATGAACGTATACACCCATGCAATGTATAACATTTATACGCATATGTAGGACATTATAATTTAAATGGCTCACAAAGCTATTCCAATATACATGTTGAAACTTTTACTCCATGTTTCTCTCATGTCTATAGTTTAATTATTTTCATTTCTTACATACTCAGTACATTATTTGTACTGACGTCTCTTTGTCCTGGGGACGCTGTGTTTCATGCCCGCAGGTCCCGATAGATAGGTCGAGAGTCTTCCAAGTAAGAAATTAGCTCAGCGCAAGGTGTTGGTGCGCTCCATTTGCTCCGGAATTGCCTATTTGGTTAGTATACATTGGACACGTATTGATTGGTATGTAGGGGCCCTGTCTCGGGCTTTTGACGGTTATGTACTCTTAGAGTCTTGTAGACATATGTCATGTACGTAAAAGATTGTATGGACTTGTCGGCCTTTGTTTAGTATATGAGTGATTATTTTGGTCTTATAGGCCCGTGTGTCTTATGTATAAGTTGGTATTACATGTTTTATTCTAGTCATCCTATGGCAGTCTTTCTCTCTCATTTACTTTTGATATCATGATACGAAAAGATACATTACGTTGGTATTCAGTTGAGTAAGGTACCGGGTGCCCGTCGCGGCATATCGGTTTGGGTCATGACAAAAGTGGTATCAGAGCAGTTCTGTCCTAGAGAGTCTACAAGCCATATCTAGTAGAGTCTTGTTTATGGGTGTGTTGTGCTCCACACTTATAAGCAAGAGGCTGCAGGGCATTTAGGACTGTCACTCTTTCTTCTTACTCTAGATCATGTAGTAGGGCTCAATTGTAAGATCTCAAATTTCCTAAACTCTATCTCATTCATAATACGATGATGCCAACATCTAGGAAGACAATGTAATGGATTGAATGTGCCTATGGAAGAGTTGATTCAGATGACTCGATTTTGCATCATGTTTATAATGAGTAAATGTAAGGTCTCCAGCAGATCATGTGTGTACTAAGACATGTGAGCTTCTGGAAAAGGATTTATAAGGCATTAATATCTATCTACCCATATGGTAAAAGACACGAGAGAATCAGAAGGTAGATACAAGTTTCAACAAGTAAAAGAAGCAAGATGAAGAAGGGTACGAGGTACTCAGCTAGTGAAGATTACCATTACTTACCACTCAGGAAGGGAGATATAAGTATTTTGAGTTACCTTCAACACTAACACAGGTATGTACAATTAGCCACACCCATCTTATTTATGCTCTATGGGGGCTAACAGAAGTAGTATAAGAAAAGGACGGATATTAGGATCTGGTTGGGGTTAGAGTGACCCAAAATGGTAAATGGATTGTTTGTGTTAGTTGATATTTCCGAAGGTTATTGCAAATGTGCTAATAGATCTCCTTGTGAGATACCCAGATGGTGCACTCTAAAAAAATACAGCTAGATATGAGTACTACAAAAATAGGCACTGGAAGCCTTAAAGGGATAAATATTACCTTAGTATGGCTCCCGACCCTAGTAGAGAAAGAATGTTAGGCAACCCGAAAAGCTGGTAGATGGAGCAAGGGGAGCTAAGGGCAAAATAATTTCTTGTTAAAGTTTTCAGAACATAAAGTGATAGACAAAAATGTTAGCAGGGAAGTAAGAAGAGAGATAATGAAGCACTATGAGTAGGATGTAATACATGGATGACAACGGTAGAGTATTACAGAATCTATAGTCAAATGAAGAAAGAGACGAGAGGTGACAGGCTTTAAGAAAACAAAATAGTATAGGCCATCCAGTCATATCCTTATTTTGAGAAATAAATTCGCTACTCTAACGCGATTACCAAAAGGAAAGATTAGACCACAGAGTAATAGAAATCAGTATGGGCTAGTAAACAAGATAAACTAAATTGGGGACTGAGTGATTTTATAATAGTCGGCATCATGAGAATTTCAGAGTGCGTTCCGGCGATAAAAGAATGGACGACAGAAGAATAACTTTTAAAGGTCATTCAGGAAGATGCTTCCCTAAAGCAAGAAATATGAGAAAGGTTAAACTTAAGGGACTATGTGTGCCAGCTACATTAAGTGTCACCCTCGTGAGTAAGGAATTTTTTCATCCTTGCTACAGAAGGGTTACCGTAAAGTGAGTAAGGGTCATCGACGATGTGGAAAGACTCCAAAGATGAAGAGGTAAAACATCTATACGTAGATTGTCGTAGCTCCAAATCTTAGTACATTCCAAAAGGGGGAGAATATGGAGTGATGTGGTATTAAGTCAGAATTAAGTGGTTCTAGTATTATGGAATGGTAAAAGAAAAATGCAATAAAAATGGAAAAGGGATGAGATTGCACTTATCCAAAGCCTATAGATATGCTACGATTCCAGAACATTATACAAACACGATGTCAAAGAGAGGAAGTAAGGTTTCCTGCCAGGGATGTTATTGATAAATAAAGAGTCAGTGCGAGATGTAAGTTAAGATAAAGGAAACAACCAAGGAAAGATTACACAAAATATTGATATGAAAATGGGCCAACGAGTAGTTAATAGTTGATTTCTAAAGAGCCTAGTTATGGCTAGACAAGAGGATACAAAAAAATCAACAGATCATGCAAGATAAATATAGTAAAACCCATTATATTGAATTCATCCTCGTGGTTATGACATTATAATACTTGAGATCTATTCAGACAGGAGTTGGGGTAGTTAAAGGTACCGTATGAGTGTTACGAAAATAAAAGAGAATGCCACTAGGAGGACAGTCAAAATATCAGTTTGGAAGCAACCCTACAAGCACAAAGACATGGAGGTAAGTAACTACGGATAATTATAGGTGAGGAAGGACATCAAAATTCCGTCGAGTATGCGATGTAATAGCTCGCAGCTTTACAAGAGTCAGAGGGTCCTCCTTAAGTACTACAATGAAAAACTAGCTAAGGAAATAAGGAAGAATGCTTCAACCTAAGCTTAGTGACCTAAAGAGGAAATGGTCTTATAACAACAGTCTCACAATAACATTGAATGCATTCCATAAGAAAGTGGCACCTACCATGGTCAGTGAACGAGAAGTAAAATCAAAAGTGATATTCAAGATCATACGAGTTGTATAGAATTCCAATATGTGTGGGCACTAAGGTAAGCTAAGTATTCACACAACAAGGGGGTAGGAAGACCAGGAAAAGTAATTGCTTACATTTAAAGAAAGCTGAGAAGGAACGAAATGAATTATTCGATCAATGATCTAGAGTTAGTTAAGTTATGAACACACTTAATATTTTAGAGTATTATCCATGAATCACATATGTTGACAATCATATTGCCGTAGAATATTCTGGTATAATTTAAAAGAAAGAATTGAGACCAGGTCATAGACATAGGATTGAATTGTTAAAAAATTATATCATGGATATTCCATAGCACCCATGAAAGGCTAAAGTAATAACTAATTCCATGAGACATAGATTGGAAGATAATTTAAGCCTACATAAAGGTTTATTAGAGGGAAGAGGAAACTAAAAAGTTACATTAACTAAGTATTTCAAGAGTCTGATTATTGGACCCAGAAAAATTATAGAAATCGTGAATGAGAATACTGCAGAATCACTTTTAATATCAAAGGTACAAGAGAGATGGTATAACAACCATATTCTGATTATTGCATTCATTTACATTATAAAAAGTTTACTTCATGATCAGCTGGTATACGTTGATGATTTGCCCATAGTGGCCGAGATGATATGATAGGATGCCCTTAGAGGCTTGATGATATTATGAACACATATACCTATGCACGACCTGACATTTATACGCATATGCATAACATTATAATTTAAATGGTTCACAGATCTATTCCGATATACATGTTGAGCATTTTACTCCATGTTTCTCTCATGTCTATTGTCTACTTATTTTCATTCCTTACATACTCGGTACATTATCTGTACTAACGTCCCTTTTGCCTAGGGCCGCTGCCTTTTATGCCAGCAGGTCCCGATAGACAAGTCGAGATTCCTCCAAGTAAGATATCAGCTCAGTGGAAGGTGTTGGTGCGATCCATTTGCTCCAGAGTTGCCTATTTGGTCAGTATGCATTTGACACGTATTGACTGTTATGTTGGGGCCCTGTCCCGACCTTATGACGATTATGTACTTTTAGAGGATTGTAGACATATGTCATGTACGTAAACGATTGTATGGCCTTGTCGGCCTATATTTAGTATACGAGTGATCATTTTGGACTTATTGGCCGGTATGTCTTATGTATAAGTTGGTATTACATGTTTTATTCTAGTCATCCTATGGCAGCCTTTCTGTCTCATTTACTTTTGATAACATGATACGAAAAGATACATTATGTTGGTATTCGGTTGAGTAAGGTACTGTCTGCCCATCGCGGTCCATCAGTTTAGGTCATGCCAAAGTGGCATGAGAGTAGTTCTATCCTAGGGAGTCTACAAGTCGTGTCTAGTAGAGTCTTGTTTATGGGTGTGTTGTGCACAACACTTATAAGCAGGAGGCTACAAGTCATTTAGGACTGTCACTCTTTCTTCTTACTCTAGATCGTGTGGTAGGGCTTAGTTGTAAGAGCTCAATTTCCTAAACTCTATCTCATTCAAAATATGATGATGCCTATATGTAAAAAGACAACGTAAGGGATTGAATGCAACTATGGAAGAGTTGAGTCAGAGGAACTCGATTTTGCATCATGCTTATGATGAGTAAATGTATGGTCTCCAGCAGCTCATGTGTGTACTATGACGTGTGAGCTTCTGGATAAGGATTCCTAAGGCATGAATATCTATCCATCCATATGGTAAAAGCAACAAAAGAATCAGAAGGTAGATACAAGTTTCAGCAAGTAAAAAAAGCAAGATGAAGAAAGGTATGAGGTACTCAGCTAGTGAAGATTATCATTACTTACAGATATAAGCATTTTGAGTTACCTTCAATAATAATAGAGGTATATACAATTGGCCATACCTATCTCATTTATGCCCTATCGGGGTTAACAGAAGTAGTATAAGAAAAGGACGGATATTAGGATCCGGCTGGGGTTAAGTGACCCAAAATAGTGAATGGATTGATTCTGTTAGTTGACATTTCCGAAGTTTATTGCAAATGTGCTAATAGATCTCCTTGTGAGACACATAGATGGTGCACTCTAAAATAATACAGCTAGATATGAGTACTACAAAGATAGGCACTGGAAGCCTTAAAAGGATAAATATTACCCTAGTGTGGCTCCCGTCTGTAGTAGAGAAAGAATGTTAGGCAACCCGAAAAGACGGTAGATAGAGCAAGGGGATCTAAGGGAAAAGGATGTCTTGTTAAAGTTTTTAGAATAAAGTGATAGATAGAAATGTTAGGAAGGAAGTAAGAAGAGACATAATGAAGCATTATGAGTAAGATGTGATACATGGATGACAATGGTAGAGTATTACAGAATCTATGGTCAAATGAAGGAAGAGACGAGAGGTGACAGGCCTTAAGACAACAAAAGAGTAGAGGCCATATAGTCATATCCTTATTTTGAGAAATAAGTTTGCTACTCTAACGCGATTACCAAGAGGAAAGGTTAGACCCCAGTGAAATGGAAATCAGTATGGGCTGGTGAACAAGATAAACTAAATTGGGGACTGAGTGATTTGATAATAGTCGGCATCATGAGAATTTCAGAGTGCTTTCCGGCGATAAAAGAATAGATGACAAAAGAATAACCCTTAAAGGTCATTCAGGAAGATGCTTCCCTGAAGCTAGTAATGTGAGCAAAGTTAATCTTAAGGGATTATGTGTGCCAGCTACATTAAGTGTCACCCTCGTAGGTAAGGAATTTTGTTATCCTTGGTACATAAGGGTTACCGCAAAGCAAGTAAGGGTCATCGATGATGTGAAAAGTCGCCAAAGATGAAGAGGTAAAACATCTATAAGTAGATTTTCGTGGCTCCAAATATGGAGTGATGTGGCATTAAGTCAGAATTAAGTGGTTCTAGTAATTATGGAATGGTAAAGGAAGAATGCGATAAAAATGGAAAAGGGATGAGATTGCACTTATTCAAAGCCTACAAATATGTTACGATTCCAGAACATTATGCAAACACGATGTCAAGGAGAGGAAGTAAGGGTTCAGGAGGAGACTAGTTATGGCTAGACAAGAGGATACAGACAAATTAATAGATCGTACAAGATAAACATAGCAAAACCCAGTATAGTGAATTCAGCCTTGTAGTTATGACATTGTAATACTTGAGATATATTCACACAGGAGTTGGGGTAGTTAAAGGTTCCGTATGAGTGTTAAAAAATAAAATAGAATGCCACTAGGAAGACAGTCAAAATATCTATTCGAAAGCAACCCTACAAGAACAAGGTCATGGAGGTAAGTAACTACAGATAATTATAGGCGAGGAAGGACATCAAAATATTCGTCGAGTATGTGATGTAATAAGCTCGCAGTTTTACAAGAGTCAGAGGGTCCTCCTTAGGTACTACAATGAAAGACTAGCTGAGGAAATAAGGAAGAAGGCATCAACCAAGGCTTAATGACCTAAAGAGGAAATGGTCTTATAACAACAGTCTCACAACAACATTGAATGCACTCCATAAGAAAGTGGCACCTACCGTGGCCAGTGAACGGGAAGTAAAATTAAAAGTGATATTCAAAATCATATGAGTTATATGCAATTCATATATGTGTGGGCACTAAGGTAAGCTAAGTATGCACACAACAAGGGGGTAGGAAGACCAGGAAAAGTAATTGCTTACATTTAAAGAAAGCTGAGAAGGAACGAAAGGAATTATTCGATCAATGATCCAGAGTTAGTTACGTTATGAACACACTTAAGATTTCGGAGTAATATCCATGCAACATATATGTTGACAATCACACATCCGTAGAAGATTCCGGTATAAGTTAAAAGATAGAATTTAGACCAGGTCATAGACAAAGGATTGAATTATTAAAAGATTGTATCATGGATATTCTATATCATCCATGAAAGGCTGAAGTAATAACTAATGCCATGAGCCGCAAATTGGAAGATAGTTTAAGCCTACATAAAGTTTTATTAGAGGGAAGAGGAAACTAAAAAGTTACATTAACTAAGTATTTCAAGAGTTTGATTATTGGACCTAGAAAAATTATGGAAATCGTGATTGAGAACACTGCAGAATCACTTTTAATATCAAAGGTACAAGAGAGAAGGTACAACAACCATATTCTACAACGGATCTACAATATCCAGTTAGAAGAAGTACCAGCCTCATAAGAAGTCAGTATGAAGCTCTCATCAGATTGTGTATGCACCACAGGTGCAAGTATTATAATAGAGCTTCAGGTTGTAGATGTGAATTATACTTATGTGGAAGTGAGATCAAGAAAAATATAAAAAATGTGATGCGAGATTTTAAGGTAAGTAAGGTAAAGGTTAACAACGTACGATATACTCAAATGCAGAAGGATGCAAATAGTCCATACTTCGGGTAAAAGTCTAGAAGTGCGGGGATTCCGTATCCAGGAATGATAGCGGCATCGTTAGCGGCATACCTTCTAGTCTATGGTTTCTAGGTATCAAGATGTCTAGTTAAGGAAGTAAAGAGAAGTTTGAGACGATGTGATGTCCCGCTTGATGTTTCAGAATAACATCTTGGTGCAAGCAAGTTGAAGGAAGGTTGCGAGTAGAATAAATGAATATGTGTAAATCGCAAGCTAAAGCATGGTAGAGCGACAAGGTTTTAAGACGACAGGAGTAAGGATAAGAAAGGGCGAGTGAGAAGGTGAGGAGAATGGATAAGTCCTCAGGATTAAGCCCACAAAAATGAGAGAGCTGATGGTTTCTTTAAGTTATATAAATCTCAGTATAGCCTGCATGAACTCAAAGGAGTCTAAGACTAGTAGCATTTAGAAGAGATGGAATGCTGCCCTGCTAATAAAATGAGGGTGCAATTGTGACAGATAAAGGATGACGTTTGTGCCTTTAATTGAATAATTATTTGAAAAAAAAGGTTTCGAGGATGGAACGGGATTAGAATACCCCTCCCCTTCCCCCATCCCCCCCCCCATAAGGTGAATCACATTTGGATACTATGAAGTACGATTATAGAAATTATTCCAGATGTTCCTTGATGAGACGTGAGCCTTAGTGGCAGTGTTACATAAGAAGACAAGTTATCAGTGGTAAATTAAGATCAACATTAAGGTGAATCAACAATGGATGGATAAAAGTTACAATGTATAAGATGAGATTAGGCCATCATTCTTAAGATGAACAGTAATGAAGAAGTGTTAAAAGACTTAGCTTTATGAATATGAGATAAGTAACAAGAGTAACCTGGAGTTTGGTCGCAGACCTCAGTAACGATAAATCAAAGGATGTGTTATGATATAGTATGGCCTACTTACATGTAGTAAAGCTAATGACGCCTAGAGGGATAGCTTGACATAATTTTGTTGATGTTCACAAAGTAAGGCCTAGAGATTGGCTAAATGCTGGAGGAAAGAGGAGAAAAGCGTCGCATAGGTGCACATACCAAGTTAGAGTCATACAGGCTGCATGATAGAAGGTAGCAACAGTTACGAGATTGGGAGGATTCCAACTACAAGTCATGATGAGAGAAAGAGGCTTAAAGGGAGGAATGCCCTGGCCTTTGGATTTATTGAAAGAAATATCGCCTAAATGGCAAGGAGAATATTTAAGTATTCACACGAGCTATGGGTTATGAGAATGATAAGTGCATTAGTCAACATTCGAGGATGAATGTTCCAATGGGGGGAATGATGTTACGCCCCACAGTTTTACATCGATATTACGCCCCGCAGTATTATATTACGATGATGTTATGCCTCGCGGTATTATATTACGATGATGCTATGCCTTAAATTATTACGTTAATGTTACGCTCCGCAGTATTAAATTACGGCGATGTTGCACCCTGTAGTATTGTACGTTGAATTTGTTGTAAGATAACTGACATCAGTTCAAGGACAAGATTATTTGAAGATTATAAGTGTTATGCTATTTGAAACAAGTTATGAGTAAATTCGTGAAGGTGAAAGGGTAAGCGAATCGATGAAAATGAGTTCCGTCGAAGTTTGACAATTTGGGATAAAATACGGTCCGAGCTATACTACTCGGTATTTATGGACTTGTGTCATAAAAAGGTACCACATGACCATAATAGTGAGGTGTATAAAGTGTGTTAAAAGTGAATAGTATTTTAAGTAATTTGAGATAAATCTTAATTATGTGGATAATTGGATAATTATGAATTTTTAAATGGGAGATTAACTTGTAAATTAAATTTTATTGATAGTTATTTAAAAGATATTTGGATAAATGTTAGGGGGACAACACTTCCACGTGGGATTGTAAAATTGTGGCAGAAAATTGCCATCTAATTAGGTGTTCAAGGAGGTGGTGGCAAAAGTTTAAGACATGGGCACCTTATCTCTCATTCTTGTTAAAGGTTTCTATTGAAAGACTCTCTTTAATTCAAAATATGGAATGGCAACGTTCAACTTCAGAAAGCCATGAAAGACTTCTCAAATTCAACCAAAGTTATACAAGAGTAGGATCAAATTCAAAAGAGAGATATATCTATCTTCATAGTAACATGAGTCACTTTAACAAGAATTCCTATGAGACTTCTTAGCATAATAGCAACGGGATTTTGCGATTCTAAGGGAGTACGGTGCAATATTTCTCAAGAATATCATACGGATTTTCTCATACTTCAATCTGCCATTATGTGTTCTTCCTAAAAGACGTGTGGTAGAGGGATTGTCAAGAGAATCAGCCCAGGTATGTTAAGGACATCCCTTATATCCTTTTGGCATAATCCATACGATACAAACGAAACGAGAAAATGCACAATTTCCATAAATGACTCTATTCATAGAAGTATTAGAGGTGCTTATATTCTTGAATTCCCATGTGTCTTATTATTACATCTTCTATTCATAGGTCTTAGTAAAATACATAAGTTGAAAAAAGTTTACTTCATGATATTAATCAAAGGCATAATGGTCTTATAATATTCCGAGGGATTTTATTGACGTACTTCTCATGCATTGCATTCAACTACATTTACCCATGACCAGATGGTGTTATATACGTGTATATTTATGCATTTCATGCATTTATACATGTACATTGACCCATGACCAGATGGCGTTATATACGTGTATATTATATGTATATGGGATATGGGAAAAGGTTACGGTGTTATATATGTACCACCACCTGATCAGCTGGTATACGTTGATGATTTGCCCACAGTGGCCGAGATGATATGATGGGATGCCCTCAGAGGCTTGATGATGTTACGAACGCATATACCCATGCATGGTATGACATTTATATGCATTTGCATGACATTATAATTTAAATGGTTCACAGAGCTATTCAGATATACATGTTGAGCCTTCTACTCCATGTTTCTCTCATGTCTATTATTTACCTATTTTCATTCCTTACATACTCGGTAAATTACTTGTACTGACATCCTTTTTGCCTAGGGACACTGCATTTCATACCCGCAGGTCCCGATAAATAAGTCGAGAGTCTGCCAAGTAAGCTATCAGCTCAGCGGAAGGTGTTGGTGCGCTCCATTTGCTCCAAAATTTCCTATTTGGTCAGTATGCATTGGACACGTATTGACTGGTATGTCATGGCCCTGTCCCGACCTTATGACGATTATGTACTCTTAGAGGCTTGTAGACATTTATCATGTACATAAAATATTGTATGGCCTTGTCGGCCTATGTTTAGGTTATGAGTAATAATTTTGGTCTTATAGGCCCATATGTCTTATGTATAAGTTGGTATTACATGTTTTATTCTAGTCATCCTATGTCAGCCTTTCTATCTCATTTAATTTTGATATCATGATGCGAAAAGATACGTTATGTTGGTATTCGGTTGAGTAAGGTACCGGTGGCCGTCGCAGCCCATCCGTTTGGGTCGTGACAAAGATGATGATATCTCTCCTGAGGACAGTAATCTAATGCCTCGTAAGAGGAGAGCCGTGGATGGGGGAGGAGAAAGGCCAGTAGTCGTCGGCCTGAAAGAAGGTGACTTCATTCTTCGAGAGATGGCCACAATGCATGTTGAAGAGAGCATGGAGGTGGGCTCTAAGGTCCCGCACTTGGAGGAGATGAACATGAATACATCGATGCGTCCTGCGGGGGAGACGGTTGAGAGAGGGATGCATGAAAAAGGCCTCGCACTTCTTAGACAAGAGGAGGCCTCGTCTTCTATGGCCACAATGGATGTTCCTTCTTCTGCTGATGGTAGAGAGAAGGCCGTTGCTGAAGAGGGCGTCGGATCTGACTCCAATATGGATCTGGACGAGTTGAGGATGATTGATGAGAGACTTACTCAACTCGAGGTGAGGTTGGAAGGGGGCTCCAAAACTATTATGACCCCAAAGGATGGTAATCTTCTTGTAAATACTAAGGAAGCAGTCTTTTCCCTCGATCCTCTTTGTTCTGAGGTTGAGGGTACGACCCTCGAGATGATAAATGACAGCACTCTGTTGAATACGACTATTGTCTGTTCTTTTCCTTATGCTCTAGTTTCTGTCACAACCCAAAACTCCCCTTTCATGATGGCACCTATCGTGATACTAGGCCAGTCAACTATTACCCATTTACTCCATTTTTTAATTAAAACTTAAGAAAAATCATGTTTTTAACAGAAATCCAATAAGATAAAAGTATAAAATCAAATCCCGCAGAAAGAAATACAAGCCCGACCTCGGGTGTCACTAAGTCATGAGCAAAATACTACAACCATTTAAAATAACCAAGACTACATAGTCTGAGAAAAATCCAATAAATGTACTACAAGGAAGATAAGGAAGGAGAAGGCAGAACTGCGGTCGCTAAACAGCTACCTCGCAATCTCCAGAGAAAAGTCTCCAACTGGTAAGATCAGCAACCGCTACCATGCCCCGAGATACATGGATCTGCACATAGGGGTACAGGGGGTAATGTGAGTACACCAACTCAGTAAGTAACAAGTCCAAACTATGGTCAATATCTCGCTACGGCGTGCAGCCTGATCCCATACTGTCAATCAATATCAGGCTCTCGGCCTCACTCGGTCAATACTCTCCAGTCTCACACACACGGGCTCAAAATGTCATGATACTTGCCCGAACAATGATATGATATGTCAAATATCAAGAATCGATACTGAGGCATGATATAATATGCATGAACAGTACTGAGTATAGAATATAAATGAAGCTAATGACATGACAGCAAGAAACAACCTCTAGGGTCTCAATAGTGTTGGCGTGAAGCCTTAACATGATAGTTAGCATGATTTGCAGCTCATTAACTTAATCATATGATTACAACACCAATATCAGCATGAAAGAGTCACTAAGCAGTGCCATGGGATGATCCAGGCCGCATTTCTCATGATGCATGCCCACACACCCGTCACTTGGCATTTGCGTCACCTCAATAGTAATTATAGAACACATAGTTTAGGGTTTCGAACCCTCAGAATCAAGTTTAGAAGCGTTAATTACCTCAAGCCAAGCCAAACTCTAGCCCGTGATGCCTTTTCCTCTCGATTTGGCCTCCAAATGCCCATAATCTAACCAAAATCAGTATATAACCATCAATATATGCTAAACGAATGAAACCCATACGAAAATTATCAATTTAATTCTAAAATCCCAAAATTGGTCAAACCCGACCCCCCGGACCCACATCTCGGATTTCGATAAAAATCACAAAACTAGAATCCTTACACTCTCACGAGTTCATACATACCAAATACATCAAAATCCGACCATAAACGACCCCTCGAATCCTCAAATCAAAGTCTCCAATTCCAAGCCTTAATCTCTCAACTTTACTCCTTTATTTTCCACTAATACCATGATTAAACAATGGGAAAATGGCAATAAATACAAATAATAAGTCTTAAGAAGCTTACCTAACTGAAACCCTTCGATTTCCTTGAAAAATCACAGCTCTAGCTCTCTTCCCGTCTTCAAAAATGGTGAAACTTAGCAAAATTTCGTGAAGACATCTATTTATATGTTATACCAAGCGATATCGTACCTGCGGTCATTTCCCGCATCGCAAGACCGTTTCTACGACTAACCAACTGCTTCTACGGTTTTTTATTTAATTTCCCTTACCGCACCTGCGACCCAATTTCCGCATCTGCGGCATCGCAGGTTCGACATACCTTCCGCATCTGCATGCTCGCCCAAATAGTTGACCTTCGCTTTTGCGGTCAATTTTCCGCTACTGCGGCTCGCACCTGCGGTCCCCAATTCGCAGGTGCGGTTATAACAGAAACTCAGCAGCTGAGGCTGCTCCAACAAATTTCCAAACTTCCCGATAACCATCCGAAATCATCCCGAGGCCCCCGGGACCTCAACCAAAAGTACAAACAAGTCATATACCACTATTCAAACTTATACCAATCTTCAAAACACTCAAAACAACACCGAAATGCCAAATCACCCTCGGATTCAAGCATAAGGATTCCAAAACTTCTGAATTCCGCAAATGATCAAAAAGTCTATCAAAACTCCTCTGAATGACCTGAAATTTTGCACAGACATCCCAAATGATACAACGAACCTACTCCAACAATCGGAATTCCATTCCGACCCCGATATCAAAATTTCCACTACCAATCAAAAAGCGCCAAAATTCAAATTTCACCAATTCAAGCCTAAATCTACCACGGACCTCCAAATTACATTCCGAACACACTCCTAAGTACCAAATCACCTAACGAAGCTATCCGAACCATTAGAATTCACATCCAAGCCCTTTTTCACATATGTCAATGTCCGGTTGACTTTTCAAACTTAAGCTTACTCAAAAGAGACTAAGTGTCTCCAACCTCCCCAAAACCACTCCGAACTCAAACCAACTAACCCGATACCACATAATACAACTGAACAAGGTATAAGGAAGCAGAAATGGGGGAAATGGAGCAGTAACTCATGAAATGACCGGCCGGGTCATTACATCTTCCCCCTCTTAAACAAACGTTCGTCCTCAAACGAGTCAAGAAACATACCTGAAGCCTCAAATAGGTGAGGATATCTGCGCCGCATCTCCCGCTCGGTCTCCCAGGTAGCCTCCTCCACGGGCTGACCTCTCCATTGCACTTTCACTGAAGTTATATCCTTTGATCTCAACTTTCGAACTTGACACTCCAAAATAGCCACTGGCTCCACATGATAAGTCAAATCACCATCCAACTGAACTGTGCTGAAATCCAGAACATGAGACGGATTGCCAATATACTTCCAGAGCATAGAAACATGAAATACTGGATGCATGATCGACAAGATGGGTGGCAAAGCAAGCTCATAAGCCACCTCCCCAATCCACCGAAGCACCTTAAAAGGCCCAATGAACTGGGGACTCAATTTACCCTTTTCCCAAATCTCATAACACCCTTCATGGGTGAAACCTTCAGTAGAACCTTATCCCCCAACCATGTAAGACACATCACGGACCTTCCTATCAGCATAACTCTTTTGTCTGGACTGCGCTATACGAAGCCACTCCTGAATCACCTTCACCTTGTCCAAAGCATCCTACACTCAGTCTGTACCCAAAAGTCGAGCCTCACCCGGCTCAAACCAACCAAATGGAGATCTACACCATCTTCCTTACAAAGCCTCATATGGATCCATCTAAATACTCGATTGATAACTGTGGTTATAAGTAAACTCTGCGAGCGGTAGAAACTGATCTCACAACCCTCCAAAATCAATGACACACACGCGCAACATATCCTCCAATATCTGAATAGTGCGCTCAGACTGCCCGTCCGTCTGAGGATGAAAAGTTGTGCTCAACTCAACCTGAGCACCTAACTCTCGTTGCACAGCTCTCCAAAACTGTGAAGTAAACTAAGTACCTCTATCTGAAATGATGGAAACTGGGACACCATGCAAACGAACAATCTCTCGGATGTAAATCTTTGCTAACCACTCTGAAGAATAGGTAGTACACACCGGAATGAAGTGTCGGACTTGGTCAGCCATTCCACAATCACCCAAATAGCATTGAACTTCTTCAAAGTCCGTAGGAGTCCAACTACAAAGTCCATCGTGATCCGCTCCCACTTCCACTCTGGAATATCTATCTGCTGAAGCAAGACACCTGGTCTATGATACTCATATTTTACCTACTGACAATGAAGACACCAAGCTACAAATCCTACAATATCTTTATTCATTCTTCTCCACCAGTAATGTTGTCTCAAATCTTGGCACATCTTCGCGGCACCAGGATGTATGGAATACCACGAGCTATGGGCCTTCTCTAGAATCAACTCCTGAAGCCCATCTACATTGGGCACACATATCCGGCCCTGCCTCCTCAATACGCCATCATCAACAATAGTCACATCTCTGCCATCATCGTGCTGAACTTTGTCCTTAAGGACAAGCAAATGAGGATCATCATACTGGCGCTCTCTGATGCGATCAAACAAGGAAGACCGAGAAATCACACAAGCTAATACCTGACTAGGCTCCGAAATATCCAACCTCATAAACAGATTGGCCAAGGCCTGAACATCCACTGCAAGAGGTCTTTTCCCAACAGGAATAAATGCAAGACTGCCCATACTCACCGTCTTCCTACTCAAATCATCGTCCACTACATTGGCCTTCCCCCAATGGTACAAGATAGTGATATCATAATCCTTTAGCAGCTCCAACCATCTCCGCTGCCGCAAATTAAGATCCTTCTACTTGAACAAGTGTTGGAGGCTACGATGATCAATAAACACCTCACAAGACACACCATAGAGATAATGTCTCCAAAACTTCAATGCGTGAACAATGGCAGCCAACTCCAAATCATGAACAGGGTAGTTCTTCTCATGGGGCTTCAACTGACGAGAAGCATATGCAATCACTCTACCCTTCTACATTAAAACACATCCAATACCAACTCTCGTAGCATCACAATACATTGTATAAGAACCTAAAGCTAATGGCAAAACTAACACTGGAGTTGTGGTCAAGACAGTCTTGAGCTTCTGAAAGCTCACCTCACACTCGTTCGACCACATAAATGGAGCACCCTTCTGAGTCAAATTGGTCAAGGGTGATGCTATAGATGAAAATTCCTTGACGAACCTGCAGCAATAACCCACCAAACCGAGAAAGCTATGAATCTCTATGGCTGAGGACGATCTAGGCCTACTCTGAAACTCCTCTATCTTCTTTGGATCAACCTGAATACCCTCACTGGACATCACGTGCCCCAAGAAAGCTACTGAACTGAGCCAGAACTCACACTTGGAGACTTTGCATAAAGCTTCTCCTCCCTCAATCTCTGCAACACAACTCTCAAATGCTCTGCGTGCTCCTCCTGCCTACGCAAGTACACCAGAATATCATCAATGAACACAATGACAAACGAGTCGAGATAAGGCCAAAACACGATGTTCATCAAATGCATGAACTCTGTTGGGCATTGGTCAGTCCAAAAGACATCACAAGGAACTCATAATGACCTTATCGGGTCTTGAAAGTTGTCTTAAGAATATCCGAGTCCCTGATCTTCAGCCAGTGATACCCAAACGGAGACCAATCTTGGAGAACATCCTCGCTCCCTGAAGCTAGTCAAATAAATCAGCAATACAAGGAAAAGGATACTTGTTCTTGATTGCAACTTTGTTCAACTGTCTGTAATCAACGCACATCCTCATAGAGTCATCCTTCTTTTTCACAAATAGGACAGGTGCACCCGACGGCGATACACTAGGCTGAATAAACCCCTTATCAAGGAGTTCCTGAAGTTGCTCCTTCAACTCCTTCAACTCCACCGGTGCTATACGATACGGTGGAATAGAAATAGGCTGAGTGCCTGGTACTAAATCAGTACCAAAATCAATATCCATGTCTGCCGGCATGCCCGGCGGGTTTGCAGGAAACACATCGAGAAAATCCCTCACTATAGGAACAAAATCAATACTAGGAGTCTCTGCGCTGACATCCCTCACAAAGGCTAAGTATGAAAGACAACCCTTCTCAACCATCTGTTGGGCCTTCAGAAATGAAATCACCCTACTGGGAACATAATCAATCGAACCTCGCCACTCAATCCGTGGAAACCCCGGCATAGCCAATGTCACTGTCTTGGCATGTTAGACCAAAATAGCACGACACAAAGATAACCAATCCATGCCCAATATCACATCAAATCAACCATACTAAGCAACAAGAGATCCACTCGGGTATCCAAACCCCCAATAGTCACTTCACACGATCGATATACATAGTCTAGAATAATAGTATTGCCCATCGAAGTAGATACATAAACTGATGAAACAAGAAACTCGCATAGCATATCCAAATAATGGGCAAAATATGATGACGCATATGAAAAAAGTGGAAACGGGATCAAATAATACAGAGGCACCTCTGTGGCAGACTGAGATAATACCTGTAATCATAGCATCTGAAGCAATAACATCTGGTCTGGCTGGAAGGGCATAGAAACGGGCCTGACCACCACCTGATCGACCTCCCCCTCTAGGGCGACCCCTAGCTGACTGACCTCCACACCGAGTTGACTAGGCGGGTGGGGAAGTAACTGGTGCTGAAGCTAAAGGCTGACTCTTCTACTAGGATGAACCTCCCATAAGGCAGGGATAGAACCTCTTAATATGATCCAAATCTCCACACTCGAAGCAACCTCTCCCGATAAATAGCGATGGGGACTGAAGGGAGCCCCATGCACTGGGATGCCCACTAGAAGAACCAGGCATAGATGAACCCTGAACTAATGGTGCTTGAGTCAAACTCTGAGCTAGAAGAGCACTGAGAGACAAGTGACCCTGATGTTAACTGTGGGAACCATGGACAGATGTCCCACCACGGTGACCTGAATGGGCTGGCTGAGTATGTATGAATGGACAACCTTTGTCGTGCTGAGACTGACCTCCCAAAGGAACACCACTGAAGCTACCAGATCCCCAAAACCTCTTGGCCTCCCTATCATCCTGCTCCTGGTGGTGAACTGACTCTATCTCTCTAGTAATATCAACCACCTCCTCAAAAGGAGCGCTAGATACTCTCTCTCTGGTCAGAAAAATCAGTAGTCGATAGTTGAGGACACCAACGAACCTCTTAATCCTCTTCCTATCCGTGGGAACTAGCCAAATAGCAGGACGGGCCAACTCGGAGAATCTCATTTCATACTGCAATACGATTATATCTCACTGATGCAGCTGCTCGAACTGCCTATGTAGCTCCTTTCTGCGGGAATGCGGTACATACTTCTCTAGGAAGAGAATGGAGAACTGATGCCACGTAAGGGGCAGTGCTCCAATAGGCCTACGCCTCTCATACGCCTCCCACCAAGTGAAGGCAGCTCTAGAAAATTAAAAAGTAGTAAATAAGACCCCACTAGTCTCCAGAATACCCGCTGTACACAACATCCTCTGACACTTATCCAAGAAACCCAAGGCATCCTCGCCCTCTGCACCACTGAAGGTCGGCAGCTGAAGTCTGCCAAATCTCTCCAATCGATGCTGCTTGTCATCAGGCATAACTGGAACCACAAAATCTTGAGCAAGTGCAACCGGCTGGGCTGGTGGTGCCTCCGGTGTCTGGAGTCCCTAAACAACCTGCTTGGGTGTACGAGCGGCAGGAGTCTAGGTTCCTCCACAGGCCTGAGAAGTAGTTGTTGTAGTAGAAACAGCGATTGCATGAGCAAGACTGGTGCACATGGTCAGAATCTGAGCCAAAGTCTCCTGGAGACCCGGAATAACAATAGGCACAGTCGGTGCCTGAGCTGGTGCTGCTGGCGCATCCCCCATTGGAGCTTGTTCATGAACTGGGGCAGCAGATGGATCTGCAGGTGTTGCCTTAGCTGCTGTACAGGCTATACCCCTGCCCCTACCACAACCTCGACCGCGTCCTCGGCCTCTAGCGGCCCCAATTAGTGGTACTGGTGGTCGTCCATCCTGATCAGTAGCACGTGTCCTCACCATCTATGAGAGAATAGAATAACAGAAGTTTAGTACCAGAATCAATAGATTTGCATGACAAGAATTCAAGAATGTGAAGTTTTTCCTAAAGGTTCTGCAGCCTTTCGAGGAGAAGTACAAACGTCTCCGTACTGATCCGCGAGACTCTACTAAACCTGCTCATGACTAGTGAGACCTATGTAACCTAGGCTCTAATACTAACATGTCAATACCCAAAAACTGCCCAGTCGTGATGGCGAATAAGATAAAACTAGAAAATAAAATCCCGCGGAAAGAAATACAAGCCCGACCTCGAGTGTCACTAAGTCATGAGCAAAATACTACAACAATTTAAAATAACCAAGACTACATAGTTTGAGAAAAATCCAATAAATGTACTACAAGGAAGATAAGGAAGGAGAAGGCAGAACTGCAGTCGCCAAACAACTACCTCACAATCTCCAGAGAAAAGTCTCCAATTGGTAAGATTAGCAACTGCTACCGTGCCTCGAGATACCTGGATCTGCACACACGGGTGCATGGGGTAATGTGAGTACACCAACTCAATAAGTAACAAGTCCAAACTATGGATTAATGGTAGTGACGAACCAAACCTCAACAGGTAGCAACATTTAATTGTACAGAAAAAATGGCATGCTTACAGTTCAAGTAAATTCTCAGCAGTGATTAATCACAGTATAAACAATACAGAGTATAAAGCTCAGGAACCTCTAAGTACCAATGCAAAGATAGCATGATCAATGTTACGTATAATACTTCCACTCACATTGCTCAACCACTCGATACTATATATGACCCGTTCAGCGCAGGGAAGATCCATCACGGAATATATACATCACTGACTATAAGTCACCCAGTACCGAGGAAACAGGCTAATCCAGCCTCATGGAGAAGATCAGTCTCCATACCAATACTTCGGACAAGATCCATGTCTAGGAAAGATCAATCACTCAATATCATCAACTGCACTCACTGGGGGTGTAAAGACTCCGTAGGGGCTTCTCTTAGCCCAAGTGCTATATCAATGCCAGCGAATGCATGATCAATATCTCGCTACGGTGTGCAGTCGGATCCCATACTGTCAATCAATATCACGCTCTCAGCCTCACTCAGTTAATACTCTCCGGTATCACACACACGGGCTCAAAATCTCATGATAATAGCCCGAACAATGATATGATATGTCAAATAGCAAAAATCAAGATTGAGGCATGATATAATATGCATGAACAGGACTAAGTATAGAATATAAATGAAGCTAATGACATGACAGCAAGAAACAACCTCTAGGGTCTCAATAATGTTGTCGTGAAGCCTTAACATGATAATTAGCATGATTTGCAGCTCATTAACTTAATCACATGATTACAACACCAATATCAGCATGAAAGAGTCACTAAGCGGTGCCATGGGATGATCCAGGCCACATTTCTCACGGTGCACACCCACACGCCCGTCACTTGGCATTTGTGTCACCTTAATAGTAATCATAGAACACACAGTTCGGGATTTCGAACCCTCAAAATCAAGTTTGGAAGCGTTACTTACCTCAAGCCAAGCCAAACTCTAGCCTGCGACGTCTTTGCCTCTCGATTTGGCCTCCAAATGCCCCTAATCTAACCAAAATCAGTATATAACCATCAATATATGCTAAAGGAATGAAACCCATACGAATATTATCAATTTAACTCTAAAATCCCAAAATTGGTCAAACCCGACCCCCCGGGCCTATGTCTCAGATTCTGATAAAAATCACAAAACTAGAATCCTTACACTCTCACGAGTTCATACATACCAAATACATCAAAATCCGACCACACACGACCCCTCGAATCCTCAAATCAAAGTCTCCAATTCGAGGACTTAATCTCCCAACTTTCCTCTTTGATTTTCCACTAATACCATGATTAAACAATGGAAAAATGGCCATAAACACAAATAATAAGGCATAAGAAGCTTACCCAACTGAAACCCTTCGATTTTCTAGAAATATCACAACCCTAGATCTCTTCCCGCCTTCAAAATTGGTGAAACTTAGCAAAATTTCGCGAAGACATCTATTTATATGTTCTGCCCAGTGATACCGCACCTGCGGTCCATTTCCCGCATCTGCGGGACCGCTTCTGCAGTTTTTCAGTTAATTTCCCTTACTGCACATGCGACCCAATTTCTGCATCTACAGGCTCATAGGTGTGACATACCTTCTACATCTGCGATGCTCGCCCAAATAGTTGACCATCAGTTTTGCGGTCAATTCTCCGCTTCTGCGGCTCGCACCTGTGGTCCCCAATCCGCAGGTGCAGTTATGACAAAAACTCAGCTGCTAAGGCTGCTCCAACAAATTTCCAAACTTCCCGATAATCATCTGAAATCATCTTGAGGCCCCCGGGACCTCAACCAAAAGTACAAACAAGTCATATACTACTATTCAAACTTATACCAATCTTCGGAACACTCAAAACAACATTAAAACGCCAAATCACCATTTGATTCAAGCCTAAGGATTCCAAAACTTCCGAATTCCGCAAACATCAAAAAGTCTATCAAAACTCCTCTGAATGACCTGAAATTTTACACACACATCCCAAATGACACAATGAACCTACTCTGACTATCAAAATTCCATTCCGACCTCGATATCAAAATTTCCACTACCAACTAGAAAGCGCCAAAATTCCAATTTCGCCAATTCAAGCCTAAATCTAGCACGGACCTCCAAATTATATTCCAAACACACTCCTACATCCCAAATCACATAACGAAGCCATCCAAACCATCAGAATTCACAACCGAGCCCTTTTTCATATAAGTCAACCTCCAGTTGACTTTTCCAACTTAAGCTTACTCAAAAAAGACTAAGTGTCTCCAACCTATCCAAAACCACTCCGAACTCAAACCAACTAACCCGATACCACATAATACAGCTGAACAAGGCATAAAGAAGCAGAAATAGGGAAAACGGAGTGGTAACTCATGAAACGACCGATCGGGTCGTTACATTTCTATTGTAAGTTCTAATTCTTTTTCTTTGTTTTGTAGACGGTTATTCTAGAGAATGAGAGTGCTCGATGGGAGAAGAGGTGTAAAAACATTTACGTGAAGCTGAAGGAAAAGTATACAATGTGTCTTGGGAAGTACTGGGAGCTCTGGTGTCAGCTTAGCGAAAGCGACATTTTGTAGGTCCTGAGGGAGGACTTAAAGAAGAGAGATGAGGAGTTGATGCGAGTTGTGGAGAAATGCAACATCCTTAAAGGAACATTAAGGAGAAAAGAGGAGTATTTGAGCTTAGCAGGGGCGTAAAGGCCCAATCCAGTAATCTCCAACCCCAATTGGTCATACTGCGAGGCCAACTCGAAGAGTGTCGGTTCAAGGAGGAGGCTCTTAGTGGCGAGGTCGATGAGAAATATGAGGAGCTTGATAAGCCGAATTTTGCTCGGTCGGAGGCTTAGAGGAGGGTGGAGTTCCTTGAAGTGTAGAATCGGACCCTTCGTTCTGAGTGAGAAAATTACTTGTCGACGGCGAGGGATAAAGAAAAGCGGCTCAAAGAAAGGTTTGGGGAGTTGAAAAAAGAGACCTCTGAACTTTATGATCAAGTTGTCGCTCCGAAGGCCGAGAAGGCCAAACTTCTTGCATGACCTTATTCATCTACGGCTTCTAGCTTCCCCAACGTTCCTTGTGAGATGTATTAAGAATGGATTCATATCGAGTCCCGATAAGATGTGCTTTGTGAGTTGCATGTGGCGGGTTCCATTTCTGCCATGGACTTTGAGGAATCTTGAGTCAAGGATCGTGAGGCTCGAGCTTCTTACAATTATGCCTCACCCTAGTGATGAATATGAGGATGGGGAAGATGTTGTAGATCGCCTTGAGGATGAGGCTTGGTACGATTCTATTTACCCACTGGGCGGGGAGGGAGAGGGCGTTGAAGATCGAATCGATGAAGACGTCATGGGTCATGATGTCGATGGCCAGTAGTAGTTTGTTTCTATAATTTTATGTATTTTTTACTAGTCTTCAACAGCCTTTGTAAGAAACTTCTGTCTATAAATATCAAAGTTGGTTTTTGTTTTCATTTGCGCCTTTCTTATTTGCCGTGGTTTGTGCCTGTACTTTACGTGTTTTGATCCCTCATACTTTTGTTATCATTCTTTGATTGGTCGTAGACTTTGAGTTGAATAGCCATGGGGCTAAACTACCCCTTTGTCCTTATAGATCGAGTATGTCTGCGGATTGATCGATTAGGTTTGAACCTGGTCACACTTAGCTTCTTGTTCGATTAAGTTTATCCTTCTATCGAAACGTGGTCGAGGTCCGATAGGTGTCATTTGAACATGGTCGAATTTTAACCTCTTTAAATCGCGGTCGAGGGCTGGTAGGCGTTGTTCGAACTTAGTCGAATTTTAACCTTTGTTAATCGCTATCGAGGGCCGATAGGTATTATTCGATATGAGTTGAACTTAACCTTTTGTTAATGTGCGGCCAAGGGTCGATAGGTGTTGTTCGAGCTAGGTCAAACTTAACATTTTATTAATATGCGACCAAGGGCCGATAGGTGTTGTTCAAACTGGGTCGGACTTAACCTTTTATTAATGTGCGGCCGAGGGCCGATAGGTGTTGTTTGAGCTAGGTTGAACTTAACCTTTTATTAATGTGCGGCTGATAGACGATAGGTGTTGTTCGAGCTAGATCGAACTTAATCGTTTATTAATGTGCGGCCAAGGGCCAATAGGCGTTGTTCGAGCTGGGTCGAACTTAATCTTTTTTTAATGTGAGATCGATCGCGATGGTTGATAGGTGTTGTTCAAGCTGGGTCGAACTTAATCTTTTATTAATGTGCGGCTGAGGGACGATAGGTGTTGTTCGAGTTGGGTCGAACTTAGCCTTTCATTAATGTGCAGCCGAGGGCGGATAGGTCTTTCTAATAAACGTAAGTCGTTTATTACTTTGATGTTATTGCTCTGATTACATGATTGGAGAAAGTTACAAATTTTTGGCATTGCCTGACGATCTAGTCCCAGTCCCAGTCTATTTGGCCCCTTCATTGCTTGACTCGGAGATTATTGAGGAGTTGGGCAATAAAAGAGAAAAACAGTCCCTCCCTCACATACTTCGACTCGAAGTGTCCCTTTTGTTGCCTCGTTAAAAACCTCCTTAAGAAAATCCTAATAGGACAAAGCTCAAGTGAGGGAAAAAGAGTATAACTTGGGGGCACTTCTTCCTTTTAGAAGTTGAAGTAATTAAGGTGGCAAATGTTCTAATTGTTCCGTAATTGTTTTCCTTCCATTGTCTCTAATTGGAACGAACCATTATTTGCTTTGGTTGTAATTTTGCACGGGTCGTCCCACTTTCAGTTAATCTAGTCCCTTCATTGTTTGACTTGGAGAGTATTGAGGAGTCAGGCAATGAAAGAGAAAAACAATCCCTCCCTCGCATACTTTGACTCGAAATGTCCCTTTTGTCGCCTCGTTAAAAACCTCCTTGAGAAAACCCTAATGGGACAAAACTCAAGTGAGGGAAAACGAGTACGTCATGGACAGCCATTGAAGCTTGCTTTAGCATGAATTCAAAATTTTGGATTTTCAAAATTAGAATTTATTTCGAGTAGGTGTTATTGAAATAGAATGGGTACATCTTAAAGAGTGTAAATCTCTACTTTGAGATGATTTGGTGGAGATTTTAGGTTGTTTGAATTGAAATTTGAGCCAAATTCGAAGTACACAAGATGAACATGGAAGAAGATGATATGTGTATCTCAATCTGTATCTCGGGTGTATCTCCTGTATATCCATGTATACATGTATGTGCTATACATATGAGATACATGTTTGATTCATATCTCATAGAGAAAGTTTCACTCAATTTCAACTACAAATTTTGGTACAAAACATGTCCAAATCACCTCCAATCTTCCTCAAATTTTGTATATTGACTCATCTATATTTTAATAAATTTCAACCATAATTGTTAAAAAAGATTCATTTTTTCTTAGGTTTTTAGAATGTTGTATATTTCTTTTGTGTTTCATCACCTTGTTTGTTACCACTTACTTCGTCCATGAAATTTTCTTTTCGTCTTGCTTCTAATATTGCTGATCATGCTTAAAAATATGGAAGGAGATCTTTGCGCGTGAAAAGAATCCTTATTTATCTTGGGTTTTAAATTTTTATACACTTGGCTAGGTTTGGTGAGTCTGTGAGTAAGGGCTAGAGGTTGGTAAGTTTGGACTTATTTTGGATATTTTTGTAGAATTCTCTATTTTCAATGGTGTATTGTAGCAGTTAACAAATGAAAAGAATACCTTAATTTGTAAACTAATATATATTTAAAAATTCTAATTTTAGTTGCCAAGCAGTGACTCTGATTATATGGGCTTTGAAGCATAACAAGTTCAAAAAATGGGTTAAAGAAATGGGTTGTGGTTGATTGATAGTCACAACGTGTTTGGCATGGTGTAAAATATTTTTTAATTTTAATATGTTTGGTTTGTTTGAATATTTTAAAAAATATTTTTTATGAATCTAGAGCCCGTTTGGATTAGTTGATTATAAATTAATAAACTTGAAGTATTAAAAAATATTTTAAGTGTTGAAATTAATTTTATAAATAAGTAGGCGTGTTTAGTAGAAGTATAAAAATCGATAATAAGTAGTTTATGTATTTGGTAAATTCTTTTATTAAAATAACTAAGATGCCCCTAAAAGTTCTACATAGATTATAAATTAAAAAGTAGATTTGTAAAGAAACTAAGGAATAACTAATATGGAATGAAGAAAATCTTAGGAGTTTTATTTTGGAAAAGGTATTTTGTGAATTATAAAATATTATAAAGGATGAAAAGGTAAAAAAAAAAATAGGTCAAATTAAAATTGCTTGTAACCTGAAAAATCATAAGTTAAAAATAACCAAATTATGGTTTTTGACTGATTTTGGCTTATACGCACTTTGTTTATAAGCACTTTAGTTGTATATCAAATGTGTAGATAAACCATGCTCGCCCAGGTGCTCTGATACGAAAGATGTTGAAAACATGAGAGAAAAATAGTAGGCGAGGTTATGAGAAAGATTTTGAAAAAAAAGTTTATAAGAAAGGAAGATCTTTTTACTGCTAAATTCGATTTCTTAAAACACAAAAAAAAAAAAAAAAAAAAAAAAAACTAGTGCCCTTTTACAGGCTTACAATTTAACTAATAAAGCTAAAAAAATAACAAGTAATAGTGAAAACTATGAGATAAAAAATGTGGCCCACTAATTTTTTCAATGCAATAACATAAATATAACTAGAAGAAACTAAGAAAATTGACTAAGTAAAACTTAAGTCAGGTAATACTAAAAAAACAGTGCCATGTTATGATATTGATTTTTTGAAGAATTAGTATGAACAAAAAAAAATAGTTTTGTAAAGAAAAAGAGGAAACGCTGAATATGAAATGAAGAGAAAGTTAGGAGTTTTGTTTTGAGGAAGATATTTTGTGACCTAAAATATTATTAACGATAAAATGGTCAAAGTTTTGGCCAAACTAAAATCGTATATAAGTTGAAAAGTCACAAGTTGATGGTGATCAGCTTATTACCTTTGGTTGATTTTGGCATATAAGCATTTTGGATGTTTATCAAATATGTAGATAAATCAAAAGGTGATTATAAATCAGGTTGATCAGCTTATAAATTTAGTCAAACACCCTTGTATTTTACTCTAATTTAAGGAAATAATTCTCTACCAATAGAAAGGTAAATATTTTTCAGAATTCATTTTCATCATTCCCACCCCTACCCCACCCCCAAATCTACCATGCAGTCTCCGATCGTCCCTACCCACTGCCCCCAATTTCCGACACCGTTTGTACCACCCAAAGTGTAAAATACAATGAATCACTTGAATATTAAGTTCGGTCGTAACCTGCCAATCTAGTTGGCCTAAATAAAGTTTAATAGATATAGAGGATTCATATACTCACCACAACTAGTTTGGACTCGAAGTGTAGTTATCAAGATACATCTAATTACTAAAATAGGGTATGGAACCATATTTAAGAATTTTTGGACCTAATGAAGCACTTAGTTCATCAAAATATCAGTTTGGTCATTGTATAATCATATTGTTGACCTTAAAAAGCTCAAAGAGTTTGTTGCTTGCCATTCCTTTTTCAATATTTCAGTAATATTTTTAAGATGGTGCTCGTAATTTGCGTGACATTGTAGAGCAACCAAAAAAAGTTTGCGAAAGGAATAATTCAACATTGCATGTCATTCATAAACATAACTTCTTATTCATATAATCAGTTTTACCACTTAAAAGGTGTTTTCCGGCATTTGGTCCTTAGAAGCTACTTTAATTCAAATGTGATGACCCAAAAGGTCATCTTCTGTTTCAGAACTTGATTTTGTGTTACAAGACCTTAAAAACCTCATTTTATCTCTCCTCAATTTGTGTGCGCAGTCCAGGCATGCTTCCAGAAGCTTTTATATGAAAAATTGTTGAAATAATAATTTTTGGCCTAAAAAGTTGATTTTTGTTGACTTTGGTCAATGTTTTGGGTAAACGGAACTGGACCCATGTTTTAACTATCCCGATGGATCCGTAGTAAAATATAAGACTTGGGCGTATGCCCGGAATCGAATTTCGAGGTCCCTAGCCCGAGAAATAAATTTTTGATGAAAATTGTAAGACTAAAATTATAAAGGTTTTAACAACTTGGTTAATATTTGATCTTGTTGGTTCCGGGTCCGTATTCTGGTTCCGGAGCTCGGTACATGTCCGTTACTATATTTATACCTTTTATATGAAATTTGGTGAGAAACGAAAGTGATTTGACGTGATTCGGACCTTTGGTTGAAGAAATAGAAGTTTTGAAACTTTCTTGAAAATTTCATGCAATTTGGTGGTAAATTCGTAGTTCTAGGTGTTATTTTGGCGATTTGATCATGCGAATAAGTTTGTATAATGTTTTAAGACTTGTGTGCATATTTGGTTTGGATCCCCGAGGGCTCGGGTGAGTTTCGGATAGACTACGGAGTGATTTGGACTTAAGAAATTTTGCCGGTATGCTTCAGGTCTGCAGACTTCGTATTTGTGAAGTCTGGCTCGCAAATGCGAGCCTCGCATTTGCGAAGAAGTTTCGCATTTGCGAGTAGAAGGGCTGGGAGGGGACCTTCGCAATTGCGAAGCTCAAGTTCGCAATTGCGATAAGCACAGGCCGCATTTGCGAACAATTGTTCGCATTTGCGATGGTAGCAGGTCCTGGGCATTCTCCACATTTGCGAAGGGATGTTCGCATTTGCGGAGTTCGCAAATCGCAAATGCAATACCTGCAACTGTTCAAAAACGATTTTGGACGGGATTTTTCATTCATTCTCCCATTTTTCAAAATCTAAGCCTCAAAAGGCGATTTTCCAAAGACCATTTCTTCTCCAAATCATAGTTAAATGAATCTTAACTCATTTGTTTCAACCTTTTACTTCTTTTTAAAGGATTCCAACCTAGAATCTAGGATTTTTCATGGTGGAATTGGGGATTTTTGGGTAGAACTTAGGAATTTCGAAAATTTGGAGATTTAAGCCTCAAATTGAGGTCGGATTCCAAAACTAATTGTATATCCGGGCTCGGGGATGAATGGGTAATCAGGTTTTGGTCTAAATTTTGGGTTTTGACCAAGCGGGCCCGGGTCGGTTTTTGACTTTTTGGGGAAAATATTGGGACACTTATAATTTTGTATTGGAATTGATTTCTTTACCGATAATTGATGTTATTAAGTTAATTACGACTAGATACGAGTGGTTCGGAGGTGGAAACTAGAGGAAAAGCGGTAATTGAGCGTTGTGTTGGCCGTTGGATTGAGGTAAGTGTTGTGTCTAACTTTGACTTGAGGAATTAGGAATTCCCGACTTAATTTCTACGTAAAAATCCATCTGTGTGGCGTATAGGTTATAAGTACCTATAAGTCACCAAATTATCCATTTAACATGTTCCTTTCCCTGTTCTTAATATATTATTTTTCTGTCTTAACTGCTACATGCTTATTGGTGCTTCCAGTTTAATTGCTCCTTGTTAGATGTTGTTTTCTTTATTAAAGGTATTAATTATTCTGTAGTTTCATTGTATTACATTATTGGTTTAAGTTGGTTTATCGGTGTTTTATGGTATATTTTGGTTGGTCTCGATTTCTAGTATTAATGGAGTGAAGTTTCATAATTGTATAGCCATCTGTTTGTTTTGGTTTGAGGCTTAAATATTATGGAGGGTTTTGAGCTAAGTTGTAAAATTCTTGCTCTTATTGTGTGATTGGTACTGATATGGTGGGATCGGGTTGCACGCCGCAACAGGAGGAATAAGGGTGATACATTGAGGAGTAATAATGTTGGATTATTATTATACGGTGGGATCGGGTTGCGCACCATAACAGGAGTAATAAGGATGGATTGACACGGAGTAATAAGGTTAATGTTCATATTGTTACTGATTATATGGTGGGATCGGGATGCGCGCCACATCAGTTTGTTGTTTATGTATTCTTCTTCTGTTGTGAATTTACTCTGTAGTTTTGTAACTCTCTTAAGGATTGGTTAACAAAAGTCGGCCTTTTTTTAAATCTGAAAGCAAGTAAATAAAACGTTAATCATTTTGTCTCGTACGTCATTTTTTTACGTTATTATATACTGTATGTAGGTTATATTGTAAATGTCCCACGGTAGCGTCGTCACTACCTCGTCGAGGTTAGGCTCGGCACTTACCAGTACATGGGTCGGTTGTATTGATTCTGCATTTTCTGTGCAGATTTTGGAGCTAGTTGTGACTAATCGAGAGGTCGGTTGCAGGCATTTCATCTAGGAGACCCAAGGTAGTCTTGCTGGTGTCCACAGGCCCTGGCGTCCCTTCCTATGTTTCTACATTTCTTGTTTTCTTTTCTTTCGAAACAGATGTAATTTCTTTTCAGACCAATGTTTGTAGATATTCGTAGTGTGTTCATGGATTGCGACACTAATTTCGAGGTGGTAACGGTTTCAGTATTGTTAATAGTATATAGAAAACTGGCTAGGGGTGGGCATATATCGGGTAAAACCGATAACCCGAACCGTTAATTCTTTATTGGGTTATCGGTATTGGGTTATTGGGTTAACGGTTCGGTAACGGGTTAAATTTTTTTTTATTGGGTTATTGGTTCGGGCTCGGTTTGCATTTTTGTTATTGGGTAAAAACCGATAACCCAATAAGAATGATGTAATTTACTAATTTACCCTTAAGTATATACTAGGGTTATTTATTTTCCTAATTCCCTCTTCACTCTTCACTCTTCAGTCGTTTGTCTCTCAGTTCTCATTCTTGTTTCCGTCGCAGCCCCTAAGAGTCAAGACGCAAGACTCACCACCAGTTCTCCGCCAGACATCAGTAGATACTGCACAGAAGTGGGAGCGTGCTTTTGTTAAGAAACAACAAAAGTTGGCAGTTTACACGTTCTGCCAGTTTGATTTCTTTGTTTTATATATTGCAAATTTTTTTAGTTGTTTTATGTTATCGGGTAAACCGATAACCGAACCGATAACGATATATAATTGATTAACCGATAACCAATATTTTATCGGTTTGGTTATCGGGTTATGATATTTGTAAACCGATAACCGATAGGCAAAACCGATAATGTTTAAAACCGAACCGAACCGACCGATGTCCATCCCTATAACTGGTTAATTATGTACTTCCGCATTTATTTCAGTTTGATTTAGTTTTGTTAATTTGAAATTATGAAATATAAAGGAAAAAGATGAATAAAACTCTAATGTTGGCTTGCCTGGCGAGTGCGATGTTAGGCTCCATCACGATCCCGATGGTGAGAATTCCGGGTCGTGACATCAGCAAAGCAGAATGGTGTCTTAGGAAACTCCATACGATATTATTCTGGACATTATTTATGTTGATGAAGGTTTTTGATAAAAGAAAAATATTCACATATGAGTAGCTTAATACTACCTCTGATAGTAGAACTATAACCATTATAAATATCATTATACATATCCCATAGCATGATCTCTCGATATTTTGAAGAACCCTTAGAAAATGGCGAAACTTGTGAGATCAGTTGTTACTTTGAACATAACCATCCCTTGCAGCCGCCTATGAAACTAGAAGTCCTAAAAATACCTTTTCAGCGAGCATTGATTCCATGAGTTCTTAAAATTGTTAGGACTTTCAGAATTAAACTCACATTGAGGGTTCTTGTATAATTGAAACCAAAAATAGTCAAAATGGCCAGTATTAAGTGCTTTTTTTAGCCATTGATCAGGCAATAAACACTTTAATGTTGCAGTCAAGTAATTCAGGGTTCTTGTATAATTGAAACCAAAAATAGTCAAAATGGTCAGTATTAAGTGCTTTTTTTAGCCATTGATCAGGCAATAAACACTTTAATGTTGCAGTCAAGTAGGCTTTCTTTTCCTTATTGGTGTCACGACCCAGATTCCCCACCTACTAATGAAAGCTAGGCAAGCCAACTGTTTGAACAAATTACCTTTTTCCCATTTTAATCCTTTAATAATTATGAAACAATAGCTTATAGACAGCGGAATTTAAACAAGCGGAAGAAACAATAAAATCATTTAAATATATCCAATACAACTTCCTAAACAAAGACTACCCAGAACTGGTGTCACAGCTTCACAGACGGTCTAGGAATATTACAAACAAGGTCCGAAAAGTAAATGCAGCACTGTTTCTGAATTGCATAAATGAAACAGGGAGAAAGGATAGAGGGAGACGTCAGGGCCTGCGGACGCCTGCAGGACTACCTTGAATCTCCGTATGGACTGAAGGCAGCCACCCAAAGCTAAGGTCCAAAAGTTACTGCGCCGGGATCTGCACATAGCGCAGAGTATAGTATCATCACAACCGACCCCATGTGCTGGTAAGTGCCTAGCCTAACCTCGGCGAAGCAGTGACAAGGCTAGGACCAGACTACCAAATAAATCTGTGCAGTTAAATCACATACAACGAAAAATAGAAGCAGAAATGTACAGTGAAGGATGGGAGGGGGAAATATGCTGCGGGGAAACATCAATTAAAAATAGAAAGACAGCAAGTAAATACGAGGAACACCATATCTCAATTATCAACAAGAATCAGAAATCAAACAAATGCACGGCATCACTCTTCGTGCTTTTACTCTCTTCCTCACCATAAGAATCAATATATACTGCACGACAACACTCTTCGTGCTTTTACTCTCATCCTCACCATAAAGTCAATATAATCGGTGTGAGCATGTGATTTTTGCCCTATGAGAACTACTCCCAAAAATTCAAAATAAAATGGTTTTGTGTTGTTTGTGATTTATTTGTATTTCGTATGTGCATGTTGTGAGCATGTGATTTTTGCTTCACGGAAACTACTCCAAAAGAAATCGAAAAAGAAATAAAACAAGTTACCTTCGGGTATAATTTTGAGAATTTGCGTGACGTTTTGATAATTATTCTGTCTGTAAATGCTCGCCTTGCTATAGTTAAAAATACAAAAATACATGTTGCATGCATTTAGGAATTAGTGGTGCATTTACGAATTAATTACCCATAATTTGGTTAAAAGAAAATCACAAAAAATATGCACGTGTATTTCTTGTCATTGTGTGATTTTATTTTTTTTAATATTGTGTGTTAATCATTATAGGTGTTAAATAATATATGTGTAATTTTATTTTTGATTTTATAATTTATTTAGGATTTTTTGTTTAATTTTGATAATTAAAAGAAAAGAAGGAAAATGGGTGAAAAATGAAGGAAATCGGGATTGGGCCACCCTAGGTGGACCCAAATCCAGGCCCAAAGCAACCCCACACCCGGTCCAATTTGGTCAAGCTTCCTGACGCTTCAAACGGCATCGTTTTGGTTCCTTTTTATCGGAGCCGTTGGATTAAATCAATCCAACGGCCAGGGTCTCATCTTCCTTACCCGTTCCCTGAACCCGACCCGTTGCCTGGTTCGAACCGGCCCCCCTACTTAACCAAACGACGCCGTATCGTTTAACTCACCTAATCCTGGCCATCGATCTTGAGTGATCCAGCGGCCAGGATTAAACCACACACGCCGTATATAAGGCCCAATCCATCACCCCACGCCCCAAACCAAACCCCCCCTCGCCCACTGTTCACCTTCGTCCCAGAACCCCCCCTCTCAAACCCTAGCCGCCTTAGGATTCCCCCCACCGTAAACCTGGCAACCACGGCTCCGATGACTACCAAAATAACACCCCTGATGCACCCAACCACCCTGAACACGAATCCGTTAACCATTTACCTCGAATCACCCTGTAGCTTCTCGAATCTTCAATCGAAGATTCGAGCAAAAACCAGATCTACACCCACCGACCCCAAACTCATACCACAACACCTCCTGACCTTCCTCACACCCTGAATGACCTAGGTTCCGTTCGAATCTAACCAGAAAGGATCGAACCCTTAATTCGAGCCCCAAGAACCATAGAACTCAAATCTAGGGGGGTCTATCCAAATGAACAAAAGGATCGGGGTTTAATAGACTTTAACCGAGGTGTTCTCAGTTGAGAACACTTCGATTAAAGTCCATTCGACCCCAAATATGGTCGAGCCCGAGTTCGAGCTTGGGTCAGTTTTGATTTCAAATCCTTGAGGTAATTTTTTGTCCTTTCTTTTGTTCTCCTATAAATTCTATCTTTTTTTCATGTTTAGTTTGGTTTGTTTCTGATTTTCTGTCAATTCTGTGAACCCTGAGATAGTGTTTAGTTTGTTTTTGTGTTTTATTGATTGTCTGTTGTATATTATAGCTTGTATAGTCATTTAAATAAGTGTCGTCAATTAATTTGTTTGAAATTAGAGGAAAACAGGACAGTAGTTCATTAATACCCTCCATGTATGTTTGCCAGAACAGTAATTCATCAAAATCTGTATGCTAACTTATAATGAACCTTTGGAATATGTTCAGTTTTTTCTGTGAATTAGACTACTCATTCATTCAGTAACATCATGATTTTCATAGAAGCCTGTTCATTATTCATCACTGCTTCGAGCTTAGCCTGTTGGCTGTTGTCTTTTGCATTTGTTGGCTCTGAGTTGGTCAGGATTGGCTCCCAATATGACCAACTCATACCATTTGATTAGCACCCCTGTTTGTGATCTGATTTTTGAGTTGAACTTAGTTTAGGAATTGGATATAGCTGTAGAAACCTAACAGGAATCAGTGTTAGGCTTAAGCTGATTAGCTAGTAGTCAGTGATTAATTGAATTTAGAGGGGTTTATATACTGACTATTAAGGGTTAGGGTAACACAGTAATATGCAAAGGGTTAAGGGGTAATTTTGGGAGTTTAGTAACATGTTAACAGGCTGTAAAGCTGGGGACTGCCTAGGGGTCATTTGTTAAACTTATTTTAATGACAAGAGGGAACAAAACAACAAGCATGGGAATTAAGAGAATATTATAATACACCCATGACTCTTGATTAAAACAAATAGGACAAGCATGGGAACAATATAGTGGGGATCAAGAAAAGACATTTAGGCATGGGGAATTAATGGGTATGGGCAGAAAAAGGCTGAAGGGATCAAGGCAGCCTAGGGGCTTGCCATTTCTAGGGGTAGGCATAAAATCCGAAAACCAGAATTCCGAACCGAACCAAATTAATTTGGTATTTCGGTTTCGGTTTTTTCGGTTTTTTGGTCTAATTCGGTACTGGATTTTCGGTATTTCGGTTCGGTTCTCGGTATTATAATTTTATAATTTCGGTAAACCGAAATACCGAAAATTTGGTGACCCTATATAATATATACTCTTCCTCTCTAATCTCTTCTCAAGCCCAATTACGAATTACCCAAGCCCATACGGCCATACCGTCCCACCCAGCTCCCCCAAGCCCAATTACCCAAGCCCCAAGCCCATTACTCTTCCTCTCTAATCTCTTCAGTCTTCCCTTACAGCCTTAGGCCCTTAGTTACTCTCTTTACTCAGACCATCTGAATATTGAATCAAATTAGGGCATTAGGGCTTAGCTTAGGATATCATCTGAATCGAGAATCGACTGCGACTCTGCGAGTCTATGACCAGTCGACAGTCGAGCTCGAGTCTCATCTCATCTTCATTGGTTAACTTCACTACTTTTGTAAGTTTTGTAAGTCTCATCTCATCTCATCCCAGTAATCTCTGAGGTTTCTTCTGAGTTTTTATATTTTTAAGTTTTGAACTTTTTGAGTTCAGAGTTCAGACGTATAAGTTTTTTAATTTCTGATTTTCTGCATCAAACTAATTTAGGGTTATAGGCGGCGATTCCCAGCTCGATTCGATTCCTCACTCCTCACAAATTCCGGGCAAACGAAGTGTCGAAGATGCTGCTGTCCTGTTCCAGTGTTCCGAGCTCGATTCAATTTCAATTTCAAAGGTATGTTTCGTTTTCTTTTGGTTGTACTGCTGATTGAATGAACTGTTTTTCCGAGCTTTTCCCTTTAGTAGGCAAATATCATCTGTATCACGTTCATGCTGTTTAATTAATTTGCTTGTATAATAACAGTTGTGAGTACACGACTATGTGTTAGGCTTACCATATGATTACTTTGTTTAGGTCTGATTTTTAAAACTTTCCTTGCATTTTTCTTGTGATAGACACTTTAGGATGATGACAGTTGAGTGAATTCACTGTTTGTCTTCTTTGTTGTGACATTCTTATGGTTGTTGGTTGCTGGAGTCATAATAAGTTAGCTTGTTGAAATCTTAGTTTCTTTCAGGAATATTTCACAAAGGTAACAGAATGTGAAAAGAGTTATAATCATCTCTTGCTGGAATCTTAATACTTTTGTAGTTTTGTTTTATTGTCATCAAAATATAATATTCTAACTTATGATTTATATTCCTATTGTTGCTTGAATGGCTGTGACTCATGCAGATCTTGCACCAAGTCGCCCTAGTACCAATTTAGGTAGCAAAATGGGTGCATTTCTTATGGTCTTGTCAATACTTCTTGGCCTCCTCTGCTTCATTCTCTCCCTCATTGCCGAAGCCACGCATTCTCAAGTAGGTTTATTTTTCGTATTTAACTTATATACGCAGATGGTGTAAAAGAACTGTATACTATAAGTATGTCTTAACATATTGCAACATGTAATTTACTTTATGTTTCAAATTTACTTTATCGTTATCTTTTAGGTGACCTGATTTTTGTAAGAAGTTAAATTATGCTACATAGTTTCTCTCAAAAAGATGTACCACAATTTATGTTGAAAACAGGGAAAGGTTCATGAAAGAAGGCCAATTTTAGTTAAAAACATCTTTTAGAACAGTGAATTGTTGCATATTGGAATTGAAAAATACTTATGTTAAATGGAAATTGCAGGTGATATTAAGTGGGAAAGGAGGAGGGAGAAATGAATGCACATATAGTGGTAGTGGGAAAACACCTCTACTGTGTGCTTCTACTGCATTTTTGGCTCTGGCTATTGCCATGGTGATTGAACACACATATTTGTTGATTGTTGTGAGCAAAGCAACTCCTCCTCATATACTTTATTGGGATACTCATTCTGATTCTCTCAACACTCTTGTTTGGCAAGCTGAGGGTTTCTTTTGCTGTTGCGGAGATATTGTTACTAATAGGGCTAAGTGTAGAGTCTGGACATCTAAAAAATTGGGAAATAGGAAAGGAAAGTTGTTTAGTAGTAGGACAAGGATTATTCTCAGCTGCTGGAGTTTTTGGTCTACTGAGTACTGATAGTTTTCTTGGCGGCTGGTTTATACATGATAGCACTAAGAGCACAAAGACTATTGCTTCATCAAGAAAGTATAAGTCGTATAAGTCGTCAAGTCCTAGAAACCTCTATGCTTTTTGCATCTCCACCAACATCTCCTCGAAGGCTCGAACTATCATTAGACCTGTTCCTAATGAAAATCCAATTTCAACAACAGCTCAGAGTAATGAACATACTACTCTGTTAAGTGCTAATTTTGTTAAGACTGTTGCATGCCTGCATCTGTTGCACCTTGATAATTTATTGTTTTTATTGTTAATTTTGTTAAGTTGTTGCATCTGTTGGTTAAGACTGCTGCATCTACATCTGTTAATTGGTAATGCAGCCAGTAGATGAGCTATTTAGGTGTTGCATCTGTTGCCTCTTTGAGACTTTGAATTGTGCATACTGCTGCTGCATGTGTTGTTGCCTTTTGAATTTTTAGCTTTTGCTTAGCTGCAGTTACATTAGACTGTTGATGCATCTGTTGGAAAGATATTGTTAAGCTAATGCATCTGCTGGTTAGACTGTTGCTGCATCTGTTGGTTAAGACTATTGCATCTGCATCTGTTAATTGGTAATGCAGCCAGTAGATGAGCTATTTAGGTGATGCATCTGTTGCATCTTTGAGCCTTTGAAGTGTGCATATTGCTGCTGCATGTGTTGTTGCCTTTTGAATTTTTAGCTTTTGCTTAGCTGCAGTTACATTAGACTACTGCTGCATCTGTTGGAAAGATATTGTTAAGCTGATGCATCTGTTGGTTAGACTGATGCTGCATCTGTTGGTTAAGACTGCTGCATCTGCATCTCTTAATTGGTAATGCAGCCAGTAGATGAGTTATTTAGGTGTTGCATTTGTTGAATCTTTGAGCCTTTGAATTGTGCATACTGTTGCTTCTTGGAATATTTGATACATAATATTGTCATGACCATGGTATTCCTTGCTTATTGACATGATATTGTTCAACCCACTTTCCCAAGGGCACTGACACGTAAAATATGAAAGGGTTTGTCAAACTATCAACCATTGTCTACTTGTCTCTGGTGTGTGGTAGCTGAAGAGCTAGCTACTTTCACTTGAATCAATTTACATGGACTCGTTTACGGGCAGATATTACTCCCATTATTCTAATTTTTTTGGTTAAATTACTGAAATGCAACAATCTGAATGGGTCTTGGTTAAACCGAAACCGTACCGAAACCATACCGAACCAAAATAAGAAATACTGAATCGTACCGAAATAATTTGGTACGGTATTTGGTATACACAATCGATAAACCGAATACCGAAATACCAAACCGAAATTCTTAAATACCGAACCGAAATACCGAATGCTCACCCCTAGCCATTTATGGCTTATAAATAGGCTGATTTTTAGAGTTAAGGGGTGGACAGTTAAGTGGAGGGCTGAACAGTTTTAAGGTTGAGAGATAAAAAAAAGCAAAAACAAGGCTGGTCCTTCAACCTTTAATAGGTCAGTCTAATTTCAGAATAATATAGAGTAAGAGTGTGCTGGATTTTTGACCATAACAGTCAGAAGCTACTGCTTTTCTGCATCTTTTTCCTTCTCTACTTAGCTTGTATTTGTTTTGTTGCTGCTGAGCTGCAAACTGGGTCTTTTACTGGTTGAGCATTGTTTCAGTTGAGTTGTTTTGGGCGTTCCGAGTTCACTGGACCTCTGTTTGGTTCAAATCTGTTGTTGGTTTCTCCTACTGGGTATTACTGGATTTTGTTTGGTTGGGTTTGCTGTTGATAACAAAAATCTGACTGCTGGGGTTGTGTTGTTGTTTTTCTGTTGCTGTTGTCGCTGTGTATGTTATTGTTTCCACTGATCATTCCTCTTCTTCTCTTGCTTTCCCAAATACCAGGTACACCACTGATACACTGATCAATGTAGGCTGAAATTTGAAGCATGAATACAAAGAAATAAAGAAGTTGAAGTTATTTTGGATTCACTTTAGAAATATACTGAACATTAGTTGTATGTATGATAGTTCGCTTTCTCTAATAGAACTATGTAGTCAGTTGTGATTTAACTGAATCTTTACACATATCATTTAGTTGAAAAACTCTACGAGTTGCTTATAATTAAAAGGGATTAATGTTGTAGTAGTTATGTTCTATTAGTTCATTATTATTTGTCAAGAAGCATGTTAGGTACCCAATAGTTACTTCCTTAAACAAATGGCCTGTTTTTTTTTTAAGTTGGTAGGAATATGGCTTGATTAGACAAGCAGTACATTACATTTCAGCCCTCTCCCCCCCCCTTTATAAATGTCAAACATATACCAAATAAGTTAAATAGGCCCAATTAGAATAAGGAAGGCCCAGGCCGAGTTTCATTTTATGCACATTGGGCCTGGGCCCGTAATATCTAAGCGACTGCCCATATACGCGTTCATGTTTCGGATTTTGCAAATCATATTCGGAACCCGACTATAACTAACTTGTAAGCATGTAAATAAAGTTGGACCGTTCTTCTTCTTTCATTATTAGAGACAAACTCAATAGAAAACATAGCCACTATAGGACGACCTTTTAAATAAAATGAGACGAGCCTCGCCAAATAAAACGCATAGATTGCGGGGCCCTCACAAAATGTATGTGTTGATTCCTTAGAACTCGGGATAGGCCGCTTAGCGAACTCTACGGCCTTACCCAAAATAACAACAAGATAGTCCTTTAGGACGCGTCTTAATTAATCTTACTTTCTTAAACTCGGGTGCATATTTATGTGACCCAAATCCAAATCTCAGCGGAGTCGAAATGTGTCTCTAATCACGGGTACATTGATTGTGACGTGGTTCGAGATGCGTGTCCATGACGTTGCAAATTCCTTTTAAAAAATAAGAATGAGATGAGCCTCGCCGAATAAAAATACAAAATTACGGGGCCCTCAGTAAATATTTTCTTTAAAATTACTTAGACTTCGGGATAGACCGTTTAGCAAAATTTCACGGCCCTACCCAAAGTAAATGATACGCTAGTCGCTTTAGGCGCGCCTTTAATAATTTAATTTTCTTAAACTCGGGTGCACATTTATGTGACCCAAATCCAAATCTCAACGGAGTCAAAGTGTGTTGACGACCATGGGTACATTGATTGTGACGCGGTTCGAGATACATTTTCACAACGTTGCAATTTCCTGTAATAATAATAATAATTATAATAATGAAAGCGATAAAGAGTTAAAATTTGCACATAAGTTCATATTTGTATAAAATCAGATAATCAAGTCGAATATGACAGTTGAGCGATCGTTCTAGAACCACGGAACTCGGGAATGCCTCACACTTTCTCCCGGGTTAACAGAATTCCTTATCCGGATTTCTAGTGCGCAGACTGTTAAATAGAGTCATTCGTTTCCTCGATTCGGGATTCAACCGGTGACTTGGAACACCATAAATCTCCCAAGTGGCGACTCTGAAATAAAAAAACAAATCCCGTTTCGATTGTCCTTTAATTGGAAAAACTCCTTCACCCTCTCGCGGGGGCGGAAAGGGGAGGTGTGACAGCTCTGGCGACTCTGTTGGGGATGCCAAATACCCAGAATCTCTGGTTCAGGGTTCAAGAATTCGAGCTTAGAATAATTGTTATTATTCGGCATTGTCTATTATCTGATCTTATTTTATGATTGGGCTTAAAATGTGCAAAATGATATTTTTTACCGCTTTGATATTATTTGGACTGTATATATAAACTGTGCCGAAACCCCTCTCCTTCTCTCTCTTGAGGAGTGCACGCTGGTCGTGACTTCTTTCTGTTAGTGTCGTATACCAAAATAGAACGAGGATTCGGAGGAATTGCAAAACCGGATGGCCCTTTGGTTACCGGTACACAGCTCCCATCCTCGGCTCGAGTTGTCCGATCGGGTAAGCCAGGTCTAAAACAAACACCTAGGTTTTAAAACTTAGTATAACAAAGCCTCATGCCGGATCCCTAGTAGGAACGCTTATTTGCATCATGTGCATTTGACTTAGGGGACTCAACACAGGGGTTGAGTCCGTCTAGGAATAGCAACCTGAAAAGAAAAGACCACCCTGCTGCATCCTGTTTGCTTTATGCATTTATTTGCTTCAGACTTGCATGCTGACCGGCTTCGAAAATCTGGAATATTGGAAAATTGTGAAAAAAAAGAGTGAAGTAACAGTGTAGAGAGTTAATTGCCTATTTTAGAAAAACCAATGCCCAAATACTGTCGAAATTCTGCCAAAATTTTGGGAAAATGAAAAAAGAAAAATGTTTTATTTTTTTAATAGTTTGTTTCACTCAAAAAAAAGCAAAAAAAAATATATAGAAAAAGAGTCTTTTATTTTTGGTTTGGAAAATAGGGTGATCATTGTTTGTTAAAATAAAAAAAGAAAAAAAGAAAAAAAAAGAGTCTTTGTTTTGTCTTATTTTCAAAATAGAAGAGGAAAAATAGTTTGTCGTGTCATGGAAAATGAAAAATAATATATTGTTTCCAAAATTTGGTTTATGTTCTCTGCCCGAACTACGCCAGTTTGATTCTCGCAGGGTGTGAGATACGTAGGCAACCCCCATCGGGTCCAACTTTCCCTTTTTTTGCAAAAAATAGGCAAAAATATCCAAACCTCAATTTTTCGTCATAAAGAAGTCAGGCGACTCCATTCTTGAAAAATGGCCGAATGTCCCTAAAAAGACGCCGGAAGGCTGTTTTAGCAAGAACGCCGCTCTTGCTCATTTGTTTCTCAAAGGTTTCATCCGGTTGGTAAAACACAACCTTTAAATCTGCTTCAAAGTGCTGAAAGGCCGTATTGACAAGACCGGAGTTTTATTTAAATGTGCGTCAGTTTTGGTTTATTCTTTCTTTGAGTCCCACGAGTCCTAATCGCCTCAAACCAACATGCAGAATGAGCACAGGTCCAGGTTTGCCGATAACAGTTAGGAGCAAGATCCCTTTGGAGTTGCACTTGTGGTGGGAGGATTTGGAAAAGTCAGAGCAGGACAAGATCAAACTGCATCTGAGAGGTCTGACCAGTTTGTTGAATGTCAGACCCAGATGCGACATCATAAAGGCTTTGGTTACATTTTGGGACCCGGCCCACAATGTATTCCACTTCTCGGATTTTGAACTCACCCCAACCTTAGAAGAGGTAGCAGGCTATATGGATGTTACTGAGGGGTTAAGGCACAAATATCTGATCGCTCCGAGAGCCGTAAATTCGCACAAGTTCGTGGATCTACTGAAGATAAGCAAGGGAGTCTCGTACTCTGAGTTGGACAGGGGGTTTTCTACTCTGCAATTCACATACCAGAGGTATGGGCATATAGGAGGGTTCGATGATCCGGAAAGCGGTATTTTCAGCAGAGGGAATCGAACAAAGTGGGATGAACATAGGCGGTTCGCCTTCATGGTAGCGTTCTTGGGCATTGTGGTGTTTCCTCGGAAAGATAGAAATATTGATTTAAAGGTGGCTGGAATCATCAAGGTCCTGGTTACCAACAACAAAAGCACGCTTGTTCCTATGATAGTGTCCGAGATATACCGAGCTCTCACAGCCTGTAAAGCCGGGGCAGATTTCTTCGAAGGATGCAATTTGTTATTGCAGATGTGGATGATCGAGCACTTATGTCATCATCCTCAGTGTATGCGCTATATATCTACGAACGAAGGCTGCATCGAAGGATATAACCTGAGGGTTTCAGGGCTCAGATTACCGGAAGGGTTTGAAGACTGGGTATCCTATCTCCGTGCCATCACCGCAGTACAAATAGATTGGACATTGGGTTGGCTTCCTGTTGAAGAAATTGTGTATATGCCCGCCACTGGTCCTTACTTCCTTTTAATGGGACTCAGAGGTATTCAACCTTATGCACCTTACCGGGTGATGAGACAATTGGGGAGATGTCAGGTGGTACACCCAGACAAAGATCTCAGTATTTATGCAGTCGAGGTTAGCAACGACGGCCATTTTCATGAAAAGATAGTTCGTTATATATGGAGCAAATGCCAGTATTTGCCGGCAAATACTCGAGTGTGTGACCTATCCAGAGGTGAAGTCTCACTTGCTTATCTCGCTTGGCATAGAAACAAGAGCACTGCGAGAGACGAACCAGAACGGCCAACCAAAAGACCTCACCTCCAAGATTTTGTTGAGTCATCGCAAGAACAATGGGGCTGGCTTGCAAAAGAAGAAAACTACAGGGCAGAAATAGGCAAGTTGAGACAACAGATTAGGGATCTGGAATTTGAAAACAATGTGCAAGTTGCTGCCGACAAAGGGGAAAAGAACAAGTTGGCCCAAGAAAATGGGGTGCTAAAGGCCCGAATCCGACAAATAAGAAAAGAGGCTGACAACCAACAGAAAAATCGGTCCAACGAGAGGTTGATAGCAGAGCTGAGGAGTTAGGTCAGCAAAAGCCGAGAGGACTTGGAGAGATCTGAAGCTTGCATAGCGAGAATGTGGGTCAGATGGGCAAAGGGTACAATGGCACGGAGAAAGCATCTGTAACAAGTCATAAGGGATTCTGAAATAAGCATCGGACTATTAAGAGAAACAAACTCCACTCTTCAGGAGCGGATCTTCAAACAAGCCCGAGATGCCCAAGCTGACAGAAGGCGCTGTTATGATGTGATGGCCAGAATGGAAAAACAAATGGAGAGGTTCCAGGATCGACTTGCCGACAATGCTCAAGCACTGGGGTTGAAAAACTAGCGAATCGAGCAATTATTCAGGGAAAGGGACAACATCCGAGGTAGGATTGACGAGATTGGGCACTACATTTACATGAGATGCTTAGCATGTGAGCAAATGCCTCGTGATACCCTACTCGCCTCCGTCATGGGATACGTTCACCGGATTATGAATGAGTTGAAAAGCTTACAAAGGGGTCTTACGCCAAAGCCCGCAGAAAGGTCGAACGATGCCTCGCGAGCACCTAAATCCTTAATATATCCCTAGTTCGAGTCTTGTTTGTTGACTTTATGGGTCCGTTATCTTCCCATATGTTGTTTTTTTCTTTTTGTCGAGTCAGGTTAAGAATTTTGGAATCTGTACTGTTGCTGTTCTTTGTTTAAAATAAGTAGTTTGTAATAGCAAATTTTGGTGATGATTGAAATTATTCCAAAAGAATTTTGTGTCTTTACTTTGTGGCAGAACTACGCCCGGTCTGATTCACGCGGGGACGTGATACGTAGGCAATCCACATAAGATTCAACCGCCACTAAAAAGAAAGAAAAAGAAAAAAGAAGAAAGAAAGAAAAAGGAAAAAAGAGAGAAGGAAAAAAAAGAGAAAAGAATAATAGAGAGAAAAACGGGGGGTTCCCAAAACACTTTAAAGGCACAAATAAAGCAAGTCGGGATGACACATGCGGTCGAAGCAAAAACATGTTAGAAATGGTTAACTGCTTAGGAGAATTGCATCCCCAATGTGCTATTACCAAATCTGTTAAACTCTAACGCTAACAAGTTTGTTGTTTTCCACAAATACCAGACAGTTAGTTGTTAAAGCGTTCTGGCAACACATCCTTATCAAACCAGATCCAAGGGACCTGTACCAATAATCATGACTACTTCAGAAAATAGTGCCGAGGAAGAAAGGCCAGTAAGCCAGTTGCTGAAAGAGGCAATGGAGAAGATAGAGAGGATGGGATTGGAGATGAATGCGATGCAGTTAGCCTTGGCCAAAAGTACAAAAGAGCCCTGAGCCACTAGGGCATATGCCAATACCCTCACTCTGGCCCTTCAACGAGCCTCCCGAATCACCGCTATTAACAAGAGAGAAGCCCCTATGATTCCCAAGCTCCACCACCCCATCAACATCTCCCAACACCAAATGTTCCCACTTTTATGGGACCCACACCAGCCACACTGCAAAGATCAACTAGTGAGCCGTTGTTTCAGGCTCACGATGCGTAGTACTATCCCCCTGAGCCCACATTCAATGAACCAGAACCCTATACCTATAATCCACACTTGGAAGTCCCGGTGGAGATTGAAAAGCCGGTTAAGGTTCCAGAGCAGGATGAGGTAATGAGGAAGTTCAAGAGCCTGGAGCAATCCTTCAGGAGCATGCATGGATTGGGCAACCAGGTCAGCATGGCCTACAAGGATCTATGCCCTTTCCCGGACGTCCAACTCCCGGCAGGGTTCAAAATGCCCAAGTTTGACTTATACGAAGGGCACGGTGATCCTATGGCACATTTACGGGGTTTTCGCAACAAAATGAGAGGCGCAGGCGGCAAAGATGAGCTACTGATAGCTTATTTTGGTCAAAGCTTAAGTGGATCGGCATTGGAATGGTATACCATACAAGATACCAGCAGATGGTACACTTGGGATGATCTAGCACAGGCTTTCGCAGGTCGCTTTCAATACAATCTCGAGATAGTCCCTGACCGTCTCACATTACTGAGGACCGGAAAGAAGCCTGGGGAAAGCTTTCGCGAGTTTGGTTTCTGCTGGAGAGAACAGGCAGCCAGGGTTGATCCTCCCATGAGAGAGGGAGAAATGGTAGACTACTTCCTACAAATGCTGGATCCAACTTACTTTGGTCACTTGGTGACGACGGTTGGAAAATCCTTCAATGAAGTAGTAAAGATAGGGGTCATGATAGAGGAGGGACTGAGGTCCGATAAAATCCTGAACTACTCAGCGCTCAAGGCAACGACCCAGGCTATTCAGAGCGGCACGGGAGGTGCGCTGGGAAGGAAGAAGAAAGAAGAAGTTGCCACGGTTGAGACAGGTGGTTGGTCCAGGTCCGGCAAACCATACTACAACCAACCCAGACCCCACAGGCCAAATTATCCATACAGCCCGCCACAACACTACTATCCACCTCAAGAACCACACTTCTCCGTGCACCAAGCCCAAACATACACTCAGCCTCCGGTTCGCCCGCAATGGCGCGCGCCGGCTCCCCAAAATGCATATCTACCTCCACAGAACACATACCCTCCACCCCAAAACGCCTACCCTCCACCAAGGGCATACAGGAACCCTCCAGGGGCAGGCTTTCGAGGAAATCAAGCTGCTAGAAATGACAGGCTACAGAGACAGAGAGCTTTTACTGAGTTGGGAGAGACCTATACCGCCTTGTTCCACAAATTGAGGCAGTTAGGATTGGTGAGTCCTGTTGAGCCTAGGGGGGCAAACCCCCCACCCCAAAATTTGGACCGATCGATAAGCTGCGAGTATTGCTCAGGAATGTTTGGGCATGATATCGAAAAATGTTGGAGGTTAAGGCATGCAATACAAGATCTTATTTATGCCAACAAGATCGAGGTCCAGACGCCAGAGGCACCCAACATCAACCAGAACCCATTGCCAGTGCACCACGAAGCTCACATGATCGAGCTGGTGTACAAGGGAGGAGAGCCGAGAAAACCCTCACCGACGGTGATGATGATCCATGCCGCTCCGAAAGAAGAATCGATCGGTGGGAGACCAGGGGTACAGTTGAAGGGGGAAGATGTCAAGCCAGTGGTGATATTAGGGAAGAATCCGTCCACCGCAACAAAGAAACCAGAGCCAGCCAAATTGGTAGTATCGGGGACATCATCCACACCCGTAGTTGTTGTGAAAGGGGTCTGCAGAGAACTGGTCACCATAAAGCCGGTAGTCCAATTGCCAGTGATTGATAGCAAGGCCGTGCCTTGGAAGTACGAAAAGGCAGTGGTAATATACAAAGGAAAGCAAGTGGAGGAGGATAGTTGTGAGGCGCAGGGACTAACTCGGTCGGGACGGTGTTTCGCTCCCGTGGAGTTGAGAAGGTCCAACCTAGCAGTAACAAAGAAACCCGTGTCAGAAGAAGAGGCGGAGGAGTTCTTGAAAAAGATGAAAGTGCAGGATTACTCCGTGATCGAACAATTGAAGAAAACACCGGCCCAAATCTCATTGTTATCACTACTGATCCATTCGGATGAACATCGTCGGGCCCTGATGAAGATACTGAATGAAGCTCATGTGCCCAATGAAATTTCAGTAAACCGCCTTGAAACGATTGCCAACAAAATTTTTGAGGTAAACAGGGTAACGTTCTCCGATGATGATCTGCCAGTGGAGGGCACGGAACATAATAAAGCTCTCTACTTGACTGTCAAATGTGAAGATTTGGCAGTTACTCGGGCGTTGGTGGATAACGGCTCAAGTGCCAATATTTGTCCATTATCCACCCTGAACCAGTTGAAGATTGACCATGGTAGAATCCGCAAGAACAGCATTTACGTCCGAGGATTTGACGGAAGTGGAACGGCCACCGTGGGGGATATTATACTTGAGTTGACCATCGGCCCGGTCCAGTTTACCATGGAGTTCCAGGTATTGGATGTCGCGGTATCTTATAACCTTTTGTTGGGATGACCGTGGATCCACGCGGCCAAAGCGGTGCCATCCACCTTGCATCAAATGGTCAAGTTCGAATGGGACAGACAAGATGTCGTGCTGCATGGGGAAGACACTGTGTGCACCATGGGAGGCGCCATTGTGCCCTTCATAGAAATCAATGATGACAAAGGTCCCTGGGTTTACCAGATTTTTGATGCAGTGTCAGCAAACAAGATTCCCGAGGGGGAAAGCATTCCACAACCCAGGGTAGCTTCCGCAACCATCATGATGGTTTCAGAAATGCTGGGTAATGGGTTTGTGCCAGGAAAAGGCCTGGGGGCTGAGCTTCAGGGGATTGTTCAACCTGTCTCCTTGCCCAAGAATTTAGAGACCTTTGGATTGGGGTTCAAACCTACTGCGGCAGATGTAAAGCGAGCGCGGAAAATGAAGAAGAGAGTTTGGGTTCTTCCCAAACCAATTCCGCGTCTCTCCAGATCCTTTATTAGAGAAAGTGCCAAGGGGTCACCGGTCCCGAAAATTCTCGGACCATTGATTGGGATGGACGGGGATTTGAATCAGAGCTTCGAAAGGCTGTTCGCTGATGTCCATGTAATAGAAGTTGGAGAGGGTTCCAGCAGAGCATGCATACTGTTTGTGGGGCCTAAGGCCAATACCAACAATTGGACGGTTACTCCTCTTCCTACCCGGGGGAGTCCTGGTAGTAGGCTTTGATTTTTCTTTCTTGTTTTTCGGATTATTCCAGGGTGTAATCCAAATCTCATTTTATTTTGTAAAGTGTGAACCCTGTTATCCCGCATTTTTAATAAAATTCTCTTTTCTTGTCTCATTTTAATTTTGTTTTGTTCTTTTCTCTTTCTGAACAGTTCTCTTTTTACTGGTTCTAATGACATGGCATGCACAACGGATCTTCGACCTAGTCTAATAAATCAATCTGACTCCGACTTAATTATACAAGAGATTGGTTATGATGATGAGTCCGAATATGACGAGGATGAAGCCTTCGAAGAAATAAACCGAGAAGTGTGCCAATTCAAAGAGAAACCCAAGCCTAATTTGAATGACACCGAAGCTGTAAATCTAGGGGATGGAGATAACGTCAGAGAAACCAAAATCAGCATCCACATTGAGCCAAACATCAGGGAGGTATTAATCAAAGCCCTCATTGAGTTCAAAGATGTTTTTGCATGGTCATATGATGATATGCCGGGATTAAGCACCGATCTAGTGGTTCACAAATTGCCCACTGACCCGGCATACCCTCCGGTCAAACAAAAAATGAGGAAGTTTAAGACGGATATGAGTGTGAAGATCAAAGAAGAAGTGACCAAACAGCTGCAGGCAAAAGTTATTCGGGTCATTCGATATCCCGATTGGTTAGCCAATGTGGTACCAGTGCCGAAGAAGGATGGGAAAATCAGGGTATGTGTCGACTACCGCAATCTCAACAAGGCAAGTCCTAAGGATAATTTTCCATTGCCCAACATCCATATCTTGATCGATAATTACGCTGGGTGCGAGATCGGATCCTTTGTGGACTACTATGCAGGATATCATCAGATCTTAATGGACGAAGAAGACGCGGAAAAGATGGCTTTCATTAGGCTATGGGGAACTTACTGCTACCGGGTAATGCCATTCGGATTGAAGAATGCTGGGGCAAAGTACATGAGAGCAATGACTACTGTGTTTCATGACATGATACACAAAGAAATTGAAGTGTACGTAGATGATGTAATCATAAAGTCTTGGCGTCAGGAAGATCATGTAGCAGACCTAAGGAGGTTCTTTCAAAGACTTCGAAGGTATGATATTAAGCTCAACCCGGCCAAATATGCCTTCGGGATTCCATCAAGAAAGCTGTTAGGATTCATCGTCAGTCGACGGGGTATTGAGTTGGACCCATCCAAGATCAAATCCATCCAAGATTTGCCACCGCCAAAGAACAAAACGGAGGTAATGAGTCTATTGGGAAGACTAAACTATATCAGCAGGTTCATCGCTCAACTCACGGCGACTTGTGAACCCATATTTCGGCTGCTGAAGAAAGATGCTACGATAGACTGGACGGCGGAGTGTCAAGAAGCCTTCGACCAGATCAAAGGGTATTTGTCAAATCCACCTGTGTTGGTCCCACCTGAGCCGGGAAGACCGTTAATTCTTTATCTAATGGTCCTGGAGAATTCGTTTGGCTGCGTGTTGGGGCAACACGACATTACAGGAAGGAAGGAGCGGGCCATTTATTATCTTAGCAAGAAGTTTACAGTATATGAGGTCAAGTACACTCAACTCGAGAGGACATGTTGCGCCCTAACTTGGGTGGCTCAGAAGTTGAAGCACTATTTGTCCTCATATACTACTTATCTCATATCCCGTTTGGATCCATTAAAGTACATTTTCAAGAAACCTATGCCTATAGGGAGGATAGCAAAATGGCAAATTTTGCTCACAGAGTTCGATATCGTCTATGTGACGAGGACGGCCATGAAAGCCCAAGCGCTGGCTGATCACTTGGCCGAGAATCCTGCTGATGAAGATTACGAGCCATTGAGGACGTATTTTCCGGACGAGGAAGTAATGCATATAGGTGAGCTGGAATTACCCGAGGAACCAAGTTGGAAGCTTTTATTTGATGGAGCCGCAAACACGAAAGGGGTTGGAATAGGAGCGGTACTCATTTCTGAAACATGACGTCACTATCCTGTTACAGCTCAGCTACGTTTCTATTGTACCAACAACATGGCCGAGTATGAAGCATGCATTTTGGGTCTGCGACTAGCTGCAGACATGGATGTCCAAGACGTTTTGATCTTGGGAGACTCGAACCTCCTGGTGCATCAAATTCAGGGTGAATGGGAAACACGGGATTTGAAACTCATACCATATTGACAATGTTTGCACGATCTGAGCAAGCGATTTCGATCAGTGGAATTCAGACACATCCCAAGAGTTCATAATGAGGTTGCCAATGCATTGGCCACCTTAGCATCAATGTTACACCACCCCGATAAAATGTATGTTGACCCCTTGCACATTCAGGTTCGTGATCAGTATGCTTATTGCAACGTGGTAGAGGAGGAAGTGGATGGCCAGCCATGGTTTTATGACATAAACGAGTACCTCAAGATGGGGATATATCTGGAGCAGGCCACCGGAGACCAAAAAAGAGCCATTCGGCATTTGTCAAATGGTTTCTTCCTCAATGGAGGAGTGTTGTACAGAAGAACCCCAGACTTGGGATTTCTAAAATGTATAGACGCCGGTCAAGCCATGACAGTTATGGCAGAGGTGCATGCTGGAGTTTGTGAGCCACATATGAGCGGATATGTATTGGCAAAGAAGATTCTTCGAGCAGGGTAATATTGGCTCACTATGGAGCATGATTATATCAATTTCGTGAGGAAATGCCATCAATGTTAGATACACAGATATCTGATTCATTCTCCGCCGACAGAATTGCATACAATGTCAGCGCCATGGTCATTTGTCGCATGGGGCATGGATGTCATTGGGCCTATTGAGCCGGCAGCGACCAACGGCCATAGGTTCATCCTGGTGACCATCGATTACTTCACCAAGTGGGTGGAGGATAAAACTTTCAAGTCGGTAACCAAGAAGGCAGTGGTGGATTTTGTTCACTCCCATATCATCTGCAGATTTGGGGTCCCAAAAGTGATCATCACGAATAATGGTGCAAATCTTAACATCAATTTGATGAGAGAGGTATGCCAACAAATTAAGATTACCAACCGCAATTCCACCCCATATCGTCCCAAGGCGAATGGAGCAGTTGAGGCAGCCAATAAGAACATCAAGAAGATACTGAGGAAGATGGTAGAAGGATCTAGACAATGGCATGAGAAATTACCCTTTGCCTTGTTGGGATATTGCACTACAGTCCGGACTTCTGTAGGTACAACTCCTTATTTATTGGTATACGGAACTAAAGCAGTAATACCGGCAGAGGTCGAAATTCCGTCCCTCCGAATTGTCGCTGAAGTCGGGATTGACGACGATGAATGGGTTTAAACTCGACTGGAGCAGTTGAACTTAATAGATGAAAAACGATTGGCAGCAGTGTGTCATGGCCAGTTGTATCAGAGGAGAATGGAAAGGGCATATAATAAGAAGGTGTGCCCCAGAAAATTTGAAGTAGGGCAACAAGTATTGAAACGGATCCTCTCGCATCAGATCGAAGCAAAAGGCAAGTTCGCCCCAAATTGGCAAGGGCCTTATGTCGTGACCAGAGTATTGTCCAACGGCGCTTTATGTCTAACATATATCGAAGGAAGATGCGTCGACATGGCTATCAATTCTGATGCAGTCAAATGATATTATGCGTAATTTCTTTGATTATGACAGTTATTGGTTCGTTTGTTTGTACTTGGTACTTATTGGATAATGAAATGACGAAGGCAATCATTTCTTCTATCCAAACACTTTTAACCTTCGCTTCCCCCCTTTGAGCCTTATTTATTCTTTCGTACCTTTCTTTTGGAGTCGCTAATGAAAAATATATGGAAAAAAAAAGGAAAAATGAAAACAAGATAAAGGTCATAAGAAAAACAGAGGAACCGTAGGAACTACGTTTGACCTGATTCCTCAAAGAGGATACGTAGGCTCCTTACGGCTCGGTCATAGTGCACCATAGTGTGCATAGTGTGCAAAGTGTGCATAGCTCCGTATAGTGTAAATATAAAAATCCCCAAGCAAGAAAACTGGGGCAGGAGTTATGTTTTTGAAGTTTCAAAAAAAGGGGTTGATTCCAAGAGTTGTAGTGTTTCACCCGTCGAAGTTATTTTTGATTTTTGATAGCCTTTATTTAAACCCACACTAAACCAAACATCAATGTACAAAAAAGACCTCCCAATCAGTATCCGAGAGGTGCCAAGTCAGGCAAATGAAAGCCGAGAGTAATACACTGGTCCCTAGTAAAGAAGAGGATCATAAACTGGAAATGAATTGATAGACAAAAAGAATCTCCAGAAGAGAGAGTCATATCGGCAGCACTCCAATCCCCCGCTGAAAAATAAAATGAGAGAGTCTTATCGGTGAAAACCTTCACAGGCACCATAAGGTGACGAAAGATGAAAAAAATAGAACGAGAGAGTCTTATCGGTGAAAACCTTCACAGGCACCATAAAGCAACGGGAGCTGAGAGAAAGGAGAGAATCTTATTAGTGAAAACCTCTCGAAGGGCGCTATAAGGCGACAAGATAGATTGGCAAAAAGGATCCGCATTTGCGAAGAGGTGGGCACCTATTTATCCCCAGCAAGGGAGGCCATCAAGAAGATTGATTGATACAAATAGACTGGGTCGATTAATCCGTGATGCACGACATGATCGTTGGGACCAGTCATACCGTCCAGATAAGTTCTTTCCTTTTCTTCTCCCTCAGCATTTGTTCAGAAAGATTTTTCTCTTTTTCTATCTTTTTCATTTCTTTGTCTAAAAAGACTTTTTTCCAGAAATTTGTTTTGAGGAGGATTTTTCAGAGTTTGCTACCAGGGGACAAAATGGTACAAAGCAAAATGCGAAGGGGACAGGCCAAAGTCAAGGCAATAAGACAAAAGGCTTTGTTGCAAAACCAAATGACAAACTGGCCTAGGAAGTTAAGGGGAACATGAAGAAAAGCGGGAAACGATGGTTGAGGGACTTATGGACCGAGTTCCAAGAAGATCCCCAGCAGAACTTCGATAGATCACTGACCAAGGTCCAAGGAGGTCAGACAACACAGAAAAGGGGAAGGAGGAAGAGAGAATTAATCCGCAACAAGATAACCCCAACAGTCTTATCCTCAATAACGTTATCCCCAGATGATAACATTTTATGCCCTGCAGTGCTGGGAGAAGATAAACTTTTAAGGGAGTAATTTTGGAGTTGAAGAGGACCCCCCCCCCAGCATGTTTTGAAACAAAAGAACGGGGAAGGGATAAACGGAAAACCATCCCCAGCAAAAATGTCATCCCCAGCAAAATACCATCCCCAGCAGACATATCATCCCCAGCAAGCAACTTTTACCAGTTTTGGGAGCACAGAGCAAAGAAAGGGAAAGGAAAATCATCCCCCAGTAGAAGTGACACGATCACTCACCATATTAAAACTAACAAAATTCTCTTTGATTTCTACAGGAAAATAAAGGTTGATGATGGCAAAAAGACACGCCACAAGGAAGGTCACCAAAACCGGGGAAGAAAATTTTCTGCCGTTGTCAAAAACATTTCTCGGAGGAACGAGGAAACAAATTCAGATATTTTTTATGTCTTAGTTGAACAGGCGCCCACCTGTATAACGAGAGGAATAATTTTCAGTATTTTCATTTCATGCCCTAGGCGCCCACCAGTATAACGAGGGAATACATTTCTGTTTTTCATTTCATGTCCTAGGCGCCCACCAGTATAACGAGGGAATACATTTCTGTTTTTTGTCCTAGGCGCCCACCAGTATAACGAGGGAATACATTGTTGTTTTTCATTTCATGTCCTAGGCGCCCACCAGTATAATGAGGAAATACATTTCTGTTTTTTCATTTCATGTCTTAGGCGCCCACCAGTATAACGAGGGAATACATTTCTGTATTTCATTTCATGTCCTAGGTCGCCCACCAGTATAACGAGGGAATACATTTCTGTTTTTCATTTCATGTCCTAGGTCACCCACTAGTATAACGAGGGAATACATTTCTATTTTTCATTTCATATCCTAGGTCGCCCACCAGTATAACGAGGGAATACATTTCTGTTTTTCATTTCATGTCCTAGGTCGCCCACCAGTATAACGAGGGAATACATTTCTGTTTTTCATTTCATGTCCTAGGTCGCCCACCAGTATAACGAGGGAATACATTTCTGTTTTTCATTTCATGTCCTAGGTCGCCCACCAGTATAACGAGGGAATACATTTCTATTTTTCATTTCATGTCCTAGGTCGCCCACCAGTATAACGAGGGAATATATTGCTGTTTTTCATTTCATGTCCTAGGCGCCCACCAGTATAACGAGGGAATACATTTTTGTTTTTTCATTTCATGTCCTAGGCGCCCACCAGTATAACGAGGGAATACATTTTTGTTTTTTCATTTCATGTCCTAGGCGCCCACCAGTATAACGAGGGAATACATTTCTATTTTTCATTTCATGTCCTAGGCGCCCACCAGTGTAACGAGGGAATACATTTCTGTTTTTCATTTCATGTCCTAGGTCGCCCACCAGTATAACGAGGGAATACATTTCTGTTTTTCATTTCATGTCCTAGGTCGCCCCCAAGTATAACGAGGGAATACATTTCTATTTTTCATTTCATGTCCTAGGCCGCCCACCAGTATAACGAAGGAATACATTTTTGTTTTTCATTTCATGTCCTAGGTCGCCCACCAGTATAACGAGGGAATACATTTCTCTTTTTCATTTCATGTCCTAGGCGCCCACTAGTATAACGAGGGAATACATTGCTGTTTTTCATTTCATGTCCTAGGCACCCACCAGTATAACGAGGGAATACATTTTTATTTTTTCATTTCATGTCCTAGGCGCCCACCAGTATAACGAGGGAATACATTTCTATTTTTTCATTTCATGTCCTAGGCGCCCACCAGTATAACGAGGGAATACATTTCTGTTTTTTCATTTCATGTCCTAGGCGCCCACCAGTATAACGAGGGAATACATTTCTGTTTTTTCATTTCATGTCCTAGGCGCCCACCAGTATAACGAGGGAATACATTTCTGTTTTTTCATTTCATGTCCTAGGCGCCCACCAGTATAACGAGGGAATACATTTCTGTTTTTTCATTTCATGTCCTAGGCGCCCACCAGTATAACGAGGGAATACATTTCTGTTTTTCATTTCATGTCCTAGGCGCCCACCAGTATAACGAGGGAATACATTTCTGTTTTTCATTTCATGTCCTAGGTTGCCCACCAGTATAACGTGGGAATACATTTCATATTTTTGCATTCAGGCGCCCACCTGTATAACGAGAGGAATACTTTTCAGTCTTATACTTCAGGTCTTGAAATCAGTAACCCACCGGAAGGCAGAAGGTTATAGCAAAAAATCCCCGACATAACAAATTTTTATGAAGAGAGCCGTATCCCCGAAGGAACCACCGAAAAGCTTAATGAAGGAAGCCATATCCCCAGCGGACCGAACTAGACAGTGAGAATTGGTATTCAGAGAAGCAAAAGGTCAGTATCATCCCCGTCAGTTCTCGAAAGAAAAGAAGCACTGGAATAGACGCAAGCCGACAAAAAAGCAAGGCGTCAAGAACAAATGGAGGATAGACGGGATCTTGTAATCTGTTATCTAGCCTAGCTTCTTGATTTTTCTTTTAAGCACGATGTAATAAGGAGATCGGTAAGCAGTAGTAACAGCGTGCAGCAGCAGTAACAGCAAATCGCAGTCCCATGGTAGTCCCAGCTACCAACATTTCCCGAACTACATTAACTTGATTCCCCTTTAGCCAGGGATATGTAGGAAACCTTTGAAGCAAAGGTTCGGTTAAATCTTCTTCTCAAAAAATGCTTGACAGGAGTACTCCAACAGGGCAAAAACGCTCGTCTCCGCTCACTTCATCTTTGCACGAAAGCTCTTTGTGTTTTCGGTCAAAGAGGGGCAGTTGTGAGCACGTGATTTTTGCTTCACAGAAACTACTCCAAAAGAAATCGAAAAAGAAATAAAACAAGTTACCTTCGGGTATAATTTTGAGAATTTGCGTGACGTTTTGATAATTATTCTGTCCGTAAATGCTCGCCTTGCTATAGTTAAAAATATAAAAATACATGTTGCATGCATTTAGTAATTAGTGGTGCATTTACGAATTAATTACCCATAATTTGGTTAAAAGAAAATCACAAAAAATATGCACGTGTATTTCTTGTCATTGTGTGATTTTATTTTTTTTAATATTGTGTGTTAATCATTATAGGTGTTAAATAATATATGTGTAATTTTATTTTTGGTTTTACAATTTATTTAGGATTTTTTGTTTAATTTTGATAATTAAAGAAAAGAAGGAAAATGGGTGAAAAATGAAGGAAATCGGGATTGGGCCACCCTAGGTGGACCCAAATCCAGGCCCAAAGCAACCCCACACCCGGTCCAATTTGGTCAAGCTTCCTGACGCCTCAAACGGTGTCGTTTTGGTTCCTTTTTATCGGAGCCGTTGGATTAAATCAATCCAACGGCCAGGGTCTCATCTTCCTTACCCGTTCCCTGAACCCGACCCGTTGCCTGGTTCGAACCGACCCCCCTACTTAACCAAACGATGTCGTATCGTTTAACTCCCCTAATCCTGGCCATCGATCTTGAGTGATCCAGCGGCCAGGATTAAACCACACACACCGTATATAAGGCCCAATCCATCACCCCACGCCCCAAACTAAACCCCCTCGCCCACTGTTCACCTTCGTCCCAGAACCCCCCGCCCCCCTCTCGAACCCTAGCCGCCTTAGGATTCCCCCATCGTAAACCTGGCAACCACGGCTTCGATGACTACCAAAATAACACCCAACCATCCTGAACACGAATCCATTAACCATTTACCTCGAATCACCCTGCAGCTTCTCGAATCTTTAATCGAAGATTCAAGCAAAAACCAGATCTACACCCACCGACCCCAAACTCATACCACAACACCTCCTGACCTTCCTCACACCCTGAATGACCTTGGTTCCGTTTGAATCTAACCAGAAAGGCTCGAACCCTTAATTCGAGCCCCAAGAACCCTAGAACTCAAATCTAGGGGGGTCTGTCCAAATCAACAAAAGGATCGGGGTCTAATAGACTTTAACCGAGGTGTTCTCAGTTGAGAACACTTCGATTAAAGTCCATTCGACCCCAAATATGGTCGAGCCCGAGTTCGAGCTTGGGTCAGTTTTGATTTCAAATCCCTGAGGTAATTTTTTGTCCTTTCTTTTGTTCTCCTATAAATTCTATCTGTTTTTCATGTTTAGTTTGGTTTGTTTCTGATTTTCTGTCAATTCTGTGAACCCTGAGATAGTGTTTAGTTTGTTTTGGTGTTTTATTGATTGTCTGTTGTATATTATAGCTTGTATAGTCATTTAAATAAGTATCGTCAATTAATTTGTTTGAAATTAGAGGAAAACAGGACAGTAGCTCATTAATACCCTCCATGTATGTTTGCCAGGACAGTAATTCATCAAAATCTGTATGCTAACTTATAATGAACCTTTGGAATATGTTCAGTTTTGTCTGTGAATTAGACTACTCATTCATTCAGTAACATCATGATTTTCATAGAAGCCTGTTCATTATTCATCACTGCTTCGAGCTTAGCCTGTTGGTTGTTGTCTTTTGCATTTGTTGGCTCTGAGTTGGTCAGGATTGGCTCCCAATATGACCAACTCATACCATTTGATTAGCACCCCTGTTTGTGATCTGATTTTTGAGTTGAACTTAGTTTAGGAATTGGATATAGCTGTAGAAACCTAATAGGAATCAGTGTTAGGCTTAAGCTGATTAGCTAGTAGTCAGTGATTAATTGAATTTAGAGGGGTTTATATACTGACTATTAAGGGTTAGGGTAACACAGTAATATGCAAAGGGTTAAGGGGTAATTTTGGGAGTTTAGTAACATGTTAACAGGCTGTAAAGTTGGGGACTGCCTAGGGGTCATTTGTTAAACTTATTTTAATGACAAGAGGGAACAAAACAACAAGCATGGGAATTAAGTGAATATTATAATACACCCATGACTCTTGATTAAAACAAATAGGACAAGCATGGGGAACAATATAGTAGGGATCAAGAAAAGACATTTAGGCATGGGGAATTAAGGGGTATGGGCAGAAAAAGGCTGAAGGGATCAAGGCAGCCTGGGGGCTTGCCATTTCTGGCTTATAAATAGGCTGATTTTTAGAGTTAAAGGGTGGACAGTTAAGTGGAGGGCTGGACAGTTTTAAGGTTGAGAGATAAAAAGAAAAAGCAAAAACAAGGCTGGTCCTTCAACCTTTAATAGGTCAGTCTAATTTCAGAATAATATAGAGTAAGAGTGTGCTGGATTTTTGACCATAACAGTCAGAAGCTACTGCTTTTCTGCATCTGTTTCCTTCTCTGCTTAGCTTGTATTTGTTTTGTTGCTGCTGAACTGCAAACTGGGTCCTTTACTGGTTGAGCACTGTTTCAGTTGAGTTGTTTTGGGCTTTCTGAGTTCACTGGACCTCTGTTTGGTTCAAATCTGTTGCAGGTTTCTCCTACTGGGTATTACTGGATTTTGTTTGGTTGGGTTTTCTGTTGATAACAAAAATCTGACTGTTGGGGTTGTGTTGTTGTTTTTCTGTTGCTGCTGTCGCTGTGTATGTTATTGTTTCCACTGATCATTCCTCTTCTTCTCTTGCTTTCCCAAATACCAGGTACACCACTGATACACTGATCAATGTAGGTTGAAATTCAAAGCATGAATACAAAGAAATGAAGAGTTGAAGTTATTTTGGATTCACTTTAGAAATATACTGAACATTAGTTGTATGTATGATAGTTCGCTTTCTCTAATAGAACTATGTAGTCAGCTGTGATGTAACTGAACCTTTACACATATCATTTAGTTGAAAAACTCTACGAGTTGCTTATAATTAAAAGGGACTAATGTTGTAGTAGCTATGTTCTATTAGTTCATTATTATTTGTCAAGAAGCATGTTAGGTACTCAATAGTTACTTCCTTAAACAAATGGTCTATTTTTTTAGTTGGTAGGAATATGGCTTGATTAAGACAAGCAACACATTATATTTCAGTCCCCCCCCCCTATAAATGTCAAACATATACCAAATAAGTTAAATAGGCCCAATTAGAATAAGGAAGGCCCAGGCCGAGTTTCATTTTATGCACATTGGTCCTGGGCCCATAATATCTAAGCAACGGCCCATATACGCGTTCATGTTTTGGATTTTGTAAATCATATTCGGAACCCGACTATAACTAACTTGTAAGCATGTAAATAAAGTTGGACCGTTCTTCTTCTTTCATTATTAGAGACAAACTCAATAGAAAATATAGCCACTACATGACGCCCTTTTAAATAAAATGAGACGAGCCTAGCCAAATAAAACGCATAGATTGTGGGGCCCTCACAAAATGTATGTGTTGATTACTTAGAACCCGGGATAGGCCGCTTAGCGAACTCCACGGCCTTACCCAAAACAACAACATGATAGTCCTTTAGGACGCGTCTTAATTAATTTTACTTTCTTAAACTCGGGTGCACATTTATGTGACCCAAATCCAAATCTCAGCGGAGTCGAAATGTGTCTCTAATCACGGGTACATTGATTGTGACGTGGTTCGAGATACGTGTCTATGACGTTGCAAATTCCTTTTAAAAAATAAGAATGAGATGAGTCTCGCCGAATAAAAATACAAAATTGCGGGGCCCTCAGTAAATATTTGCTTTAAAATTACTTAGACTTCGGGATAGACCGTTTAGCAAAATTTCACGGCCCTACCCAAAGTAAATGATACGCTAGTCACTTTAGGCGCGCCTTTAATAATTTAATTTTCTTAAACTCGGGTGCATATTTATGTGACCCAAATCCAAATCTCAACGGAGTCAAAGTGTGTCGACGACCACGGGTACATTGATTGTGACGCGGTTCGAGATACATTTTTACAACGTTGCAATTCCCTGTAATAATAATAATAATAATAATGAAAGCGATAAAGAGTTAAAATTTGCACATAAGTTCATATTTGTATAAAATCAGATAATCAAGCCGAATATGACAGTTGAGCGATCGTGCTAGAACCACTGAACTCGGGAATGCCTAACACCTTCTCCCGGGTTAACAGAATTCCTTATCCGGATTTCTGGTGCGCAGACTGTTAAATAGAGTCATTCTTTTCCTCGATTCGGGATTCAACCGGTGACTTGGGACACCATAAATCTCCCAAGTGGCGACTCTGAAATAAACAAACAAATCCCGTTTCGATCGTCCTTTAATTGGAAAAACTCCTTCACCCTCTCGCGGGGGCGGAAAAGGGAGGTGTGACACATTTTATTTCTACTTTAATTAAGAAAAATACAAAATACATGTTGCATGCATATTTAGGATTTAATTGTGCATTTTTAAATTAATTAAACCATGTCCTATTTTTAAGAATGAAAATCACAAAAATAGGAATTTTGGTAGCTTTGTCATTTTTATTGTTTAATTGTATGATTTTATTTTTGTTTGATCTTGTGTGTTAATTATTGTTAAGGGTTAATTAATATCTTTTTAAAATAAGCTTGGTTTTACAATTTAATTTAGGAATTTTGGTTTTTAGGAATTAAAAGAAAGGAGTGAAAATTGGTTTCTAGAAATGAGTGAAAATTGGACCAGATCAGAACTGGGCCGTCTTGATTTTGACCAAAACCAGGCCCAAATTTCGCCCCTGTACTCGGTCCAGTCAATCTGGCAAAACGACCGCTCAAACGGCGTCGTTTCTGTCACGTTCAATTTGGACCGGTGATTTGTTTTGATCGAACGGTCTAGACCACTCCTTCCTTACCCGTTTTGACCCAACCCGGACCGCCCCAGTACTACTCCAAACGACACCGTGCCTATTAGCAAAATAATCTAGGCCATTGATCGTGCTTGATCCAACGGCCAGGATTAAACCACCCCCTCCGTATATAAATCCAACCTCTCACCTCGCACCCCCCCCCAAGCCATACCCCCTGTTCATCATCTCTTTCAGAGACTAACCAAACGACCCTCGAAACCCTAGCTGCCCTGAAACCCTTTCGCCTGAAAGCCGACGGCAACAATGCCGATGACCATGAAACTAACACCCCTAGAGCACCTAACCACCCTCTCCACGAATCCCTTACCCGTTTTGCTCGAATCAGCCTGTAGCTTCTCGAATCTTCAATCAAAGATTCGAGCAAAACTTGAAACCCACCCCAACCAGTCCCAAACTCACACCAAGGCACCCTCTGACCACCCTCGTTACGGATCTATTAACCGTTTGCCTCGAATCAGCCTGTAGTTTCTCAAATCTTCAATCAAAGATTCGAGCAGAACCTAAATCTACCCCAACCGGTCCCAAACTCACACAAAGTCACCCCCTGGCCTCCCTAGTCACCAAACCACCGTTGGTTTGGTTCGAATCAGACGGGAACCGTTCAAACCCCAAATCAAACCCCAAGAACCCTAGAAAACCAAAGGCTGGAGTTGGTCCAAATTAGAGGAATTTGGGTGTCCAATGGACCTTAGTCGAAGTGTTCTCAGTTGAGAACACTCGATTAAGGTTCGTTCGACCTCAAAAAAGTTCGAGTCAAGGGTTCAACCTGGGTTCGTCTAGTTTCTATTTGTTAAGGTACCTTTTTCTCCTTTTTTGTTCTATTTGGGTATGGTTAGTTGTGTTTAGTTAGTTATAATCTAGTCTTCTTCATTGTTCTTTCTTCTTCTCCATCAGACCTTTTATTTGGTCCAATTTTATCATTGCTTCTGTTTGTTGTCGATTGTTATATGTTATAATTTGTGTAATCGATTGAATAAGTGTCGTCGATTAGTCTGGTATGCTTGAATGTTAGATTAGCATGATAATAGTCTAATTTGTGGTTCATTCTTGTCTGTTTCCCTCCTGCCTCGTTTGTGTTCTAAAGTTTGTATTAAAATGAGCTCGTTGGTATATTTGAACTTAGAACTGAGCCTGTTGGTATATTCAGTTCATTGAACTGAATTTATTGGTCATTTGTTATCCTGAATCTATCAATCCCCTTAAGGCTCTTCTGGTTGTTTTCTCTTTTGTATTCCAATTTGACTAAGGCATATGCTCGTCTAGTTGATTTCAGTTCATCTGTTGTTGAGCTAAATATGATTGGTTCCCCAATATGGTTAGTTCAATATGTGATGCCCTGAACCCTTAGTTTTCATTTTAATGCCATTTGATTTAATATCTTGAATTGCTAACTGATTTGAATTGGTTATAGTTGTTGTAGTTTGTTGGATTCAGCTTAGTTAGTTGGTAGGTTTGAATAGGTTAGAGTTGAAAGGTTCAATGCAGAGTGAAAGGGATTGGGTAGGATAGTAATTTCAAAGGCTTTAGGAGGGCATTTTGGGATTGAAAGGTTTGAAAATGGCTTAAGATGAATGGGCTGACAGTAGGGTACTAAAGTACCATTAAACTAATGCAATTGTTTAATGATAATGGGGAACAAAACATAATAGCATGAGGAAACCTAATGGGGATTTAATTAAAGTATGCATTACCCATAACCATTGAATAAAATAAAGGAAAGACAAGGGTTAATGGGGGACAAAAACAGACCTTAGTGGAGTCCTAGAGAAGATCATGGAAAAAATGTTTGATTAATGGGTCTAAATGCTCCTAAGAGCTGGAAAAAGATAAAAAAGATTGGCTATAAAGGAGAGGGGTCGGGGACAGTATAAGGGAGGAAGAAAAAAAGAGAGCTTAAGAGCTGGGGAGAAGGTAACAAGATACAAATGCAACTGCTGTTTCAGGGCATTTTGAGTGAACTTTTAGTTTTCCTTTCAATTCTTGAAATACTTTGTCGAGTAGGTTGAGACTAGAAAATGGATTACGCTTGATATTGTTGTGTGATTAGAGGGGTTTTGAGTTTGTCTGGGTGTTTGCTGTGATTGTTGTTTCACACTTTATTCCTGCTGTGTTCAAGTGTGTTCTGGGCTGAACTGGTTGTGTTCGTGGCTATTTGAACTCCAAATCTGATGTTATGCTTGTTGCTTGCTACTATTGACTGCTCCTTCTTCATTGTTGTAAATCCCAGTTTTGAGCTAAAATTCAGTCCCTTAATCTATTTGCTTCGAGTCTGTTGGTTCGAGTTAGTGGATAGGTCAGTTGACTGCTTATACTTCAGTCCCTGATTCATTCGTGGGTTTTGGCATTGTTTGAGGTTGTTCTATCAACTCTGTTTGGTTTTCAAAATTTTCTAGGCCTCGAACTTGGGTTGACTTGTTGTTGTTGAGTTGTTGTTAATTGCTGGAATTGTTACCCGTTGCTGACCTCCTTCTCTTCTCATTGTATTGCCATTTCCAGGTACACAGCTGTAACCCTGGTTATTTGTAAGCTGAAAACATAAGCATGAATATACATGAAGATTTGAAGCTTTAAGTTTGATTTAGCTTTTCTACTGATTTATATATTAGGATACCTCACTCACTAATATCATGTAAATGCATGCGGGATGTATAACTGGACAGTTCTTGTAATGATTTAATTTGTGAATTTTCGAATGAACTTTATATCTGCTCTTGGTCAAAGGGGGGGTGCTGTAGTCAATAACATTTGGTTTGTTTTAGCTTGATTATTAGGTGGTGTATTTCGAATGCATGTCCGTTAGAATCCGGCCTAATAGACTATTTAATTAATATAGCACTCTAATTGTAATATCAATGGCTTGAGTTTAGGATTAGGAATAGACATCTAAATTACCTCTTTCTAACTATTTCTCTTCTAAAACCTGTAGTAATATACTTAATTAGATATAATCACTTCACATTTCTGCGTGGCAAATTGTTGAACATGTGTAGAATAACTTAAGTAAGTTTCATTAAGTGTTTAGTTCGTTTAAAATCGGAAGAGTGATGTGTTTTGTTAAAAAGAGATCGATAGCCCGTATTTAGGCGGATTGGTCCTCAACACTTGAATAAGATGGCCCAAGTCCTGTTTTTAACATTACATTCGTTTGGGACTGGGCCCAGGTTGGTGAAATAGCCATGCCCGTCTGCGTACTTAGGTTCTGATTTTAAATGGGTGGTGTTCATGACCCAATTATAATAGCTCTTAAACCACATAATTAACTAGGAATCCTCCTTTTATTTTAGAAACAAACTAAGTAGAACACTGTAGATTACTTTAGGTTTGCCCTTTAAAGATAGTAAAATAAGATGAGCCTCGCTGAATAAACACGTAAATGGCAGGGCCCTCGTTAAATGTATATATTAAATACTTAGATTCCGGGATCGGCCGCTTATCAAACTTCACGGTTTTTTCCCAAAATAACCACGCGTTAGTCTCTTTAGGCGCATACTTTAAATAACATCACCTTCTTAAACCAGGGTGCATATTTATGCGACCCAAATCCAAATCTCAATGGAGTCGGAACGTATCAAAAATTGCGGGTACATTTATGTGGCGCAATTCGAGATGCACTCTCACGACGTTGCAATTCTTTGAATAATAAATGATAAAAGCGGTTCAAGGTTAAAATTGGTACATAGGTTCAAAATATATTAAAATCAGATAAATAAGTCAAATATGACAGTTGAGCGACCGTGCTAGAACCACAGAACTCGGGAATGCCTAACACCTTCTCCCGGGTTAACAGAATTCCTTATCCGGATTTCTGGTTCGCAGACTGTAATACAAAGTCATTCTTTTCCTCGATTCGGGATTAAATCGGTGACTTGGGACACCACAAATCTCCCAAGTGGTGACTCTGATCCTTTAATAATATATCCTGTTTCGATTGTTCTTTAATTGAAAAAACTCCTCTGCGCCCCTGCGTGCGCGGGTAAAAAGGAGGTGTGACAATCGGCACGGAATTGTACATCATGCGGCACGGCATCACCCTCGTGCTTTACGCTCTTCCTCACAAAATCATACACGGCATCACCCTTCATGCTTTAACACCCTCTCACCAAAACAATAAACGGCATCACCCTTCGTGCTTTAACACTCTTCCTCACCCAAACAACAATCATAAGCAATAGGGCAAGGAAATAAATGAAATTACAATAAAACCCCGTCAAGGGAATAATAGTTCAGCAATCAAATCCCGGCAAGAGAAAAATATTAAAAACATCAACATCCCGACAAGGGAGATAACAGTAAAAGCAACAACATCCCGGCAAGGGAGACAATGTAATAACTCTCTTCTCTTTTTCACTTTTTCTTCACAACTCACTTCACAACTTGAGTCAATGCTCTATAAGGTTCAATTGCCAATTATACTTCTACATTTCATTATATAACTTGAGCCAATGCTCCTCAATGTTCAAATATCACTGTTACCTCCACGGATTTGCCCAAACAATAGAAATCATCACAAAGGGCATGAGCAATACAAACGAAGTCATAATAATCATAATATAAGACCCACGGGCATGCTTGACACCAACGTATAGATACTCGTCACCGTGTCTATACGTCGTACTCAACAAATAGCACATATCAAATAGGACACAACTCCTAATCCCTCAAGCTAAGGTTAGACCAAACACTTACCTCAAAGCCACGAACACAATTAAGCCTCAACTATCGCTTTACCTCTTGATTCCACCACCAACTCGCTTGTATCTAGCCACAATTTACTTAACGATATCAATAAATGCTAAATGAATCAATTCTAATGCATGAAAATAGGTTTTATGAAGATTTTCTCAAAAAGTCAAAAATCGACCCCGGGCCCGATTGGTCCAAACCCAAAATTCGGACCAAATCTGGATTACCCATTCATCCCCGAGCTTGGATATATAATTGGTTTTGGAATTCGACCTCAATTTGAGGTCTAAAACCCCAAATTTCAATATTCTTAGGTTTTACCCAAAATTCTCAATTTCACCATGAAAACCCTAGATTCTAGGATGAAATCTTGTTAAAAGAAGTTAAGGAGTGAAAGAAATAATTTAGAAATCACTTACTAATGTTTTGGAGAAGAAAGAGTGTTTGGAAAATCGCCTCTTATGTTTTTAGGGTTTTGAAAAGTAAAAAATAACTGAAAGTCTCGTTTAAATATACCCCTCTCAGACCCTCTCAGCGGACCGCTCAAAAAGGACTGTGGCCGCGGAGCTCCACTGTAGAGAATGTTGACTGTTATGACATGATTTAGTATGTTGGCCATAACTTTCTCTACAGATGTCCAAATTGTAATTTCTTTCTCGTTTTAGAAACTAGACACAAAGGGCTACAACTTTTGTTTTTAAGTCATTTCAAAATTCCTTGTAGATCAAAAGATATAGGCTCCCGAAGTCAGACTAGTGAACCTGCGGATTCTTCCTCACTGCGGACCGCACAAAATCGAGTGCGGCCGCAAAGTCCCTCCACCGCGAACCGCACAAAATCCTTTGCGGCCGTAAAGGCCCCTCCGCGGTAGCATAAAATCATTGCGGACCGCACTGGCGGGTTCAGAGATCTGCAACTTCTCTGAACCTGCAACAGCTATGTTTTAAGCTTCAAACCAAATATGCATGCTAACTCAAAAATATCATATGGACTTACTCGTGCGATCACATCATCAAAATAACATGTAAAACCATGAATTAAACCTCAAAACTTAGCATTCTCATCAAGAACACTCAAAGTTCAAAACTCTTCAACCGAAAGTCCAACTCACGTCAAATAAACTCCGTTTTTTTCACCAAATTTCGCAGTTATCTTTTAAATACTATAACATGTTTTTATGGGGCTCCGAAAGTAAAATACGGGCCCGATACCAATGGTTTCAAGCATATTCTTTTCTTCATTTCTTAGATAATTCAGTAAAATAATTTCTTTCAAAAAATTGATTTCTAAGGCTTGGGACCTCGGAATTCATTTTCGGGCATACGCCCAAGTCTCATATTTTACTGCGGACCTCCCGGGATTGTCGGAACATGGATCTGGATCCGTTTGCTCAAAATATTGACCAAAGTCAACCATAATCAAATTTTAACTCTAGAAATTTCTATTTCTCATATTTCCACATAGAAAGCTTTCCGGATATAGGTCCGGACCACACACGCAAGTCGAAGTGAGGTAAACAGAGAGGTTTTAAGGCCTCGAGACACTAAATTTACTTGCAACACAAGTGAGTCATCACAATTGGCTGTAACCTACCAATTTTCGCACTAATGTTAACATTGTGATTGTCCCTTTTCAATATCAAAATCTATATCATCTAGCAATGCATCGCCCAGTAGTCGAAATTTGCACGGCCACCAAGAAAATGGTTCCATAAATAATCAGCTACTTGATTGGCATTATTTGTTGATATTAAAGTGTAGCTACCTTCACCACTTCCAATGGAGAGCATGATCCTGGTAAAATATAATATAATTAAATAATTAAAAGTATATTATTTTTAATAGTTTAAATTTTTAAATAGGTGATCATAAAATTCAACATGATATTAGAGCATGCAAGAGGTCTTTAGTTCAATTCGCACGGCCATCCAAAAAGCAAAAAAAAAAAATCACATGTTTAGTTCATGAAAAAGAACAAGGGTCGCACGTCATAGGGCATGTTCAAACATTAAATAATTAATTAACTAAAAATATTTTCTATTTAATCATTAAACTTTTAGCTGAGGCGGTCGTCCAATTCATAATATAGGTACATAATAAATGTGTGTGCTCTCTAACATACCTTAATCCCTTGGCTTTGGCATTGCTTGATGCATCGCAACGGCCTGCTAAATTGGGAGGAAAGCTATATTCACAATCTTATACAAATGTAGAGCCGTCAAAATGGGCTTGGCCCATGAGGCCAACCCAATCCAGCCCGTTACTTGGGTAGGGCTGGGTTGGGATTGTTTTAGCCCATTTAAAATTGAGGCTTATAAGCCCGGCCCAAGTCAGCTCGCTGGCCCTTAAGGCTTGACCGAGGCTGGGCCTGGGCTAGCCCGTGAGCCAAAAATTAATTAAATTCATATTTAAATATTTTAACAAAGTAAAAATTAAAAAAGTATTAACTATAATCCACATTTTCCACCCTTAGAATTCTCATTTATCCTTCCATATCAACTAGAATTTATATTTTTGATATGCAAGTAGTATGACAAGATTAGTTTTTCTTTTGCTTAATTAACAACGAACTAGGAAAGTTTTAAATGGCCAATAGTAATTTTCTTCAAAAGAAATATTACTTTAAGTGGCCAAGGATCAATTTGATTACTTTAATATATTATTAATTATTAAATTGCTCTTCAGTATAGAAAAAGGTCAAGTTTTAATACCCAAAGAAAATTGAAAAATACTAGCAAATTTCATGAATTTTAAAATTTTCATGGACTATAATGATGAAATCAATAATAACATATAAACTTATCGAAGCACTACCTGAATCTAAGGAAAGTGTAAGAAAAGTATTAAAAAAATATTCATGTAACGTTAAAAAAAAGAAGAGCTAGAAATATAGAGAATTTGCATTTCAATTACGAGATTCCTTATCAGATATCAAAATTCTTGTACACTCTAAATAAACAGAAGTTGTTCATATGATTAAAAGATTATGTCATGAAAAAATATCTAAAAATTTGAAGAAAAAAAATTTTTAAAAAAGTTGAAGGGCCGGCCCGCCCTAGCCTGCGGCCCTCTTAGGGCTGGACTGGACTGGCCATTTTAAGGCTCATATAGATGGAGGGTCAGCCTGTCCTATTCCACCAAATTTAAAAGTCCACGAAGCTTGGGCTGGGTTGGGCTGGGCTAGCCCGTTTTGACAGCTTTATACAAACGTAATTAGAGCAGCTATATTTTCGGCTTGACCTTATGAGAGAACAATATCTTCTTAGTTCTTAGATAAGGTATTTTACTGTGAGAGATATTGTGTGCATCATTTATCATTATCAAATAGGGAGAAGCACTATATCTCGGGCACTTAAAAAATTTGGTTGTTCCATAGGTCATGACTTGTCAATGCTTCAGCAAATGATTGAGTAACACTCTGCTTTTGCTTGCTCTTTATTAATGCTACAAAATATTTTATCCAATCTTAAATATTAGGCGTCTGAATTAATTCTAAAGTATTTGATGTTTTAGGAAAATAAAAATTCATTTATTATATATTTTTTCGAATATACCTTTAAAGACAGAGTATGTGCTTGGAATCATCAGAAGATAGGAAATGATTTCCAATGCACCACAGTAGAGAGCATAACTAACTTTAAATTGCTAATTCCGCTCATTTTTTGTATGGTTAATAATTTTACATTGCGCTTCTCGCCGTATTTCCATACACAGACTATGTATTCGAAACCATATTTGTTAGTCAGCAGCTTAGGAAGTGCCTGTGCTTTTTTGCCGAGCAAATCTTCAGGAAGTGTCACAATCTTTAATATATTAGAACTTTATTCTTATTCATGTTACTATATTGGTTCACTATGAAGAGATGTATCGGTTATTATATGTCAACTTGATCTAATAATGTAATGGTGTAAAAAAAAATTGCATTATATTGATGCTTTGGAATTTGCCTCATTTTTTTTAAAGATTAAGACGTATGAATTTAAATACATATCTAAATATCAAGATATGTATTAAGATTGAGACATCTGAATCTAAATATACATATGAATCTTAAGGTGTATTTTAAGATATGAATACTAAATAATTGAAACTGTTTGTTTTTTAAACATTTGAATATATAAAATTTATCTTTATTTAAAAATTAATAAACATAAATTCAAATAAAATACTAATTAATCTAATATTCTATCAATAAAATATATTTTTTAAAAATTATGGTAGTTAGTAATGATAATGGCTAACAGTGGTCCTTGTGATGGCTAATGAAGGCACTTGTGAATGTCGACTAGATGCGGTGGTTGGTGGTTCTGGTAGTAGCTAGTGGTGATTAGTAGAGATAGCAATTATAGTTGAAGATGGTGGTAGTGGGTGATGATAGTTAATAATTGTGGGTGGTGGTGGTGCTCGTGGTTGTGATTGGGGAAGGTGACGGTGGGTGGTGGTAGTTTATAATGGTGGGCTATGCCGGCTATGATTATTGATGATGATGGGGTGGTTGGTTGCGGTAGTTGAGGTGGGTAAGTGTGTAGTTATGGTTGAGGATGATGGTGGTGGAGGTGCTGGATGGTGGTAGTGGCGGCGGTATGGTTGAGGATTGTCACGACCCAAATCCGTAATAGGTCGAGACTGCACCTAACACTGCCGCTAGGCAAGCCCGCAAGTCTAACAACAATTTATTTACCCAATTTTAACAATTTTAAAACAGAAGTTTTCCTTTTTAGAGAACACTTTAAACTAGATTTCATGCAACTATGACAAGTCTTTTTAAAGAAAATAACAACATAACAAGTGCATACTCTACGGTGATAGAAATAACAAGTACATCAATACATAAGTGCTATAAATTCCTAAAATCCGAGGACAAGTACATGAGCAATCTAGAAAATATACAAGACTACTAGAGCCAATGTCCGAAAGTAATAGACAAGAATAGTAAATAAGGTAGAAGGAGACTCTGATGCTACGGATCGTAACAAGACAAGCTGCTCACCATTAAATCTCGGTAGATGATCGGCTACATGCCCGCGTGACCACTAGTGGAACTTGTCTCAATACCTGCACATCAGTGCAGAAAAGTAGTATGAGTACAAAAGGCAATATGTACCTAGTAAGTATCCAGTCTAACCTCGAAAAGGTAGTAACGAGGGGTCGACTTGACACTTACTAGAGGTCAATAATAATTTTATAAGTGCATAAAGTAGACATGGTGAGCATGCAACAAGTATCAATGAAACAAATAAAAGCAACTACCATAAATACAACAAGAGTCTGTATCATATGATCAACATCTTATAACTCGCCATGAAGGCACTAACTCAATTATACCCAAACTGGAACCCGTTTATTAAGCACGAAATAACAAGGCGAACGGTGCGATCCCATAAGAATAATAGTACTCAGTACTGCCGAGGCGAACGATGTGATCCCATAAAAATAATGTTATCATACTGCCAAGGCGAATGGCCCGATCCCATAAGAGTGGTGTTACCATATTGCTGAGGCAAACGACCTGATCCCATAAGAATAGAAAAAATTACCTCGCTCGCGGAAGTACTTGCGAGATAGAAGACATGTATTTATCATAGTCTATTAAGTATTCCCCAATTTTACGAAATAAGAAGGCTAAGTCGATAATAGAAAAATTTAAATCCCTAGTCTCATCTCTAGTCAAGGAAATTAATACGCATGATAATTACAACAGTACAATTAAAAGCATGATGTGAATCTAAGTCTATCTAGGCATACCATGGAATATAGCTAAGCACAGACTATCGTCACCTCGTGTGTACGTAGCTCCCCACACAAGTAACACACAACAATAATTCCCTCTTATAAGGTTAGACAAGAGACTTACTTCATTCCCAAGCTCACTTCCAGTCCATAAATTCGTTCTAAACCCCCTCCCCTCCCCCTCCCCAAATCGATGCCGAACAATCCAAAACTAGTCAAATATTATATAATTAATCAATATATACTCAAAAGCTCATAAATTAGCTATTAAGAGTAACTACCCAATCCTTAGAAGATTCCTAAAATTCACTTACGAGCCCACGTGTGTCTGGATTCCAAATTGTTTTTGAATATAATTGTTACCCATGAACTCCCGAACTCAAATATATAATTTGTTCTCATTTCCATCATCAAATTCGTGGTCAAATCCCAAATTTACCAAAACCCTAGGTTCTTCACAAATTCCACAAGTTTTTACAATTTTTCATGTTTAATCTACCTAAAATCTGCGTAATTAACTTTAAAATGGGTGAGAGTTACTTACCTTAGGATAATAATGAGAATCCCCCTCAAATGTGCTCTCAAAATCGCCCAAGACCAAATGAAATGTGAGGAAAAATGGCCTAAGTTTCGGATTAAAAGGCCTCACTGCCCAGCGATTTGCACTTCTGCGGACCTTGGGTCGCACCTGCGATGCTGTACCTGCGAAAAATCCACCGCAGGTGCGGTTTTCACCAAGCTTGGCCAAGTCAGCTTCTACGGAGAAGCATGCGCACCTACGCATCCGACTCTACGGAAATGGTCTGCATTTGTGCACTCGCGTCTGCGGAGAATCTCCCGTTCCTGTGACCCTAAGTCTTCTTGGCCTAGCCCGCACCTGCGACAAGTTTCCTTGCACTTGTAAGCTTGCAGGTGCGGTTAATACTCCGCTTCTGCAACCACTGGCTGTCCTACTCCAGGACAGTTCAGTGATTGTTGGTTCGCACCTGCGATCTCGCACCTGCGGCTAATTCCACGCAAGTGTGAACGCACCAGACCTGAAGCCACCAGCAGTCCCCCATGCTCAACTTTGATTCTGATTCTAATCCGTTTCGCATTCGAGGCCCACGGGACCACCCATCCAGTTACACTCACACATCAAACAACATATATGGACTTGCTCGTGCGATAGATGTCATACCTCCTTTTTCCGTCCCGCGAGGGGCGTAGGGAGTTTTTTCCAATTAAAGGACAATCGAAACGGGATTTATTTATTTATTTCAGAGTCGCCACTTGGGAGATTTAGGGTGTCCCAAGTCACCAATTTTAATCCCGAATCGAGGAAAAGAATGACTCCATATTGCAGTCTGTGTACCAGAAATCCGGATAAGGAATTCTGTTAACCCGGGAGAAGGTGTTAGGCATTCCCGAGTTCCGTGGTTCTAGCACGGTCGCTCAACTGTCATATTCGGCTCGATTATCTGATTTAATACATATTGAACTTATGTGCAAATTTTAACTTTTTACCACTTTCTCAATTATTATTATTATTATTACAGGGAATTGCAACGTTGTGAAAATGTATCTCAAACCGCGTCACAATCAATGTACCCGTGGTCGTCGACACACTTTGACTCCGTTGAGATTTGGATTTGGGTCACATAAATGTGCACCCGATTTTAAGAAAATTAAATTATTAAAGACGCGCCTAAAGTGACTAGCGTATCATCTACTTTGGGTAGGGCCGTGGGATTTTGCTAAACGGTTCATCCCTAAGTCTAAGCAATTTTAAAGCAAATATTTACTGAGGGCCCCGCAATTTTGTATTTTTATTCGGCGAGGCTCATCTCATTCTTATTTTTAAAGGAATTTGCAACGTCGTGGACATGCATCTCGGACCACGTCACAATCAATGTACCCGTGATTAGAGCCACATTTCGACTCCGTTGAGATTTGGATTTGGGTCACATAAATGTGCACCCGAGTTTAAGAAGGTAAGATTTATTAAAATGCGCGCCTAAAGCGATTAGCGTATTATTATTTTGGGTAAGGCTGTGGAGTTCGCTAAGCGGCCTATCCCGAGTTCTAAGTAATTAACACGTACATTTTGTGAGGGCCCCGCAATCTGTGCGTTTTATTTGGCGAGGCTCGTCTCATTTTTATTTAAAAGGATAAACCTATAGTGACTACATTTTTTCTATTAAGTTCGTCTCTAAAATAAAAGAAAATCTCTTAATTAATTACATGCTGAAAAATGTAACTTATTAGTTATTAGTTTACGGCTAATGCGAATGGAAAATTGCGATCGAGTTTGTACAAAGAAAAACTGCTTTCATTCTATATTCTATTATTCAATAATACTAGAACATGAGATTGACACACCATAATATCAAAACAGATTAACTATTCTTCGATTAATTTAAGCTAACATTATTAGATGAAGAAGTTATACATATGCAACCTCATTACTCATTAATCAATCCACTACATTTTTATACAAAGAAAGAAAAATTAATATTCAAACACAAATCTAAACAGGAGGAATTCAACAGGAACAAAGCCTGATTAATATTTCATTTTTCGCTTCAAGCCGAGAGTGTACAAATGTGTACCTGGAAATGGCAGTACAAGAACAAAAGAAGGAGAAGTCATCAGCAATAATAACACAGCAACAGCAGGTTCAGCAACACCGCAAAACCAGTAACAACCAGTAGAATAACCCAGCAACGGATTAAAAAAATCAGCAATACCAAAGTGCAATCACAGTCAAAGCAGAAGAGAGACGGATACAAGATGCAGTAGTTTACTGATTTTGAATAATACTCGAGAAAAGGCAAAACGGAAATTATTCAAGTGAAAGTTCAAATTGTCTTTCTCTTTTACTCCCTAACACTCTTGAAATTTTCCAGAATGTATTACTCTTAAAAATATTCTCCCAATAATAATCTCTCTAGAAGATAATCCTCTCTAATCTCCTTAGTCATCCCCAATCATAATCTTCCTCTTAAAGTGTCAAATAACCCTATATATATAGCAAGACCTTTGTCTTGAATCCCCAACCCGGAATTATTCCCCCAAGGGCATGCTTTGTCCCCACTACTTAATGTTTTCTTTATTTTAAACCTTGTCCCCCATGTCTACATTAAATAAATACATCAACCCCAACCCATTATAATTTGTCCCCCATGCCTAACATAAACAAATACAATATTCCCCCACTACATTATGTCTTGTCCCCCATTATGTTAAACAATTATATCAAACCTCACCCCATTATATTTTGTCCCCAATGCTTAACATAAAGAATACAATATTCCCCCACTACATTATGTCTTGTCCCTCGTTATGTTAAACAATTATATCAAACCTCACCCCACTATATTTTGTCCTCCATGCTTAACATAAAGAATTACAATAATGTTCAATTACCAAACTACCCCTCTGACCTTATTGCAATTACCATTTTACCCCGAAACGATACTGCAATTTACCAAACTACCCCCATCAGCTCTAAACAATCAATTAATCATAACTTAACCAAAATATAGCCAAGATGACCAATTTCTCAACAATCTTCGAATAACAAATCACATGAACACGATGAACAACACAACTCCAAATTAATGGAAGTAAATTAACCATATCGGGAACCAATCCTGGTTAACTTAGACCAAAAATGGATGAGCAATGAGACAACAATACAAACAACAAAATACATGATTCAAACTAAATCAACAAATCAAAAACATGAACTTACATTAAATTACTGGATTAAAAATGAACATCAAACAAAGATGAGCATGAACTAAATCTATTTTTAAACAACAAACATGACGGATTAAATGACTCAAACAACATTAATAATTTTTGGAAAATAAATAACAACATGAAACAAATTGAAGAAATAATCAATTAAATTTTAATTTGAATCTAACAAACATTAAACTAACAAATTTTTACCTAAACAATAAAACAAACATGAAAAAAACATGAAAAACAACTAATTAAATTTCCATTTGAAATTTGAAAATTAATTCAACAAAACACATGAACAAACTAAAAAATTAATTCAAACGATAGACATGAACAAAACAAGGATCGAACATTTATCGATTTTTAGATCCGAGAATATCAAAACAAAATATGGACAAAATAAAACTCAAAATCTACTAACCGGATCGAAACGACGAAGAACTCGAATGGGAATAAATCTGTCCGGACACGATTGTCGCACCAAGACTGCCCTAATGGTTCTTGAACTCAACAACGAACTCACCTTCCTTTTAAACTTGACGAACTCAAAACGACGCTCAACGACCTCGACTAAAACTCGAACAAACAAAATGGTGGCAGCAGCATAGCTGAAAAAAAATAAGCTGCTCATCGTGGCAGCAACAACGCAGCAAAACAAGGTGTGTTTGGACATAGCGAAGCAGAAGCGTCTGGGTCAACCATGGACGACGCAGCAGAAGCGATGAAACAGAAGCAACTGGGGTGCGTTTGGTTCGTTTGTGCGAAGAAGATGAAAGCAGCGATGAAGCAGTAGGGGAGGTCGACGGATAGTGGTGAACACAACAGCAGCTGGACGTTGGCGAGGCAGCTCGGGGGCTTGAGGTTGAACACCGAAGCAGCAATAGCTGGAGGTGAAGAAGAAGGCTGACGCAGTAGCAGCTGCGTGAGCAGCAGTAGCAACTAGCCATGGCGAGCTGTAGCAGCTTGACGAGGCAGCTGGGATGGAGCAGCAACGACGCAGCAGGAGGGTGTTGAGCTCAAGCTCGAAGAAGATGAAGTGAAGCAGCAGCGCGGCAACAGCAGCTCGGAGGAAGGCACCCATGGACGTCGAGCTTAAACTCGATGAAGAAGATGAAGACGCAGCTGGGTCGTCTATGGCGAGGGTGAAGATGAAGCCGTGAGGGGTCGTTTGGACGTGAGAATGGAGGGTAGTTGATGAGGAGGCAGCCATGGCTGCTAGGGAGGGGAGCTTGGGGTGGTTTAGTTTTGGAGAAGAAGAAGATGGAGGGGGGCGGGTAGTTTTTAGGTTTTTTAGGGTTTTTGGAAAAATGAAAAATGAAGAATAGGAAGGGTTAGGTCATTTTGGGGTTAATAGGGCGGACCGGGTCGACCCGGTTTGAAGTGGACCGGGTCATGGGGAAGGTTGGCCAATTATTTGGGCCTGGGGTTGAAATTTGAAGAAGTGGCCCAATCCGATTTTTCTTTGTATTTTTGTTCTCTTTTCTACTTTTATTTTTCTAAAACTAAATTATAAAAGTACTTAAATTATTATTAAGAACTAAATTAAGTTATAAAAGCGCAAATTAACTCCCAATAACAATTAACGCACAATTAAGTAATAATTAAGCATAAAATTGTATATTTGGACATTAAATGCTAAAAATGCAAAAGATGCCTATTTTTGTAATTTTTTAATTTTTTGTAAAACAAAATTAATTATTAACAATTGTAGAATTAAATCCTACATGCCAAATGTGACATATTTTTATATGTTTTTATTGATTTAACAAATAAACATGCACAGACAAATACAAATAATTATCCAAAAATGCCACAAAATTCTCAAAATTGCACACCAAGGAAAATCATTTTATTTTGAATTTTTTGGGAGTAATTCTCATATAGGGCAAAAATCACGTGCTTACAGCTGCCCCTCTTTGCCCGAAGACACGAAGGGTTTTCGTGCAAAGATAAAGTGAGCGATTTTTGCCTATCCGAGTACTCTGTGTGAAGCATTTTTTGAAAAAGATTTAACCGAACCTTTGCTTCAAAGGTTTCCTACATATCCCTGACTAAAGGGGAATCAGGTTAATGTAGTTCGGAAAGTTTTGGTAGCTGGGACTACCGTGGGACTGCAATGTTACTGCTGTTGCATGTTGTTATCACTGCTTACCGATCTCCTTGTTACACCGTGCTTAAAAGAAAACAGGAAGCTAGGCTAGACTAAAATTTGTTCTTGTTGCCTTGCTTTCTTGTCGGCTTGTGTTTCCTCCGGTGCTTTTCTTCCGTGAATTTGGGAATGATACTGCCCCGTTGCTTTTATGAATACCAGTTTTCATCATTTTGCTCGGTCCGCTGGGGACATGGCTTTTTTTATTAAGCTTTTCGGCGGTTCCTCTGGGGGGTACGGCTCTCTTCATCAGATTTGTTATGTTGGGCATGATTTAATGTTCACAAGCCGCTTCTTTCAAGACGCGTCTTTTCTTCCTTTTGACTCATGCGCCTGAATTTGTGTTGGGACCTCTTGTTGCAACCTTTTGCTTCCCGGTGCTGGGGATTTTTATTGTTTCCTGCTGGGGATTCCTGTTGTAACCTTCTACCTTCCGGTGGGGTTACTGATTTCAAAATCTGCAGTATAAGACTAAAAAGTATTCCTCTTGTTATACAGGTGGGCGCCTGAAACATGAAATGTAAAGACTGAAATGTATTCCTCTCGTTATGTAGGTGGGCGCCTGACATGAAATTTAAAGACTGAAATGTATTCCTCTCGTTATACAGGTGGGCGCCTGACATGAAATTTAAAGACTGAAAAGTATTCCTCTCGTTATGTAGGTGGGCGCCTGACATGAAATTTAAAGACTGAAAAGTATTCCTCTCGTTATGTAGGTGGGCGCCTGACATGAAATTTAAAGACTGAAAAGTATTCCTCTCGTTATGTAGGTGGGCGCCTGACATGAAATTTAAAGACTAAAAAGTATTCCTCTCGTTATGTAGGTGGGCGCCTGACATGAAATGTAAAAACTGAAATGTATTCCTCTCGTTATGTAGGTGGGCGCCTGACATGAAATGTAAAGACTGAAAAGTATTCCTCTGTTATATGGGCGGGCTCCCAACTTCAATACTTGAAATGTAAAGACTGAAATGTATTCCTCTGTTATATGGGCGGGCTCCCAACTTCAATAACAACTTAGGAGGAAATGCCTCTCCTATGGGTAAAACTAAACTTAGGAGGGAATGCCTCTCCTATGGGTAAAATAAACTTTAGGAGGAAATGCATCTCCTATGGGTAAAAAAACAAACTTAGGAGGAAATGCATCTCCTATGGGTAAAAAAAACAAACTTAGGAGGAAATGCATCTCTTATGGGTAAAAAAACAAACTTAGGAGGAAATGCATCTCCTATGGGTAAAACTAAACTTAGGAGGAAATGCGTCTCTCTATGGGTAAAAGTAAACTTAGGAAGTGCGTCTCCTATTGGTAAAACTAAACTTAGGAAGTGCGTCTCCTATTGGGTAAAATGAACTTAGGAAGTGCGTCTCCTTTTGGTAAAACTAAACTTAGGAAGTGCGTCTCCTATTGGTAAAGACGTGGAATGTATTCCCTTGTTATACAGGTGGGTGCCTAATGGTAAAGTCACGAAAAATGGTATGCCGGCATCATACTGGTGGGCGACCTAGAATATGAAATGAACAGACAAAAAAGTATTCCTCTCGTTATTCAGGTGGGCGCCTGTCTTCAACAACAACTTTGAAAATAAAATCCTATTCGAGGGCGGATGAACCCAACATATCCTATTTGAGGGCGGATGAACCCAACATATCCTATTCGAGGGCGGATGAACCCGACATATCCTATTCGAGGGCGGATGAACCCGGCATATCCTATTCGATGGCGGATGAACCCGACATATCCTATTCGAGGGCGGATGAACCCGACATATCTTATTCGAGGGCGGATGAACCCGACATATCCTATTCGAGGGCGGATGAACCCGACATATCCTATTCGAGGGCGGATGAACCCGACATATCCTATTCGAGGGCGGATGAACCCGACATATCCTATTCGAGGGCGGATGAACCCGACATATCCTATTCGAGGGCGGATGAACCCGACATATCCTATTCGAGGGCGGATGAACCCGACATATCCTATTCGAGGGCGGATGAACCCAACATATCCTATTCGAGGGCGGATGAACCCGACATATCCTATTCGAGGGCGGATGAACCCGACATATCCTATTCGAGGGCGGATGAACCCGACATATCCTATTCGAGGGCGAATGAACCCGACATATCCTATTCGAGGGCGGATGAACCCGACATATCCTATTCGAGGGCGGATGAACCCGACATATCCTATTCGAGGGCGGATGAACCCGACATATCCTATTCGAGGGCGGATGAACCCAAAATATCCTTAAAACTTGAAAATGTCTTACCTTGAAAACTTGCTGGGGATTATTTTGCTGGGGGTGAATTTTCCTTTTCTTCCTTCCCCATTCTGGGTTGTCCAACCCTCTTGAAACTTGGTCGAAAATCCGTCGAAGATGCTTCTACATCTCGATGATCCGCTGGGGATAATACTGCGAACCGATGAGTAACGCTGCCGGGGATAACACTGCCGAGGATAACTCTGCTGAGTAAAATATGTTATCTTACTCCTTCCAAAACTACTTCCTTTTAAGTAGGATGTTTCATTCCTCTACAAACTGCTTCCCTTTTTTTTCTCTTTTTTTTTATTCTTCCTTTTTTTTTTTTGCATAGCTTCTTCCTTCGAAGACCACCTCCCTTGAGACTCGTTTTGCCTTTCCCCGAAAGGAACCGCTGAGGATACCGATTTTCACCAAACTTGTGTTGGACTCCTCGAAACTGCTGGGGATAACACTGTTGGGGAATTATTTACTTACCTGTTGGGAGGTAAAATGTTATCAGCTGGGGATAACGCTGTCGAGGATAACACTGCTGGGGGATTCTGATTCCTTCAGAACTAGTGCTTCACTCTTCGGAAGGATGTTGGGAATGATGCTGGCCTCTTGCTTTTTCTGAGCTCAAGTTTCATCCCTTTGCTGGGGAACAACTTCCTCCATTGAAACTTATTATGTTGGGGGCAACACTGGTTCTAAGACCACTTCCCTTGAGACTGGCGTTATCTTTATTCTTCCTCAAATGGGTACCTGACTTCCAGAAAATTTTCTAAATGGAAGGAAAATTTTCTTCCCCAGTTTGATAATATCCCTTGTGCATGCATTTCTGGCATCAATGCCATTTCCTTTACCTGTTTCAAATCAAACAAAATTTGTTAGTTTAAAACATGGTGGTTGGTTGTGATACTCCTACTGGGATGGTTTTTCCTTTTCTCCTTCCCTGCTCTGCGCTCCAAAACTTGTTGGGGATGATATTATTTGCTGGGGATAATCCCTTTCTGCTGGGGATATCCCTCTTCTTTTGTGGCATAGTTCGGAAACTGGCATTTCCCCGACCTTTAGTCTCGTATGAATTTCCCCAAATCATGCTCACTGCTTTCCTTGCTTTGTTCACGGGCCTTGGCCTTGAGGTTTATAACCTTGGTTTTGGCAAGGATATCCCTCTTGACACTCGTCAATCCTTTTGTCAATTCTCTTTTGCTGGGGATATCTTTTTTGACACTGGCCTCGCGCTTGTTCCTTGTTGACTGTACCACTTGGATGTACTAGTCAGATCTCATCTTGCATGATTGGAAAGTTGATGGCCTATTTTGAAGTCATTTCCCACTAGTTCTGACCAAACAGACTCTACTGAGGAATTTTTTATGAAAGGAGAAATATAAAAAGGAACAGAATAAAAGACAAAGGAAAAAGATGACTCTTTAACAAAAGAAACTATAAATAAAAACCTATCAAACGCAGATACCGACTCTAATGGTCATGACATGCATATGTGGCCTATCCTCTGCTGTCAATCGTCTTTCGAGATCTTCACTTGGCGATTCCCCATCTGATTCTCAATCTTATTCGACTTGTAGTGCCCGAAGGGTTTTCACTATCAAGCCTCTCTCATTTTGGTTTTTCTCTCAGCTTTCATCGCCTTATGGTGTACGTAAAGATTTTCACCAATAAGACTCTCTCATTTGTATCACTTTCCAGCTGGGGATTTGGCGTGTTGCCGGCATGACTCTTTCTGCTGGGGCTTAGAGTCCTTTCTGCTGTGGAACAGAGTGTTATGTTCACCGGTAAGACTCTCATTTGTCTGACTTGGCATCTTTTGAAGACTGATCAGAAGGTCTTTCTTTGGACCGTAATGTGGGTTTTGGATAGGGCTAGAAAGAAAGGGTATTAAAGGCTCAAAAATGCATCGATTTTGGGTTATTCATTACAACCTGCGGAACTAGATTTATTTACAACAAACGCAACCTTTGCCCCAGTTTCTTGCTTGGGGATATCTTAATTGATTTTTTTATTTTATTTTTCAAAACTATGACCGAGCCATGAAGCGCCTACGTATCCTCTTTGAGGAATCAGGTCAAACGTAGTTCCCAATTCCTTTTGTTTTTTTTTTCATTTGACTTTCTTTTTTTTCTTCTTTTTTTCTTTTTTTGTTATCATTTCTCTTTTCTTTTCTCTCTTTTTTTTTTGTTGTTGTTTTCTTTTCTCTCTTTTTTTCTTTTTATCTTCCATGTTTTGTGTTTCTAATCTGTTGTTACCGATTCCGAATGAGGTGTATGAAAGGAAAATAAATAAGGCTCAAAAGGGGTTAACGAAGGATAAAGTGTTTAGGTAGCAGAACAAAATGCCTTCGTCATTCCAGTCTTCAAAACATGCCAAATGCAAACAACATAATTTAAACAAAGATTTGTAGCCTCTTCTAATGGTGCTGGACTTGACAATTATATTCAACATTTGCTTTTTCATTTGTCATTTCTAAAGCACCGTCGGGCGACACTCTCCTTATCATGAACGACCCTCATGCCAATTTGGCAAATCTTGCTTTTAACGGTTTTCTTATGTTTTACTTGCCCCAGTTCCATATGACTCGAGCTCTGTATGATCTCAAACCGTCCTTATCTTTTAACTGTTCTGATCACCTCTCCAGGGTTTTATGATTAACTTTAAAGACTAGGCCCAAACTGTGTGCGCATGTCATGTCACTAGAATCGGCGCTGAACAAAATGACAAAAGGACTAAACGAAAAGATGACGGGAAATAATAAAAGACCGGATTTTGCATTAGACTACCGGTGAAATGGTTTGAATAACAAAACAAACAAAACAAACCAGAATAAAATCCTAAAACAAACTGGACAAAATTTAAACAACCGCTATGACAAAACGGAAAGATAAGACAGTTTGACACAAGACAATATCCGAATTATAACCCTAATAATCCGAACAACAGAAATGACAACAAAATAAGCCACCACAAGCTTCTCTCTTGCTAACCAAGGAACGAAGCGTCCTCCCACTTTATCAAAAACTGGCATCTTAGCCACTGAGCTTTGCATCAATACTGCCAAGACCATTACCAGCTTCAATATCATCAACCTCCGTCAACAAATTCTCGATAGGGTTCGAGTGCTCCATGTCACTGTTATTGATCACAATCCGCCCTTCTTGGATCATTTTCTCTACTTCCCTTTTCAAATTACGACAGCTCTCAATGTTGTGCCCTATGACATTGGAGTGGTATGCGCATCGCGCTGCCGGATCAAAGTTTCTTGCATGTGGATTTGGAGTACATGCGGGGAGTGGCTCAATCAAGCCAGCATGCCTTAGCCTTTCAAACAGACTGGCATAAGATACTCCGATAGGGGTGAGAGCCTTTCCTCGTTTCAGCAACCTCTTTATTCTTGCATGTTGACAGGGCCGGAAACCTGATCCAGATGGCTTTTGGTAGGCTTGTGTGGGTGGGTAGGTATTTCGTGGAGCCGGGTACCTGGAAAGTGAAGTATGGTTTTTAGGGCCAGTGGGAGAGAAGTGGTGTTGGGAAGGGGATAAGTATTGAGAAAACATAGCCGGAGGGCGAGTGATGGAGCTAATCAGGTGGCCGGGAAAGCTATGATAGGCGGTTATATATGGAGAGTGTGGGGGAGCGTCTGGCCTTGTGCTCGGTGTTTGGGTAAGGACAGATTCCAGGAAGCTAGGTGGTGGCGGGGGTGGTGCTGTCTGAGCCACCCACGCCCGATACATATCTGCCACATGTTGTCTCAGCATCTTCACTTCTTCTACCAACCCGTTGTTCCGTTCGACCAGTTGTTGTCGGTCATTGGTACCGACCCACTCTATTCTGAGGTTCTGTGTCATTTGCTTTGCAGGGAGGAGTTACCACAACCAACCACTTTTCTATATATGAACACAGCAAAGAGGAGCCATCACGTTAGTGTTAGGGCATTTGACAGATAATCATATATCAGATATGCAATGCACCTAAGCAGTTAAACCGTTCTATCAGAGATGCGATGCACTCGCGCTTTCCTTTATTTTTCTTTCTCTTTTTTTCTTTTTCAGTGGTGGTCGAATCTTATGGAGATTGCCTACGTATCATGACCCCGCATGAATCAGACCGAGCGTAGTTCGTGCCCAATAAAAGATAAACAATACTAAACATTTTTTTTTCAATTTTCATATTAAAACAAACTGGGTTTCAAAGGTTTGAAGATGACCTACAAAATAGAAAATAAAACAACCCACATATTCTAATTAAAAGATTTACAAACTCCAAAAACAAATGGCCAGCTTCCTTTCTCCGTTTGACAAATGCAACCGAACGGTTATTTTTGCAAACGTGGCCCCTTCCAAATTCCACATGAATTTTGAGGCCGGAGAGGATTATTTTATGACACTTTACAAACTTGTCCGTTCTTTTACGAAAATAGCCTTTCGACAACTAAAAGATACTCTAAGGCTATTTCGGCAAGAACGGTTTAAGACGCGGCCGAAGCTGGCTCGGCTTATTTTTGACAAAAAATCCAAACGGTATTCACCTGACCGCTGACTCTTTTTTTTCTTTTCAAATTACAATAAAAACCTGGTGTTGCAAACACGGCCCTTCAGCGCCTTGGGGACGAAGATTTATAAGGCTGTGTGGGTCAACTACACCAAAAATCCTAAACATGACCCAAAATGTGGCTGTTTATGCAAAGTCAGCCCTCCGGCGTCCCTTTCGGGAACATTTGGCCTGACTTATTTATGACTCTTTTTATCGTTTTTCGAATTAGAAAAGTCAATATTGCAAACACGGCCTTTCAACGTCTCGGGGACGAGGATTTTTAAGGATGTGTGGGTCAACTAGACCAAATCTTAAAAATGACCCGAAGGTGGCTGTTTATGCAAAGTCAGCCTTCCAGCGTCCCTTTCGGGAACATTCGGCTATGTTTTGACAAAACAGCGTCACCCGACCTCTTTATGACAGAATTAAAATTTTGAATGTTTTTTTTTATTTATTTGCTTTTGGCTATTTTAGCAAAAGGTGGGGTTGGACCCGATGAGGGTTGCCTACGTATCTCACATCCGGTGAGAATCAAACCCGCGTAGTTCGAGCAGATCATAAATAAGTAAATGAACTAACTTTTTTTTTATTATTTTATTTTTTTTTTTTTTTGAAGGAAAAACTTATAAAGATGAAAGGGGGCATTTTTGCAAAGAAGAATTTCTAAGAAAATATTTTTTGAATTTTACTTTCAATGAAAGAAATGCCTCTAAAAGTATTTTTGAATTTTGAATTTTCTTTTCAATTTTGAAAGAAAAAGGAAAATATTTTCAGATTTTTTATTTTATTATATTTTTTTTATTTAAAAAAATAATTAAAAAAAACTTTCTAAAGAAGTCAATAATGGAAAATATTTTTGGATTTTTTGTTTTGAAAATTGGGGGTCTAAAAAAACATTTCTAGAAAGGAAATAAAGAAAAATACTTTTTGGATATATATATATATATATATATATATATATATATATATATATATATATATATATATATATATATATATATATATATGCAAAAAAAATAATAATAAAACCACGTTCAACGCAAGACTCCTTTTATTTTTATTTTTGGCATTTTCATAAACAAATAAATAAATAAATAAAACATTTTAAAAACAAGACTTTTTTTTCATTTTCATTTTTCATGGCGAGACAAACTATTTTTTTCTATTTTTTTTCTTGAAAAACAAGACAGAACAAAGCCTTTTTTTCTATTTTTCCTTTGCTTTTAATAAAACAAACTAATAAGACATTTTCTCAAAATTTCGGCAGAGTTTTGACAGTATTTGGGCATTGGATTTTTTCAAAAATAAACAATCAATTCCCTAAGCGCTATTTCTTTTTTTCTTTTTTTTTCAATTTCACAATATTCCTGATATTCAAAAATCGGTCAACACACAAGTCTGAATCAAATAAATGCACAAGTAGCAGCAGGTAAGATGCATCAGGATGGTCATTTTTTGGTACACCTGTCCTTGACAGACCCAACCCCTGTGTTGAGCCTCCAAAGTCAAATGCACGTGATGCAAACAAACGTTCCTACTAGGGATCCGGTATGAAGCTGAGTTATTCTAAGTTCATAACCTGGGTATTTGTTCTAGACTGTGTACCCGAGCGGACAACTCGAGTCGAGGAGGGGGCTACATACCGGGGACCCGCGGGGTCGTCCGGCTTTGTAACTTATCCGGCCTCTTTCTTATTTCAGGTATTGACACTAACAGAATAGGGAGTCTCGACCAGCGAGCTTCTCCCCGGAGGTAAGAAGAGAAGGGTTTCGGCACAGTTTATATACAGTTCACATAATATCAAAGCGGTAAAAGCATCATTTAACACATTAGGCATGTATCATGTAATAAAATCAGATAAAACCAAATATAACAATTCATCTAAGCTCGAATTTCTAACCCTGAACCAGTGGTTCTGGGTTTTCGTCCCCAGCAGAGTCGCCAGAGCTGTCACACCTCCTTTTTCCGCCCAGCGAGGGGCGTAGGGAGTTTTTTCCAATTAAAGGACAATCGAAACGGGATTTATTTATTTATTTCAGGGTCGCCACTTGGGAGATTTAGGGTGTCCCAAGTCACCAATTTTAATCCCGAATCGAGGAAAAGAATGACTTCATATTACAGTCTGCGTACCAGAAATCCGGATAAGGAATTCTGTTAACCCGGGAGAAGGTGTTAGGCATTTCCGAGTTCCGTGGTTCTAGCACGGTCGCTCAACTGTCATATTCGGCTCGATTATCTGATTTAATACATATTGAACTTATGTGCAAATTTTAACTTTTTACCGCTTTCTTAATTATTATTATTATTTTTACAGGGAATTGCAACGTTGTGAAAATGTATCTCAAACCGCGTCACAATCAATGTACCCGTGGTCGTCGACACACTTTGACTCCGTTGAGATTTGGATTTGGGTCACATAAATGTGCACCCGAGTTTAAGAAAATTAAATTATTAAAGACGCGCCTAAAGCGACTAGCGTATCATCTACTTTGGGTAGGGCCGTGGGATTTTTCTAAACGGTCCATCCCGAAGTCTAAGCAATTTTAAAGCAAATATTTACTGAGGGCCCCGCAATTTTGTATTTTTATTCGGCGAGGCTCATCTCATTCTTATTTTTAAAGGAATTTGCAACGTCGTGGACATGCATCTCGGACCACGTCACAATCAATGTACCCGTGATTAGAGCCACATTTCGACTCCGTTGAGATTTGGATTTGGGTCACATAAATGTGCACCCAAGTTTAAGAAGGTAAGATTTATTAAAATGCGCGCCTAAAGCGATTAGCGTATTATTATTTTGGGTAAGGCCGTGGAGTTTGCTAAGCGGCCTATCCCGAGTTCTAAGTAATTAACACATACATTTTGTGAGGGCCCCGCAATTTGTGCGTTTTATTTGGCAAGGCTCGTCTCATTTTTATTTAAAAGGATAAACCTATAGTTACTACATTTTTTCTATTAAGTTCGTCTCTAAAATAAAAGAAAATCTCTTAATTAATTACATGCTGAAAAACGTAACTTATTAGTTATTAGTTTACGGTTAATGCGAATGGAAAATTGCGATCGAGTTTGTACAAAGAAAAACTGCTTTCATTCTATATTCTATTATTCAATAATACTAGAACATGAGATTGACACACCATAATATCAAAACAGATTAACTATTCTTCGATTAATTTAAGCTAACATTATTAGATGAAGAAGTTATACATATGCAACCTCATTACTCATTAATCAATCCACTACATTTTTATACAAAGAAAGGAAAATTAATATTCAAACACAAATCTAAACAGGAGGAATTCAACAGGAACAAAGCCTTATTAATATTTCATTTTTCGCTTCAAGCCGAGAGTGTACAAATGTGTACCTGGAAATGGCAGTACAAGAACAAAAGAAGGAGAAGTCATCAGCAATAATAACACAGCAACAGCAGGTTCAGCAATACCGCAAAACCAGTAACAACCAGTAGAATAGCCCAGCAACGGATTGAAAAAATCAGCAATACCAAAGTGCAATCGCAGTCAAAGCAGAAGAGAGACAGATACAAGATGCAGTAGTTTACTGATTTTGAATGACACTCGAGAAAAGGCAAAACGGAAATTATTCAAGTGAAAGTTCAAATTGTCTTTCTCTTTTACTCCTTAACACTCTTGAAATTTTCCAGAATGTATTACTCTCAAAAATATTCTCCCAATAATAATCTCTCTAGAAGATAATCCTCTCTAATCTCCTTAATCATCCCCAATCATAATCTTCCTCTTAAAGTGTCAAATGACCATATATATATAGCAAGACCTTTGTCTTGAATCCCCAACCCGGAATTATTCCCCCAAGGGCATGCTTTGTCTCCACTACTTAATGTTTTCTTTATTTTAAACCTTGTCCCCCATGTCTACATTAAATAAATACATCAACCCCAACCCATTATAATTTGTCCCCCATGCCTAACATAAACAAATACAATATTCCCCCACTGCATTATGTCTTGTCCCCCATTATGTTAAACAATTATATCAAACCTCACCCCATTATATTTTGTCCCTCATGCTTAACATAAAGAATACAATATTCCCCCACTACATTATGTCTTGTCCCCCATTATGTTAAACAATTATATCAAACCTCACCCTATTATATTTTGTCCCCCATGCTTAACATAAAGAATTACAATAATGTTCAATTACCAAACTACCCCTCCGACCTTATTGCAATTACCATTTTACCCCGGAACGATACTGCAATTTACCAAACTACCCCCATCAGCTCTAAACAATCAATTAATCATAACTTAACCAAAATATAGCCAAGATGACAAATTTCTCAACAATCTTCGAATAACAAATCACATGAACACGATGAACAACACAACTCCAAATTAATGGAAGTAAATTAACCATATCGGGAACCAATCCTGGTTAACTTAGACCAAAAATGGATGAGCAAGGAGACAACAATACAAACAACAAAATACATGATTAAAACTAAATCAACAAATCAAAAACATGAACTCACATTAAATTATTGGATTAAAAATGAACATCAAACAAAGATGAGCATGAACTAAATCTATTTTTAAACAACAAACATGACGGATTAAATGACTCAAACAACATTAATAATTTCTGGAAAATACATAATAACATGAAACAAATTGAAGAAATAATCAATTAAATTTCAATTTGAATCTAACAAACATTAAACTAACAAATTTTTACCTAAACAATAAAACAAACATGAAATAAACATGAAAAACAACTAATTAAATTTCCATTTGAAATCTAAAAATTAATTTAACAAAACACATAAACAAACTAAAAATTAATTCAAACGATAGACATGAACAAAAAAAGGATCGAACATTTATCGATTTTTAGATCCGAGAATATCAAAACAACATACGGACAAAATAAAACTCAAAATCTACTAACCGGATCGAAACGACGAAGAACTCGAATGGGAATAAATCTGTCCTGACACGATTGTCGCACCAAGACTGCCCTAATGGATCTTGAACTCAACGACGAACTCACCTTCCTTTTAAACTTGACGAACTCAAAACGACGCTCGACGACCTCGACTAAAACTCGAACAAACAAAATGGTGGCAGCAGCATAGCTGAAACAAAATAAGCTGCTCGTCGTGGCAGCAACAACGCAGCAAAACAAGGTGTGTTTGGACGTAGCGAAGCAGAAGCGTCTGGGTCAACCATGGACGACGCAACAGAAGCGATGAAACAGAAGCAACTGGGGTGCGTTTGGTTCGTTTGTGCGAAGAAGATGAAAGCAGCGATGAAGCAGTAGGGGAGGTCGACGGACAGTGGTGAACACAACAGCAACTGGACGTTGGCGAGGCAGCTCGGGGGCTTGAGGTTGAATGCCGAAGCAGCAACAACTGGAGGTGAAGAAGAAGGCTGACGCAGTAGCAGCTGCGTGAGCAGCAGTAGCAACTGGCCATGGCGAGCTGTAGCAGCTTGACGAGGCAGCTGGGATGGAGCAGCAACGACGCAACAGGAGGATGTCGAGCTCAATCTCGAAGAAGATGAAGTGAAGCAGCAGCGCGGCAGCAGCAGCTCGGAGGAAGGCACCCATGGACGTCGAGCTCAAACTCGATGAAGAAGATGAAGACGCAGCTGGGTCGTCCATGGCGAGGGTGAAGATGAAGTCGTGAGGGGTCGTTTGGACGTGAGAATGGAGGGTAGTTGATGAGGAAGCAGCCATGGCTACTAGGGAGGGGAGCTTGGGGTGGTTTAGTTTTGGAGAAGAAGAAGATGGAGGGGGGCGGGTAGTTTTTAGGTTTTTTAGGGTTTTTGGAAAAATGAAAAATGAAGAATAGGAAGGGTTAGGTCATTTTGGGGTTAATGGGGCGGACCGGGTCGACCCGGTTTGAAGTGGACCGGGTCATGGGGAAGGTTGGCCAATTGTTTGGGCCTGGGGTTGAAATTTGAAGAAGTGGCCCAATCCGATTTTTCTTTGTATTTTTGTTCTCTTTTCTTCTTTTATTTTTCTAAAACTAAATTATAAAAGTACTTAAATTATTATAATGAACTAAATTAAGTTATAAAAGCGCAAATTAACTCCCAATAACAATTAACGCACAATTAAGTAATAATTAAGCATAAAATTGTATATTTGGACATTAAATGCTAAAAATGCAAAATATGCCTATTTTTGCAATTTTTAAATTTTTTGTAAAACAAAATTAATTATTAACAATTGTAGAATTAAATCCTACATGCCAAATGTGACATATTTTTATATGTTTTTATTGATTTAACAAATAAACATGCACAGACAAATACAAATAATTATCCAAAAATGCCACAAAATTCTCAAAATTGCACACCAAGGAAAATCATTTTATTTTGAATTTTTTGAGAGTAATTCTCATATAGGGCAAAAATCACGTGCTTACAATAGAAACACCAAAATAACATCTAGAATTACAAATCGGATGCCAAAACGTATGAATTCGACATGAAACTCAAAAACTTCTAAAAACTCTTTCGCGCGTCTGATTCCTATCAAATCAATTCGGAATGACGTAAAAAAAATTGTGCAAGTCATAAATCACCATATGAGACTATTCCCAGGCTTGAAATCCCAAACGGATTTTGATAACACCAAAGCCTACTCTAAACCAAACTTAAATAATTTGAAAACCTTCAATGCGCCAACCTTCAACATTAAGCGCTGAAACGCTCCCAGGTCATCTGAAACTTGATCCGAATATACACCCAAGTTCAAAATCATTATACGAACTTTTTGGGACCGTCAAATCTCGGTTTCGAGATTGTTCACTCAAAATGTTGACTCAAGTCAAGCTTAACCATTATAGGCTGCTATTAAGGAGCTAAGTGTTCTGATTTCAACCTGAACCCTTCCAAACCTAAATCAACCATATCCGCAAGTCATAAAACAGTAAAAGCATATACGAGAAGTCCTAATTAGGGGAATAAAGATCTAAAAAGCAAAACGATCAGTCGGGTTGTTACAAGGATGGTGGTGGTGGTGGTGGTATTTGATAATGGTCAACGATGGCGGAAGTTAGTAATGAATGTGGATGATAGCATCTTAATGAAATTAAATCTTTGTTATAGATCTATCACGACCCTAAACCCGGACCCGATCGTGATGGCGCCTCTCATGAAGACAAGGCTAGCCGACACTTTCCCATTCTAATTTTAAGCAATTAAACAATAAGAATTAAGTCTAAAACGTAATAAATAACCCAAAGGTAAGCAGTTAACCGAACAGTTTGCGGAAAATAAACCCAACATAGCCCGATACCAGGGTGTCACCAGTCATGAGTGTCTATCGATACACTACAAGTTTGAAATGTCTACCAAGTTATCACAGAATAACTGAGAAAGAAGAGGAATGAGATAAAGGGGGAGAAACACGGGACTGCGGACACCAAGCAGCAACCTCATGAACTCCGAAGTCTGCCGGGAGCTCTCAACTCTCGCTAGCAGGATCACCAATGCCTGAATTTGAACACGGGGTACAGGGAGTAAAGTGAGTACTCCAACTCAGAGAGTAATAATCATAAATAAAGACTGAAAGCAAGAAATCATGTAAGGCACATTACAGTCTATAATGAAGTAGTAAAAGCCAGCAGACACTGAATCAGTAAAAATATGTAAAAATCATTTTAATTCAGTTAAACTTCAAGAAATGCCTTATCAACAATTAAGCAGGTAAATGACAGACAATAAGAAAGATAAACATATAAAGGTTCGCCCCTCGGGCACAATATCAACAAATCCGCCCCTCGGGCTATATCTCACATCACAATGGGTACCCGCGCTCACTAGGGGTGTGTAGACTCCTGCAGGGGCCCCTTACGGCCCAAGCGCAACATCAATCCATCTCGTGGCATCATCACTAGGCTCTCAACCTCATATTAACAAGCCACCTCGTGGTGTACATATCTCGAGCCCTCGATCTCATAATCATAATCAGTGTTTCCTCACAACATAGGTCATCGGCCTTACTCAGTCAAAATCTCACAACCACTCGGGCAACAGTAAAACATAGTGCTCAGCCCAAAATATCATTTAAGTGTTAAAGTAGAGTAAACATGGCTGAGTTATGAAAAAAGCAGTAGAATATAGCATGACTAAGTTCAAGTATAAAGTCAAAACAGTGAGGAAATATCAGTAAAAATCCCCTAAGGGTTCAAATAGTTGGCACAAGGCCAAAATATGACATTCAGCCCAAAACATGATGATAGCAAATAGTTTTCAGTCAAATATGCGACAAAAATAGTCATTCGGGATGGACTAAGTCCCAATCCCCAATAGTGCACGACCCCACGCTCGTCATCAAGCGTGTGCATCACCGCAATATAGCACAACGATGTGCAATCTGGGGTTTCATACCCTCAGGACATCATTTACAATCATTACTCACATCAATCCGGTCCAAATCTAGCCCGCGACGCCTTTGCCCCTCGAATCAGACTCCACTAGCGTCGAATCTAACCAAAATTCGAATCACGACATCAAAATATACTAAGGGAACTAAGCCCAAGCGAAAATAATCAATTTACAACTTAAATCCCAAAATTACCAAAACCCGACTCCCGGGCCCACGTCTCGAAATTTGATAAAATTCATATCAATAGATTCCTCATCTCGCCACGAGTTCATACATATCAAAAGTACCAAAATCCGACCACAATTGGTCCCTCAAATCCTCAAGTCTAGGTCTCCAATACCAAGCTCTAGTTTCCCCAATTTTAACCATTAAATTCCATTAATTATAGCTCTAATCCGTGAAAAAATACAATAGGAATGAGTTTTAGGTCCAAAATCCTTACCTCAATGAAGTTCCCTTGAAATCCTTCTTCAAAATCGTCCAAAAAGCTCCAAAGCCGACTTAAAAATGGTGGAATAGCTCAAAAATCGCGAAGGAAACAATTTATATGTTCTGACCCAGGCATTTTCGCATCTACGGTCAATCCACTGCATCTACGGTACCGCTTTTGCGGTCCAAGAGCCGCTTCAGTGGTTTCTCACTTAAACGCCCACTTCCGCTTCTATGATGCACTAGCTGCACCTGCGCCATCGCAGGTACGGTTCACCAACCGCTTCTGCGGTCACAGCCCCCCAACCACTTTCCGCTTCTGCGACCTCCCCTCTCACATCTGCGGCATCGCAGCTGCGGTCCCCAATCCGTAGGTGCGAAAACACCAGAAGCAGAAAATCTGTAACTTCTCTAAAAATTCTCAACTCTCCGTCAACCATCCAAACTCGAGGCCCTCGGGACCTCAACCAAAAGCACAAACATATCCCATAACCTTATTCAAACTTATACCAATCTACAAAACACCTCAAACAACATCAGATTAACTAAAACACATCGGATTCAAGCCTAACTTTCCAAATTCTTCTGAATTACGTTTTTGATCAAAAACCCAACCAAACCACGTCCGAATGACCTGAAATTTTGCACACACATCCCAAATGACACAACGGAACTACTGCAACTCCCGGAATTCCATTCTGACCCCTATATCAAAATATCACCTATCAACCGGAAAACGCCAAAAATCCAATTTCGTCAATTCAAGCATAAATCTACACTGGACCTCCAAAACTTATTCCGATCATGCTCCTAAGTCCCAAATCACCTCCCGAAGCTAACCAAACCCTCAAAACTCACATCCGAGCCCTCTAACACATAAGTCAACATCCAGATTACTTTTTTCCAACTTAAGCTTCCTCAAAAGAAACTAAGTGTCTCAAACCTTACCAAATCCTTTTCGAAGCCGAGCCAACCAACCCGATCACATGTAGAACCGATAGACAAAGTAATAAGAAGTAGAAATGGGGAAAACATAGCGGTTCATGAGACGACTGGTCGGGTCATCATATCCTCCCCAACTTAAACAAACATTCATCCTCGAACGAGTCAAGAAACATACCTGAAACCTCAAACAGATGGGGATATCTGCTCCGCATCTCCCGCTCGGTCTCCCAGGTAGCCTCCTCCACGGGCCGACACCTCCATTGCACTTTCACTGAAGTTATATCCTTTGACCTCAACTTTCGAACATGACGACCCAAAATAGTTATTGGCTCCACATCATAGGTCAAATTATCATCTAACTGAACCGTGCTGAAATCCAGAACATGAGACGGATCCCCAATATACTTTCGGAGCATAGAAACATGAAATACCGGATGCACACTCGACAAGCTGGGTGGCAGATCAAGCTCATAAGCCACCTCCCCAATCCTCCGAAGCACCTCAAAAGGTCCAATGAATGGAGGACTTAATTTACCTTTCTTTCCAAACCTCATAACACCCTTCATGGGTGAAACCTTCAATAGAACCTTCTCACTAACCATGTAGGACATATCCCGAATCTTCCTGTCAGCATAACTCTTTTGCCTCGACTACGCTGTATGAAGCCTCTCCTGAATTACCTTCACCTTTTCTAAAGCATCCTGCACCAAGTCTGTCCCCAATAGCCTAGTCTCACCGGGCTCGAACCAACCAATTAGAGACCTACACTGTTGCCTCTCATACAAAGCCTCATATGGAGCCATCTAAATACTCGATTGGTAGCTGTTGTTATAAGCAAACTCTGCAAGCGGTAGAAACTGATCCAATGACTATCCGAAATCAATGACACAAGCACGCAACATGTCCTCCAATATCTGAATAGTGCGCTCGGACTGCCCGTCCGTCTGAGGGTGAAAAGTTGTGCTCAACTCAACCTGAGTACCCAACTCTAGCTGCACAGACCACCAAAACTGCGAAGTAAACTGAGTTCCCCTATCTGAAATGATGGAAACTGGGACACCACGCAAACGAACAATCTCCTGGATATAGATCTCTACCAACTGCTTTGAAGAATAGGTAGTACACACAGGAATGAAGTGTGCGGACTTGGTCAGCCAATCCACAATCACACAAATAGCATCGAACTTCTTCAAAGTTTGTGGGAGCCCAACTACAAAGTCCATATTGATTCGCTCCCGCTTCCACTCTGGAATATCCATCCGCTGAAGCAAGCCACCCGGTATCTGATGCTCATATTTCACCTGTTGACAATTGAGACACCGAGCTACAAATCCTACAATGTCTTTCTTCATTCTCCTCCACCAATAATGCTGCCTCAAATCCTGGTACATCTTCGCGACACCTGGATGAATGGAATACATCGAGCTATGGGCCTCCTCCAGAATTAACTCCCGAAGCCCATCTACATTGGGCACACATATTCGGCCTTGTATCCTCAACACCCCATCATCACCAATGGTCACATCTCTGGCATCATCGTGCTGAACTTTGTCCTTGAGGACAAGCAAATGCGGATCATCATATTAGCGCTCTCTGATGCGATCATATAAAGAAGACCGATAAACCACACAAGACAATACCCAACTGGGCTCCGAAATATCCAACCTCACGAACCGATTGGCCAAGGCCTGAACATCAACTACAAGAGGTCTCTCCTCAACTGGAATATATGCCAAACTCTCCATACTCACCGTCTTTCGGCTCAAGCCATCGGCCACCACATTGGCCTTTCCCGGATGGTACAATATAGTAAATCATAATACTTTAGCAACTACAACCACCTCCGCTGCCTCAAATTAAGATCCTTCTGCTTGAACAAGTGATGGAGACTATGATGATCATTAAACACCTCACAAGACACACCATACAAGTAATGCCTCCAAATCTTCAACGCGTGAACTATGACAGCCAACTCCAAATCATGAACGGGGTAATCTTTTCATGTGGCTTGAACTGACGAGAAGCATAAGCAATAACTCTACCCTCCTGCATCAATACACAACTAATACCAACTCTCGAAGCATCACAATACACGGTATATGAACCTGAAGCTGATGGCAAAACTAACACTGGAGATGTGGTCAAGGCTGTCTTGAACTTCTAAAAGCTCTCCTTACACTTATCTGACCATACAAATGAAGCACCCTTCTGAGTCAACTTGGTTAAGGGTGATGCGATAGATGAGAATCCCTGAACAAACCAGCGATAATAACCCGCTAAACCAAGAAAGCTACGAATCTCTGTGGCAGAGGACGGTCTAGGCCAACTCTAAACTGCCTCTATCTTCTTCGGGTCAACCTGAATACCCTCGTTGGACAGCACGTGCCCCAAGAAAGCCACTGAACTAAGCCAAAACTCACACTTGGAGAATTTTGCATAAAGCTTCTCCTTCCTCAATCTCTGCAACAAAACTCTTAAATGCTCCGCGTGCTCCTCCTGACTATGCGAATACACTAGAATATCATCAATGAAGACTATGACAAACAAGTCGAGATAAGGCCGGAACACGCTGTTCATCAAATGCATGCTCGTTGTTGGGGCATTAGTTAGCCCAAAAGACATCACCAAGAACTCATAATGACCATATCGGGTCCTGAAAGCCATCTTAAGAATATCCGAGTCCCTGATTTTCAACTGGTGATAACCTGAACGGGCATCAATCTTGGAGAACACTCTCGCTCCCTGAAGCTGGTCGAATAAATCATCAATACGAGGCAGAAGATACTTATTCTTAACTGTTACTTTGTTCAACTGCCTATAATCAATGCACATCCTCATAGTGCCATCCTTCTTCTTCACAAATAGAACTAGCTCACCCCAATGTGACACACTAGGCTGAATGAACCCCTTATCAAGGAGTTCCTGAAGCTGCTCCTTTAACTCCTTCAAATCCGCTAGTGCCATATGATACAACAGAATAGAAATGGGCTGAGTGCCCGGCACCAGGTCAATACCAAAATCAATATCCCTGTCCGGTGGCATGCCCGGCAGGTCTGCAGGAAACACATCGGGAAAATCCCTCACAACTGGAACAGAATCAATACTAGGAGTCTCTGCACCGACATCCCTCACAAAAGGCTAGATACGAAAGACAACCCTTCCCAACCATACGTTGGGCTTTCAAGAATGAGATTACTCTACTGGAAACATAATCAGTCAAACCTCGCCACTAAATTCGTGGCACACCCGGTATAGCCAATGTTATTGTCTTAGCATGACAGTCCAGAATAGCACGACACGGAGATAACCAATCCATGACCAAAATAACATCGAAATCCATCATACATAATAGTAAAAGATCCACTGGGGTCTCCATACCCCTAATAGTCACTACACACGACCGGTACACATGGTCTACAATAACAACATTGCCCACCGGGGTATATACATGAACAGGTGAAACAAGAGACTCACGGGGCGTACCCAAATAATGAGCAAAGTATGATGACACATAAGAAAAGGTGGAACCGGGATCGAATAATACAGAGGCATCTCTGTGGCAGACTCAAACAATACCTGTGATAACAGCATCAGAAGCAATAGCATCAGGTCTGCCTGGAAGTGCATGAAAACGGGCCTGACCGCCACTTGATCGGCCTCCCCCTCTAGGAAGACCCCTAGCTGACTAACCTCCACCCCTAGCACGCTGGGTGGGTGGTGGTGAAGTAACTGGCACTGAAGCCGATGGTTGACTCCTTTACTGAGATGAACTCGCAAGACGACGAGAGCACTACCTCCACATATGACCCATCTCTCCACACTCATAACAACTCCCAAGTGCTGGAGAAGGGGACTCAAGGGAACCCCTAGCACCGGAATGACTAGCAGATGCACTCGGCATAGAAGAGTTCTGAACTAATAGAGCACGGGACGAACTCTGAGCTGGAAGGGCACTAAGTGATGACTGGCCCTGATGAAAACTGTGAGAACCATGACCCGATGATGCCCCATGATAACTTGGGTGAGCTGGTTGAGCATTCCTGAATGGACGGCCTCTACCGTGCTGAAACTGACCTCTCGAAGGAGAACCACTATAACTACCAGATCCTCAAGGCCTCTTGGCCTCCCTCTCCTCTCGCTCCTGGCAATGAAAAGACTCAATCTCACGGGCAATATCCACAACCTCCTCGAGAGTAGCACCAGGCACCCTCTCCTTGGTCATGAGAATACGAAGCTGATAAGTGAGGCTATCAACAAACCTCTTAATCCTCTCTCTCTCTGTCGGAACTAACCAAATAACATGACGAGCTAATTCAGAGAACCTCATCTCATACTGCGTCACAGTCATCTCTCCCTGACGCAACCACTCAAACTCCCTACACAGCTCCTCTATGTGAGACTGCGGCACATACTTCTCCAGAAAGAGAATGGAGAACTGCTGCCAGGTAAGGGGTGCTACTCCAACAGTCCTATGCCTCTCAAAAGTCTCCCACCAAGTGAAGGCAGCTCCAGAAAACTGATAAGTAGTGAAAGCGACCCCGCTGGTCTCCAGAATACCTATTGCACGAAGCATCCTCTGACACTTATCCAAGAAACCCAACGCATCCTCGCCCTCTAGTGGCCATAGCTGGTGGTACTGGTGGTCGTCCATCCTGGCCGGTAGTGCGTGTCCTCACCATCTGTGAGAGAATAGAATGACAGAAATTTAGTACCCGGATCAACAAATTCGCACTACAAAAATTTCAAGAATATGAAGTTTTTCCTAAAGGTTCTGCAACCTCTCGAGGATAAATACAGACGTCTCTGTACCGATCCATGAGACTCTACTAAACATGCTCATGACTCGTGATACCTATGTAACCTAGGCTCTGATACCAACTTGTCATGACCCTAAACCCCAACCCGGTTGTGATGGCACCTCTCATGAAGACAAGGCCAGCCGACACTTTTCCATTCCAGTTTTAAGCAATTAAACAATAAGAATTAAGTTTAAAATGTAATAAATAACCCAAAGGTAAACAGTTAACCGAACAATTTGCGGAAAATAAACACAACACAACCCGATATCGGGGTGTCACCAGTCATGAGCGTCTATCGATACACTACAAGTCTGAAATGTCTACCAAGCTATTACAGAATAACTGATAAAGAAGAAGGAATGAGATAAAGGGGGAGAAACACGGGACTGCAGACGCCAAGCAGCTACCTCATGAACTCTGAAATCTGCCAGGAGCTCTCAACTCTCGCTAGCAGGATCAGCAACGCCTGAATCTGAACACGAGGTGCAGGGAGTAAAGTGAGTACTCCAACTCAGTGAGTAATAATCATAAATAAAGACTGAAAGCAAGAAATCACGTAAGGCACATTATAGGCTATAATGAAGCAGTAAAAGTCAGTAGATAGTGAATCAGTAAAGATATGTAAAAATTATTTTAATTTAGTTAAACTTCATGAAATGTCTTTTCAACAATTAAGCAGGTAAATGACAGACAATAAGAAAGATAAACACATAAAGGTTCGCCCCTTGGGCACAATGTCAATAAATTCGCTACTCGGGCTATATCTCACATCACAATGGGTTCCCGCGCTCACTGGGGGTATGCAGACTCCTGGAGGGGCCCCTTATGGCCCAAGCGCAATATCAAGCCATCTCGTGGCATCATTACTATGCTCTCGGCCTCATATCAACAAGCCACCTCGTGGCATACATATCTCGGGCCCTCGGCCTCATAATCATAATCAGTGTTTCCTCACAACATAGGCCCTCGGCCACTCGGGCAATAGTAAAACATAGTGTTCAGCCCAAAATATCATTTAAGTGTTAAAGCAGAGTAAACATGCCTGAGTTATGAAAAAAAAGTAGAATATAGCATGACTGAATTCAAGTATAAAGTCAAAACAGTGAGGAAATATCAGTAAAAATCACCTAAGGGTTCAAATAGTTGGCACAATGCCAAAATATGGCATTCAACCCAAAACATGATGATAGCAAATAGTTTTCAGTCAAATACGCGGAAAAATAGTCATTCGGGATGGACTAAGTCCCAATCCCCAACAGTGCACGACCTCACGCTCATCATCAAGCGTGTACGTCACCGCAATATAGCACAACGATGTGCAATCCAGGATTTCATACCCTTAGGACATCATTTACAATTATTACTCACATCAATCTGGTCCAAATCTAGCCTGCGACGCCTTTGCCCCTCAAATCGGACTCCAGTAGCGTCAAATCTAACCAAAATCAGAATCACGATGTCAAAATATGCTAAGGGAACTAAGCTCAAGCGAAAATATTCAATTTACAACTTAAATCCCAAAATTAACAAAACCCGACCCCCGGGCCCACGTCTCAAAATTCGATAAAATTCACATCAATAGATTCCTCATATCCCCACGAGTTCATACATATCAAAAGTACCAAAATCCGACCACAAATGGTCTCTCAAATCCTCAAGTCGAGGTCTCCAATACCAAGCCCTAGTTTCCCCAATTTTAACCCTTAAATTCCATTAATTATAGCTCTAATCCATGAAATAATACTATAGGAATGAGTTTTAGGTCCAAAATCCTTACCTCAATGAAGTTTCCTTGAAATCCTTCTTCAAAATTGTCCAAAAAGCTCCAAAGCCGACTTAAAAAATGGTGGAATAGCTCAAAAATCGCGAAGGAAATAATTTATACATTCTGACCCAGACATTTTCACATCTGCGGTCAATCCACCTCATCTGCGGTACCGCTTTTGCGGTCCAAGAGCCGCTTCTACGGTTTCTCACTTAAACGCCTACTTCCGCTTCTGCGATGCACTAGCTGCACCTGCACTTCACAGCCTCCCAGCCACTTACCGTTTCTACGACCTCCCCTCTCGCATCTGCGGCATCGCACCTGCGGTCCCCAATCCGCAAGTGCGGAAACACCAGAAGCAGAAAATCTGTAGCTTCTCCAAAAATTCCAAACTCTCCATCAACCATCCGAAATCACCCTGAGGCCCCCGGGACCTCAACCAAAAGCACAAACATATCTCATAACCTTATTCAAACTTATACCAATTGTAGACATGTGATTTTTGACCCTACTCAAGATTTTTATATTTTAGCACGTAAATATTTAATTTAGGCCTAATATCGCTATTTCAACTAATTTTGACTCTTCTACTTTATTTTATTACAAAAAAAATAGATTCATTAATGTTTTGTAGTCATTTTTAATCTTGAAAAATACCAAAAATAGTTTTGTTTTAACGGTCAGTCTTATTTTAATAGTTATTTTACTTAAGTAGGATTAATTAATAAATGAGATCATATTTTTAGTCTTGTTCGGGGGAAAGAATAAAATTTGGGCTCAAGCGACTCATTTTTAGGCTTAGTTTTGGACCTAGCCCATTATTTTCAAGCCCATAATTCCTAGGCTCATACCCCTAACCTAATTCCTACTCTGATATAGTAGTACCTAACACCTAAAAAATAAACTAACGCCTAAGAATAGAGAACAACCGCAATTGAGGATTGGGATCTGACTCCCATCTTCTTTTTCCTTAAGGCCATCTCCAACCTTGCCCCCATCCCCCATAATGGGGGAAATATTTGGGGGAATTTAGCTCCAACCCTCCCCAATTTTTGTCCCCAAAATGGGGGATGAATAGTGTTCCCTCAAATATGGGGGTACACTATTCATCTCCCCCATTACTATTCATCACTTTTTATTATTATTTTATTATTTAATCTTTTAATTTATCTCTTTATATATACCTAATTATGTTTATGTAATGCCTTTATAATATTAATATTATATCTTAACTTTGGTGTATAATTTTGATAAATTAATTTTCGTGCATTTATTATTTTTATGTAGAAATGGCAGTAGATAAAAATCAACGATTTCAAGAATTTTTATTTCGACATAGAAGAATTAAGAACAAAGATGCTTATTTTTGCACTTCGTAATGCATTAATAGATCATTTATGGGAGAATACTAGAGGTTGAAATTGAATATTTATCTAGTATTTCGAATGAATTTTATCGTTATGTAATATGTATTTTATTAATCTTGTATCGCAATGATTTCACTTTTATTTGAATTATTAGTTAATCTATATAATTGCTTACAAATTATATTATTTAAAATTTTATGGAATTGTTTTAATTATGGAAATTACAAATTAATAAAAATAAAAGATAGAATTTGTTTAATGGAAATTAAAAAATGAAATTGAAATGAAAGATAATAATATAATATAGAAGAATTAGAAGAATATAAAAATGTTTGGGGAAAAAATGGGGGAATGATTGGAATAAGTTGTTCCCAAAATGGGAAAATGGGGACAAAAAATAAGGTAAAGGCATGCCCTAACGACGAAAATCAACAGGGCATGAACAGAAAACGCTAACGCCTTTTACACAATAACGACCCCACCCCTCAGCATCTTCTTCTTCGTGACCCTCACCCAAGAACACCCACCAGCAGCCAAACACCGGCCACCTCTCAAAAAAGCACACTATACACACACAGTCGAAAATCAGAAGAAAACAAAAAGAAAATCAAAAGAAAAACTATTTTGCTCCTTCACTTCAAATTTCGAATTTCTGTTTCAAAATGGTTGGAGTTTGATTGAGTTTGAAACCCCCATCAAGATCTGTGAGGAGGTCCTCGTCTAGTCGTACGTCGAGGTTGTTCGTTCGAGTTTGTTCGAGCTTCACGGCGAAGTTTCGAGTTCGGGTTAGCAGAGGTCTTGCTAGTGTTGTTGATTTATTTCTCGGTCGAGTTCTAGTCATTTGTTGATCAACTGTAATTTCGGCCATTTATGGAAAAGATCCGGCTGGGTTTTAATATTCCGGCGATGTTGTTCGTTGGAGGCTTTATATTTACTTGAATATTGAAGAACGTTTGCAGCTATTCAAGGCCATAACCGCGGCAATTTTGTCAGCGATCAGTGATATAGTGGCTCAAAAAATCACTAGCGTTAAGAGGCTTCAAGTCAGACGTTTTTTTTTTCTGAAATTGGTACTGTTTTCATGGTTTCCTTTTAAATACACCCGTTTACTTCTCCTTTCCTTTTTCTTTTCGTGTGTGCGGTGGAAATCTTAATTGCTGATGATTTTATACCCTTTTGATAGAAGAAAATATAGTAACATCTTAGTTTTTGTTACCCTTCCTTTACTTGCAATTTGGTGTATAAATAGTTTGCCATGTAAATTACTATTTATGTGGAAAATTGGCAAACTAAAGATCATGTACACGGCTTTTGAAACTGATCCATTAGGCGTACATTTGTTCTAATGACTGTTAAGTAAGATTTTTGAAATTTTTAACTTTTTTTTTGTGTTCTAATGATTTTACTTTCCATAACTCTTATTGCTTTATGGTAATCTCAAAGATTAGGAAAATAATTCAAATGTGCTAGTTATTTTAGGTGCGATTAATAAGTTATCGTATCCATGGGTACGATTTCCGTGGCATGGTTACGATACGTGAGTCTCAATTCGGAGGTGCATTTCATGTGACCCGATTAGAAGTCCTTTGAAATAATTTGAGGCGTATCATGCCAAACAAAATTTATAATTCATGGCCCTCATAAGACTAGATTCAAGAACTAACCCCTTTTAGTTAAAATAATTTGAGGCATGTCGTGCCAAATAAAACCCCTAAGCCTATGACCCACACAAAACTAGTTAGCTTTTATAGAAAATTAGTAAAATTTATTCGCGCTTCGTATGATTCTAATAAGTGAGTATACAAAATATTCTTTTGTGAATTTAATTGAGATAGAATAAATAGAAGTTTTATTTATAAGCATATGAACATTGATTTTGTAAGTTTGTTATCATAACTATAATATTTTATCTTTGTAGACAGCTTATCAACTTGCCGCATGATGTTATTCACTTCCATTTTAATTTGTGCAATAATTGAGTTTGGCATTGGAATTCCACCGAAGTTGTAACTCTTCCATCATCTTTGTTAAGAGGTCGTCTATATGCCAGTTAAATACTGTAAGCCTTAGTAGTTGAAAAGGTAAGTCACGCTTTTGAAATTTTAACTAAATTGTTGTTTTGGAGGTTTAAAATTTTTAACCAAACATAAATGTATGCAGTATGGACACATTGGTGAGAAAAGTTGTTCCAACATATTATATTGAAGAAAAAAAGATAATGAAAATCCCCTAGACTTTCCAAGCTATTTAATTGTCATTGGTCATTACTGATATTTATTAGTAATTGTATTTAAAGATTTTGTGGCGTACTTACATCCTTTTGCCTTTCCTTTCTTATCATAAAATGATGTTCATTATAATAGTTCACTAATATAAATAATCATTTAATATTGATTAATTCGTAACTGAACTTGACACTTTTGAATATAAAAAACTATAATGTAAACTTTTCTGCTTTTGTTCCGTTTAAATGCTATTCCTAATTAATATATAAACAATTGTAATAATAATATTTATGTGTGATTGAATTTACAAAATATTGAGTTTTACTTAGGAGGAAAATAAAAAAAAAATAACAAAAAAGATGCATATGTTTTCTAGTCTAAATATGCGCTACGTAATCTCTTCAAACACCAAAACTATATAATATAGATATAAATTAGTCAGTGTATTTAGAGATTATTGGGATTTCATGAGGGAAAAAAACAGCTAAAAAGTTTTTCTAATATTATTATAAATATTTTATTGGGGAAGGGAAGGAAAAAGAGAGAAAAAAAGAAGTGAAAAAGCCACTAAGAAAGTATTCAAATAAATAAAATCAAACTTATTTATGCCATTCGTAGTTAGATCTTAATCAGATTCTCGTTCTCATTGTCATTAAATTAAACAACGTACCCAAACAAACTATTTTGCAGCAAATTAATCAGGAACCCCGTTAATAGTTTTTGAAGAAAACCTAACTAACAGGAATATTTCAGTCGTGACTTATTGGCAAGTGAGTAGTGAAATTGCTTATTCGAAGTTTTACCTAGACATGTACTTGGATGATTTGGGCAATATCACTATGATTATGTGTGAAATTCTACAGAGGCTATGTTTGTACTCAATAATTTGAGGCGTGCCATGCCAAATAAAACCCCTAAGCCGATGACCCTCACAAAATTAGCTAGCTTTTATAGAAAATTTGAGGTGTGCCATTTTCATTAGATAACCCATGACCCTCATGTAATTAATACTAACTCTTTTAAAAATCGGGGTGTGCTATCAATTGAACTTCCATGGCCCTCACAAACATTGTTATTAATTTGAAATCTCGTAGTTGCTTTAGGCGCGCTATTTTGAATGAATTTCCTTTATTTATCTAAATTTGGGTGTGCATTTCATGTGATCCAAATCCAAATCTCAACAACGTTAGATAAAATATGTCGCGGACCGCGGGTGCATTTCATGTGGCATGGTCCAAGGCGTATTTTAAATAGCGTTGAATCTTCTTAAAAATAATTAAAAGCGGTTAATGAATTAAAATCTACCATAGGCTAAAACATGTATTAAAATCAGATAATTGAGCTAAAAATAACAATTGAGCGACCGTGCTAGAACCACGGAACCCGGGAATGCCTAACACCTTCTCCCGGGTGAACAGAATTCCTTATCCGGATTTCTGTGTTCGCGGACTGAAAACATAGTCAATCTTCCTCGATTCGGGATTTTGAATCGGTGACTTGGGACACCATAAATTATCTCAAGTGGCGACTCTGAATAAATAGAATAATCTCGTTTCGATTGTCACTTTAATTGAAAAAAACTCCCTTATACTCCCTTCTCGGTGTAGTAAAAAGGAGGTGTGACACCAATCTTCAAAACACCTCAAACAACATCGGATTAAAAAAAACACATCGGATTCAAGCCTAAGTTTCCAAATTCTTCCGAATTACGCCTTTGATCAAAAACCCAACCAAACCACATCCGAATGACCTGAAATTTTGCACACACATCCCAAATGACACAACAGAACTACTGCAATTCCTGAAATTCCATGACCCCTATATCAAAATCTCACCTATCAACCGAAAAACGCCAAAAATCTAATTTCGCCAATTCAAGCCTAAATCTACACCGGACCTCCAAAATTCATTCTGATCACGCTCCTAAATCCTAAATCACCTCCCGAAACTATCCGAACCCTCAGAACTCACATCCGAGCCCTCTAACACATAAGTCAATATTTGATTGACTTTTTTTTTTCAACTTAAGTTTCCTCAAAAGAGACTAAGTGTCTCAAACCTTACAAAATCCTTTTCGAACCTGAGCCAACCAACCCGATCACATCTAGAATCGATAGACAAAGCAATAAGAAGCAGAAATGGGAAAAACGGAACGGTAACTCATGAGACGACTGGTCGGGTCGTCATAAGATCTTAACAATACAGACTTATTTAGACTCATTAAGTGCTTGTGAAGTGAAAGAACAAACACACTTAATGATTAAGATATGAATGATTAAGATTTAGACTTTAAAAATAAATTCACTTGATGTCTAAAATATGAATGATTAATATCCAGAACCCCATTAAATACAAAGAAATGAGCATGTAGAAGCATGTGAGTCCCATGTATTACGTTGGGATACTCCATAGTCCAATTAGAGCGACATTAGGTAAATAGTTTGGTGGCCAAACATATCTCATTTCACTATAATATGTTTGGGGGGCCAAATTTGACCGTTTCACCATAAATGATTGAGGGCCAATTAAAAGGTATGAAGAGAATATCAATGGGGTGGGAGTTTCGTCATACAATCTTGCCTAGAACGTTATATGAAGTCCGCAGATGCATGAAGACCAACTATGGCGGAATAGAGTAGGAAAAAATGAAGGTAAAACTACAGAGTATAACCGCTAAAAAATGTAATAGTTAATAAAATGTATGATATTATTTTATATTTTTTTATATATTTAGCTAACGGATGATATTATTTTTAGTCGACCAGCCAAACGTGTAACTTGCCCAAAAAGGAGGAAAGAAGAAGACTAGAAGAGTGTGCGAGTCGAAATAGGAACTTGCAGAATACAAAATAACAATAGTATCACGAAGTTAACACTCAAATAACAACAACAACAACCCAGTATAATCTCACTTAGTAAACGTTATATGAAGTCCGCAGATGCATGAAGACCAACTATGGCGGAATAGAGTAAGAAAAAATGAAGGTAAAACTACAGAGTATAACCGCTAAAAAAAATAATAGTTAATAAAACGCATGATATTATTTTATATTTTTTATATATTTAGCTAACGAATGATATTATTTTAGTCGACCAGCCAAACGTGTAACTTGCCAAAAAGGAGGAAAGAAGAAGACTAGAAGAGCGTGCGAGTCGAAATAGGAACTTGCAGAATACAAAATAACAATAGTATCACGAAGTTAACACTCAAATAACAACAACAACAATAACAACCCAGTGTAATCTCACTTAGTGGGGTCTGGGGAGGGAAATGTGTACGCAGACCTTCCCCCTATCCTGGGGTAGAGAGGTTGTTTCCAAATAGACCCCCGACATCCTTCCCGCCAAGAAATTCCCATCTCGCTCTTGGGAAGACTCGAACTCACAACCTGTTGGTTGAAAGAGGTTGCTTACTGATGTTTAGCTTAAAGTATATATATTTTTATGTATATCTCCTCATATCTTACTCTTGTTTTGTGAATTTGGGATGTTAAATGCTATGAATTATATTAATTTGAAGTGTTTTTAATTGTAGGAATGATTCTGGAGCAATTGGGGGCAAAACGTGCAAGATTTGAAGCTAAAACAAACAAAATCGGAAAAGGAAGCCAGTTGGGCGCCACAGGCAATGCCTGGCGCCACAGGTGGCGCCAAAAACAGTATGCACAAATTTGGGGGCACTGTGGACGGTGCCTGGCGCCGGGCTGGGCGCCGGTGACACGAATTGTGTCCTATTTCGCCCGGGACATGGTTTATTCGACCCTAGACTTATCCAACACGTATAAAAGGAAGACTAAGCCTAATTTTGGAGGGGGAGACGCACTTTGGAGCAAATATACACGCAAGAAACATTGAGGAGAAAGAACATCTCAGAATTCTTCATCCTTTCTAGTATTTTCAATTAATCAAAACTTATGCAATTGTTTGATTACATCATGAGTGGCTAAACACCCATTGTTCTGGGGTTGTGATTTAGCCATGAATATTGTTGTTTGACATTAACTTAACCTTGATTATAATTTACCAAAATATGATTGTTTCTTTAATTCTGTGTTTAATTGCTTAATTGCCTGGTCAGCAGTTAGGTTCTATTTACTATCTATCTATGCTTGGAAAAGTCGTGTTTAGATTAGAGAAGAATTGAAGAGAGCACGATCTTAACCGTCAGGGGGAGCAGATTTGTGGTTAGGATAGGAATATACCTAGTCACCGTGCTTAATTAAATATCCTGACTTCAACCAATACTTGAACTGTGTGTCTCCGTTCTTCAGGCGGACTCCTGACATCAGACTTGAAAAGTGTAAGCACGTGATTTTTGCTTCACGAACAATCACTCCAAAAGAAATCAAAATAATTGCAAATGGCCTCGCCGTACAAATTTTCAATTTTTACATGACATGTGCTGGTAGTCCTTTATGTTTCTATCCATTTTTCATTGAATCTTATCAAACAAAAATACAAAATAAGTATGCCGTGTATAATCGGGCCGTAATTCGGTTTTTTTAAAAAAAAAGAAAATTCACAAAAATATGCAGCTTTTATTCTAGGCTGTGATTTAACCATTTTTAAAATTTTAGTATGTGTGTGATAATTATTTAGGTGTTGATTAATGGGTGTTTTAAATTCATTTTAATTTAGTTGTATTTTAAAATCAGAAAAAAAAAAGAGAAAAGAAAAAAAAAGTGAAGAAATCGGATTGGGCCCCAAAATGAGGCCCAAAGCCAATGCAAGACCCAGTCCAAGCCAGGCCTGCCCAGGCACATCCCGAAACGACGCCGCATAAGGCGTCTGATCTGAGCCGTTCAATCACACTCATCCAATGGTCCACATCCGCACCCGTAACCCGACCTGTTTAGCCGGTTCAACCCAACCCCTCACTTAAACCCAAACGACCCCGTTTCTATACCAAACGACCCCGTCTCACCCCCCACCATCGGATCCAAGCCGTTGAGATCATCTGATCTAACGGCCCAGATCCAATCCCCTATTCCGTATATAAGCCCTCTATCATACCCCACGCCCCCTATCCAAACCCCCCTTCACTCATCTTCTTCACCAAACCCTGAACCCCGAAACCCTAACAGCCGCCATGGCTTCCCTTTCACCAGAACCCGGCGGCAAGGATGTCGGTGACCACCCCCTTAACACCCCTGATGCACCTCACCACCCCAAACCCGAATCTGCTACCCCTAGCCTCGAATCACCTTCCTTCATCTCGAATCTCGATTTGAAGATTCGAGGCAAAACTCTGACCTACACCAAACCTCACCATATTCGTACCAGACACTCCCCTGACCTCCCTCGTGACCAAACCAAGCTTGGTTTGGTCCGAATCTACCCACAACTCCTAGAACCTCAAATCTGAAGATCCAAACCCTAGAACACCAGAACCTGGGGAATCTGACTTGTTTCATAGAGGGTTTGGGGTCTAATAGACTTTAATCAGGGTGTTCTCAACCGAGAACACCCCGATTAAAGTCTGTTCGGCTTCAAAAGGCCAAATCTGATTCGGACCTGGGTCGACTTTTCTTAAAAGTTTTCAGTAAGTTTTTCTTTTCTTTTTATGTTTCATTTGCGTGCTGATTAAGTTTATTAGCATGTTTCTATTGTGTTTGTTTGGTATTTTCTGGTATTTTTCTTAATTCCTTCCATCTCTGTCAAAGACCTTTTACTTGGTCGTTTGTTCTTCTATGTATGTGAATACATCTGGTGATATACATGCTCGTCAATTAGATTAGTCGTCCAATAGTTAATTCATATAGGTTCCCAGTAATTGAACAAAAGTTGTCTGAAGCCATTCAGGACCCTGTACGTATTGTTTATATGAACGACTGATTATTATGTATTACTATTAGTATAGTCGAGTCGATATACGTCGTCAATTAGTTCAGTTTGGAATGGCGATAATCTGATCTTTGTCATTGGTTTGTCTGCTGAGATTTTGTTGAATTCAATTAGGAACTGAGTGTGTTGCCTGAGATTTGTTCAAATTGAATCAAAAAACATTTGAGGGTGTGTTATAGTTGCAGTTCAAGCTGTGGTTTTTAAATGGATAACATGTTCTCTTGGTTTAGATTGTGGGCAGCATGTGTATGGTCAGTTGTTAAGGAATTAAAATAATTGGACAGCATGTGCTGTCAGATTATATTCCTGCTGCCCATGCTTTGGCTAAATAAATAAGAGATTAGGACACTTTAACAACAAAATAGAGAGGGGCTGTCAGGGATCTCATGGGAGGTTTGTTTATTTAAAATAGCTGAGTGGAAAAACAGCAGGGAGGGGGAAATTCTGAGTTGTCAAACAGACTGTAAAGTGTTGAGTTTAGGCTATAAAAAGAGGCAGACCTTCCATTAGAAGAGGATTTTGGAGCCTGGAGAGAAGGTTTTCTTAAAAAACTGAAAGAAAGAAACAAAAAGAAATCTCAGAACATTGTAACAAAGACTGTATGAAAACAGCATAAGAATTTAAGCTGGCCAAGCTGTCTTGGCCAATTGCTGTTGGTTATTTGCCGAACTGTGTGTGATTGTTAAACTGTTGGTGCTGTTACATTCAATATTCTGGGCTTCCCGCTGTTGTTTTCTACTATGTTTCTTGGATTTGTTTGTTTGGTGCTCGACCAACTATTGGGTTTTCCTTGTGGTGGAAACTGCTGCTGTTTGCCTGTGGACTATTACTGCATTGCTGCTGTGTTGTTGTTGTTTGTCTGTTGTTGCTGTTGTTTGTTGCATACTACTCAGCTGATTACTCTCCTTCTTCCTTTGTTTTCCTTACCAGGTACACGACTAATACACTACCAATGTAATTTGAAAGTCGATCATGAATACAAAAGAGAAGAGTTGAAGATGTTATTTTATACATAGCCTGTTATATTAAATACCATGTGATGTATAATAGTTTACGTTTTTGCTTGGATACTGGAGGCAGCCCTCATGCTTAGTGAATGTTAATGTATGGTAGTTTGATTTCAGATTGTGTATATAGGTTGGTAGACAAAAGGATTCACGGTACAGTAGGGTAGATATTAGACTTTAGCCAATTTTATTCAGCATGCCATTAAATTCCTGTCACACATAAAGCTATCCATTGTTAAGCTAATTTCATTCCCTTTTGATAAACTGCCCTGTTATAACTGATAAACCACCCCTGTAGAACAAAAACACAAGTTTCCGGCCTCAACCTCACGAAGGCCGAGCCCAATTCGAAACGGCCCAAGCAGGCCTTCACCAGAAAAATCGGTGGCCCAGACCTGGCGAATCCTACATAAGCTGGGTTTGGGCCCATGAGGTCCAATGAGCTGCCCACGGGCGTGGACATGTTTTCTTATTCTGCAAAGGCTTTCGGAATTCCATTATAAATAACCTGCAAGCATATAATTGAGTAAGATCATTTTACTTTCAATTGGTAGAACAAATGCGACAAGAAAACATAGCTGCTATAGGATATCCTTTTAAAAAATAAAAATGAGACGAGCCTCGCCAAATAAAACGTATAGATTGCGGGGCCCTCACAAAATGTATGGTTTAATTAGAATTCGGAAGGACCGTTTAGCGAATTTCACGGTCTTCCCAAAATAATAACGCGATAGTCTCTTTAGGCGCGTGTTTAATATTTTACTTTCTTAAGCCTGGGTGTGCATTTCATGCGACCCGTATCCAAATCCCAAAACATCAAATAAAACGTGTTCTGGATTGTGGGTGCATTTCATGTGACGCAGTCTAAAGACGTGTTTTAAGCGATGTTCACATTTCTTTTAAAAACAATAATAATAAAGCGGTTAAAAGATAAAATTTGCACATAAGTTCATATTTGTATAAAATCAGATAATCAAGCCGAATATAACAGTTGAGCAACCGTGCTAGAACCACGGAACTCGGGAATGCCTAACACCTTCTCCCGGGTTAACAGAATTCCTTATCCGAATTTCTAGTACGCAGACTGTAATATGGAGTCATTCTTTTCCTCGATTCGGGATTAAAATTGGTGACTTGGGACACCCTAAATCTCCCAAGTGGCGACTCTGAAATAAATAAACCAATCCCGTTTCGATTGTCCTTTAATTGGAAAAACTCCCTTGTACCCTATCGGGTACGGAAAAAGGAGGTGTGACAGCTCTGGCGACTCCGCTGGGGATTCTAGTGACCCAGAACCACTGGTTCAGGGTTAGAAATTCGAGCTTAAATAAATTGTTATATTCAGCTTTATCTGATTTTGTTACATGATCTGTGCTCAATGTGCTAACTAACTGCTTTACCGCTTTGATATTTTGTGAACTGTATATAAATTGTGCCGAAACCCATATCCTCTCTGAGTCTTCTAAATCATGAAGAAGGGCGTACTTCGTACGGCTTCTTTTCTGTATAGTGTCAAATCCCAATTTAGAACGAGGTTCGGACAAGTTGCTAAGCCGGTGAAGCTTCTGTATTCCCGGTACGCTGCCCCCTTCGGCTCGAGCTGTCCGCTCGGGTAAGCCAGGTCTAGAACAAACACCCAGGTTCTGAACCTAGAATAACTTAAATTCATGTCGGATCCCTAGTAGGAACGCTTATTTGCATCATGTGCATTTTTGACTTAGGGGACTCAACACAGGGGTTGGGTCCGTCCAGGAATAGCAACTTGAAACAGAAGAGGCCATCCTGACGCATCCTACTCATTGCTTGTGCATTTATTTGCTTCGAACATCCATGATGACCGGTTTTGAATGTTGGGAAATTTTTACAAAAAAAAAATGATGACAAAGTTCAAATAGAAGAGAAAATGGGTATATTTATTTTTATAGTTTGTTTTACTAAAAAACAAAGGAAAAGAGAAAAAGAGAAAAATAGCAAGCTAAGACTGAGGAATGAGTTTCTATTTTAATTTACTTTATTTTCAAAAAAAAAATAATAATAAATAAATAAACTAGTTAGTTTATTACCCGAACTACGTCGGTTTGATTCTCACCGGATGTGGGATACGTAGGCAACCCTCATCGGGTCCAACTCCCTTTTTTATTTTACCAATAATGATATACCATAAAGTATATATGTATATATATATATATATATATATATATATATATATATATATATATACACATGTATATAAATACATATATTGTTTTTTTTTCAAAGATTTTTGTTTGGAGTCGAAATAAAAGTTTTTGTTTTCGCCTAAAAAATCACCTTAATAAATGTGCAGGATGAGCACAGAGCAAAATAAACCGTTCTCGGTCCTCAGCGAGATCCCTCTACAACTCCACATGTGGTGGAATGATTTGGAAGCCGACAGCAAAGAGATAGTGGGCAGAGTATTGGGAGGTTTTGTCAATTTGCTGAGTATTAAGCCAAAGACAGATATTCTTGAAGCTCTAATACCATTTTGGGACCCAACCCGCAATGTATTCCGTTTTGTTGACTTTGAACTTTCACCGACACTAGAGGAAGTAGCCGGATATGCGGGATTGAATGGAAGGTTAAGAGGGCAATACCTGCTTTCGCCAAGGCCGGTATCTCCGCATGCGTTTCTGGATCTACTGAACATCAGTCGGAAGATACAACATGATGATTTATCGAGAGGATGTTGTGATCTCCATTTCTTGTATCAGCGATACGGAACTCCGCAAGGCTTCGAGGAACTAAACCTTGGACTAACTCATGGCGGGAACAGAAACAAATGGGAAGCAAGACGCACTTTGGCTTTCATCACAGCATTCCTGGGAGTCATGGTCTGTCCACGGGAGGATAAAAAGATAGAGATAGGCCTTGTAGGGATGGCCGACGTTGCAATCAAAAGAACCGACAGTACTGTGGTTCCTTTGATTTTGTCTGAAATCTACCGAGCTTTGACTATATGCCGAGAAAGAGGCAAGTTCTTCCAAGGTTGCAATCTGTTACTTCAGCTATGGATGCAAGAACACCTCCATCACCGAGTAGGATACATGAACCACGGGTTGACCGAGAGGAATTGTATCAACGGCTTCGAGAAGCGCATGACGGGCGCCAAATTTCCTGAAGGTGTCGAAGCATGGTTTACACGGTTAAGGTCAACAACAGCTGACCAAATTGAATGGGCATTCGGTTGGTTGACTGATACTGAGGTGATCTACATGTCGGCTGAAGAATGTCATGTTCTCTTAATGGGACTTCGCAGCATCCAGCCATATGCTCCTCATCGGGTATTACGACAGCTGGGCAGGTTTCAGGTAATCCCTACTGATGAAGATCTGAGCAAGCACGCCATTGAGCTAAGCCCGGGAGTCATATTTCCCGAGGGAAAGATTAGAAAGCCGTGGCACGAGTGTAGATTCTTGGAACCCAAGACCATGGTGCGAGAACTGGCAAAAGGTGAGGTAGACCCAAAGTACGATGCTTGGTTCGAAAGAAGATTCCAGATTCGGCAGAGACCTGCTAAAAGAGCTCACATCCAACAATTCACGGATGATTCACAGGAGCAATGGGGATGGTTAAGAAGGGAAGAAGGTTACCGGGTTGAAATCGGGAAGCTAAAGTAACAAGTTGAAAGGCTTGTATTTGAGAACAACGTGCAAGTCGCCTCGGAGCAGGCTGAAAGAAACAAGCTAGCCCAAGAGAACCAGACACTAAAGGCCCGCCTACGCCAAGCCAGCAAAAGTAACATTGACCGACAGAGACGTCGCTCCGACGAAAGGTTGATAGCAGGTTTGAAAAATCAGGTCGTCCAAAGCCAAGAAGAATTAGAGCAATCAGAAGCTCACGAGCCAGGATGAAGGACAGATGGGCAAAATGCACAATGGCCCGGAGGCAGCTTCTGCAACAGGTCATAAGGGATTATGAAATGAGCGTCGGGATATTAAGGAAAACGAACTCCACTCTACATGATCGGATCATCAAACAAGCACGAGATGCCCAGGCCGACAGAAGACATTGTTACGATGCAATGGCCTGCATGGAAAGACAAATGGAGTTGTTCCAGGATCGACTTGCCAACAATGCTCAAGCACTGGGATTAAAGAACCGGCAAATAGAGCAATTATTCGCTGAAAGGGACAACATTCGAGGAAGGATCAACGATATTGGGCATTACATCTACATGAGATGCCTAGCATGCGAGCAAATGCCTCGGAAAACCCTCCTTGATTCCATCATGGGTTGCGTCCACCGGATCATGAATGAATTGAAAGGCTTGCAGAGAGACCTCACACCTAGAGCCGCAAAAAGGCCGAATGATGCCTCGCGGGCCCTTAAGTTGGAAAATTAATCCTTGCTCAAGTCCTGTTTATTTGGCTTTGTTTTCCCATATGTTGTTTTCTTTTCTTTAGTCAAATCAAGTTAAAAACTGTGGGGTCTGTACTGTTGCTACTTTTGTTTGAAATAATGTGTAATAGCAAATTTTGATAATGAAATGAAGTGACTCCAGAAGAATTATTGTGTCTTTACTTTGTGGCAGAACTACGCCTGGTCTGATTCGCGCGGGGACGTGATACGTAGGCAATCCCCATAAGATTCGACCGCTTTTAATAAAGAAAGAAAAGAAAATACAAAAATAAAATAAAACACAGGGTTTCCCAAAGTACTTTAAAAAAGGGACAAATGAGCAAGCCGGGATGACGCATGTTGTTTGAAGCAAAGCATGTAGAAACGGTTAACTGCCTAGGAGCATTGCATCCTCTATGTGTTATGATCAAATCTGTTAAGCTCTAACACTAACAAAGTTTGTTGTTGTCTAAATCCAGACAGTTAGTTGTTAAAGAATTCTGGCAACACACTCTTACCAAACCAGATCCAAAGGACCGGTAGCAATAAGCATGACTACTTCAGAGAATAGTAACGAGGAAGAAAGGTCGATGAGCCAGTTGTTGAAAGAAATGATGGAAAAGATTGAAAGGATGGGATTAGAAATGAATGCAATGCAGCTAGCTTTAGCCAAAGCACAAAAGAACCCTGAGCCACTGGGGTGCATGCCGGAATACCCCCATTCCGGCCCTTCCACAAGCTTCCCAAATCCCCGCTATCATCAAGAAAGAAGCCCTCATGATTCCCAAGCTCCACCACCCCATCAACCTCTCCCAACACCAAATATTCCCACCTTTGTGGGACCCACATCAGCCACCTTGCAAAGAACGACCAATGAGCCATTGTTTCAGGCTCATGATACGCAATACTATCCCCCTGAGCCCACATTCCATGCCCCCGAACCACAGGACTGCAATCCGCACTTGGAGGTACCGGCAGAGATTGAAAAGCCGGTTAAAGCCCCTGAACAGGATGAAGTATTGAGAAAGTTCAAAAGCCTGGAGCAGTCCTTCAGGAACCTGCACGGATTGGGCAACCAAGTCAGCGTAGCTTACAAAGATCTATGCCCTTTCCCGGACGTCCAACTCCTGGCTGGGTTCAAGATGCCTAAGTTTGATTTGTACGAAGGGCACGTTGATCCCACGTCACATTTTCGGGGATTCTGCAGCAAAATGAGAGAGGCAGGTGGCAAAGATGAGCTGCTGATAGCTTATTTCGGCCAAAGTCTGAGCGGACCTGCACTAGAATGGTATACCAGGCAGGATTCCAGTAGATGGTACACTTGGGATGATCTGGCGTAGGCTTTCGCGGGTCATTTCCAATACAATCTCGAGATGGTCCCTGACCGTCTCACATTATTGAGAACTGGGAAGAAACCCGGGGAAAGCTTTCGCGAGTTCGGGTTCCGCTGGAGAGAGCAAGCGGCCAGAGTCGATCCTCCCATGAGAGAGGGAGAGATGGTGGATTATTTCTTACAAACATTGGATCCAACCTACTTTGGTCACTTGGTGACGACGGTTGGAAAATCCTTCAACGAGGTGGTCAAGATAGGGGTCATGATAGAAGAAGGTCTGAGGTCTGACAAAATCTTGAATTATTCGGCACTCAAGGCCACGACCCAAGCTATTCAGAGCGGCACCGGAGGTGCGTTGGGAAGAAGAAAGAAAGAAGAAATTGCCACGATCGAGGCAGGCAGTTGGTCCAGGGCTAGCAAGCCACACTACAACCAACCCAAACCTCACAGGACAGACTACCCATACAACCCGCCACAACATTGCTATCCACCTTGAGAACCACATTGTTCCGTACACCAGGCCCAGACATACACTTAGCCTCCGGTTCGCCCGCAATGGCGTGCGCCGGTTCCCCAGAACACATATGCACCCCCACAAAACACCTATCCTCCACCAGGAGCATATAGAAACCCTCCAGGGGCAGGCTTTCGGGGAAATCCAGCTGCTAGGAATGACAGGCTGCGGAAACAGAGAACTTTCACTGAGTTAGGAGAAACCTACACCGCTTTGTTCCACAAATTGAGGCAATTGGGTTTGGTTAGTCCTATCCAGACTCAAGAACCAAACCCCCCACCCCAGAATGTGGATCGATCAATAAGTTGTGAATACTGCTCAGGGATGCTGGGGCATGATACTGAAAAGTGTTGGAAATTAAGGCATGCCATACAGGATCTCATTGACACCAATAAGATCGAGGTCCAAACACCGGAGGCTCCTAACATCAACCAGAACCCACTGCCGGCACACCATGAGGCTCATATGCTCGAGTTGGTGTATGAGGGAGGAGAGTTGAGAAAACCCTCACAGACAGTGATGATGATCCAGGCCGCCCCGAAAGAAGGATCAACCAGTGGGGGAACGAGGGTACAGTCGCAGGGGGAAGGCGTCAAGCCAGTAGTGATATTGGGAAAGAGCCCGTCTGCCATAACAAGCAAACCCGATCCAAACAAGTTGGTAATATCAGGGACTCCACCCACGCCTGCAGTTGTGTTGAAAGGGGTGTGCAGGGAACTGGTCACTATAAAGCCTGTAGTCCAGCTGCCGATGATTGATAGCAAGGTTGTGCCTTGGAAATACAAGAAGGCAGTGGTGATGTACAAAGGAAAACAGGTGGAGGAAGTTAGTTGTGAAGCGCAAGGGCTGACTCGATCAGGTCGATGTTTTGCTCCGGTGGAGCTAAGAAGAACCAACCCGGCTGCAACCAAGAAACCTGTGTCCGAAGAAGAGGCTGAGGAGTTCCTGAGAAAGATGAAAGTGCAGGACTACTCTGTGGTCGAACAGCTGAGGAAAACACCGGCCCAGATCTTGATGCTGTCATTACTGATCCATTCTGAGGAGCATCATCGGGCCTTGATGAAGATATTGAACGAAGCTCATGTGCCCAACGAGATTTCTGTAAACCACCTGGAAACCATTGCCAACAAGATTTTCGAGGTGAACAGGGTAACATTCTCGGATGATGACCTGCCGATGGAAGGTACAGAGCATAATAAAGCTCTCTACCTAACTGTCAAATGTGAAAACTCGGTAGTTACTCGGGTATTGGTGGATAACGGTTCAAGTGCCAATATCTGCCCATTATCCACTCTGGACCAGTTAAAGATCGACCGCGGAAGAATCCACAAGAATAGCATCTGTGTCCGAGGATTTGACGGAAATGGAACAGCCACTGTAGGGGATGTTGTACTTGAATTGACCATCGGCCCGGTCCTCTTCACCATGGAGTTCCAGGTGTTAGATGCCACAGTTTCTTACAACCTTCTGTTAGGACGACCATGGATTCATGCAGCCAAAGCAGTCCCCTCCACCCTACATCAGATGGTAAAGTTCGAGTGGGAAAGGTAGGAGGTCGTGCTACACGGCGAGGATACGGCATGCACCATGGGTGGCGCCATTGTACCTTTCATAGAGACCGATGATGACAAAGGTCCTTGGGTCTACCAGATTTTCGATATAGGGTCGGCAAACAAAATTTCTGAAGGAGAAATCATCCCGCACCCTAGGGTATCTGCCGCGACAGTCATGATGGTCTCGGAAATGCTGGGTAATGGATTCGTGCCGGGAAAAGGCCTGGGAGTCGAGCTTCAGGGGATTGTCCAACCTGTCTCCCTGCCTAAAAATGTAGAAACTTTTGGATTGGGGTTCAAACCAACCGCAGCAGATAGGAAACAAGCGCGAAAAATGAAGAAGAGGGTTTGGTTTCTGCCCAAACCGGTGCCACGTCTCCCAAGGTCTTTTGTCAGGGCAAGTGCCAAAGAGCCACAGGTCCCAAAGATTCTAGGACCATTGATTGGTATGGATGGGGACCTGAATCAGAGTTTCGAGAGGCTATTCGCTGATGTCAGTATGGTAGAAGCTGGAGAGGGTTCCAGCAGAGCAGAGATGCAGTTTGTGGGGCCTGAGGCCAAGACCAACAATTGGACAGTTACTCCTCTTCCTGTCCGAGGGGAGTCTTGGTAGTAGGCTTTGATTTATGTTTTGTTTGTTTTGTTTTGTTCGGATTATTCAGGGTATAATCCAAGTTTTACTTTTGTTTTGGAAAAGTGTGAACCCTTTTATCCCGCAAGTTTAATAAAGTTCTCTTCTTTGGTCCCATTTTAATTTTGTTTTGTTCTTTTTTCTTTCTGAACAGTTCTCTTTTTACTGGTTCTAATGACATGGCATGCACAGCGGATCTTCGACCTAGTCTAATAAATCAATCTGAATCCGACTCAATGATGCAAGAGGTCGTTTGTGACGATGAATCTGAATATGACGAAGATAAAGCCTTCAAAGAGATAAACCGAGAACTGTGCCAATTTGAAGAAAAACCCAAACCTAACCTAAATGACACTGAGGCTGTGAATCTAGGAGACGCTGATAATGTCCGAGAAACCAAAATCAGCATCCATATTGAGCCGAATGTCAGGGAAGAATTGATCAAAACCCTCGTGGAATTCAAAGATGTTTTTGCATGGTCATATGATGATATGCCGGGATTAAGCACCAATTTAGTGGTTCACAAATTGTCCACTAACCCGGCATACCCTCCGGTCAAGCAAAAGCTAAGGAAATTTAAAACAGAAATGAGTGTAAAGATCAAAGAAGAGGTGATTAAGCAGTTGCAGGCGAAGGTCATTCGGGTCACGCGATATCCCGAGTGGTCGGCCAATGTGGTGCCAGTTCCAAAGAAGGATAGGAAAATCAGGGTGTGCGTCGACTACCGCAACCTCAACAAAGCAAGTCCCAAGGACAATTTTCCATTGCCCAACATCCATATCTTGATCGATAATTGCGCCGGGCGCGAGATTGGATCCTTCGTGGATTGCTATGCGGGTTATCATCAGATCCTAATGGACGAGGAAGATGCGGAAAAGACAGCTTTTATTACGCCATGGGGAACTTACTGCTATCGGGTAATGCCGTTCGGATTGAAGAACGCCGGGGCAACGTACATGCGAGCAATGATTGTTGTGTTTCACGATATGATACACAAAGAAATTGAGGTGTACGTAGATGATGTGATCATAAAGTCTTGGCATCAGGAAGATCATGTAGCAGACCTAAGGAGATTTTTCCAAAGACTCCGAAGGTACGATATCAAGCTTAACCCGGCCAAATGCGCATTCGGGGTTCCATCAGGAAAGCTGCTAGGATTCATCGTCAGTCGACGGGGGATTGAGTTAGACCCATCCAAAATTGAATCCATCCGAGATTTGCCACCGCCAAAGAACAAAACAGAGGTAATGAGTTTGCTGGGTAGACTCAATTACATCAGCAGGTTCATCGCTCAACTCACAGCAACTTGTGAGCCCATATTTCGGCTGCTGAAAAAGGATGCTGCGGTAAGTTGGACGGCAGAGTGTCAAGAGGCTTTCGACTAAATCAAAAGGTATCTGTCTAATCCACTCGTGTTGGTCCCGCCTAAGCCAGGGAAGCCCTTAATTCTTTATCTGACGGTCCTGGAAAATTCATTTGGTTGTGTACTGGGGCAACATGATGACACAGGAAGGAAGGAGCAGGTCATCTACTATCTTAGCAAGAAATTCACAGTATATGAAGTCAAGTACACTCAACTCGAGAAAACATGATGCGCCCTAACTTGGGTAGCTCAGAAGTTGAAACACTACCTGTCCTCGTATACTACTTATCTCATATCCCGTTTGGACCCATTGAAGTATATCTTTCAGAAACCTATGCCCACAGGGAGGTTGGCAAAATGGCAAATTCTGCTCACAGAGTTCGATATCGTCTATGTGACGAGGACGGCCATGAAAGCCCAGGCGTTGGCCGACCATTTGGCAGAGAATCCAGTTGATGAAAAATACGAGCCATTAAGAACGTATTTTCCCGACGAAGAGGTAATGCATACAAATGAGCTGGAGTTACCCGAGGAGCCGGGTTGGAAGCTTTTCTTCGATGGAGCTGCAAACGCGAAAGGGGTTGGAATAGGAGCAGTACTCATTTCTGAAACAGGACGCCATTATCCTGTTACGGCTCAACTACGCTTCTATTGCACCAACAATATGGCCGAATATGAAGCTTGCATTCTGGGTCTGCGTTTGGCTGCAGACATGGATGTCCAAGACGTCTTGGTCTTGGGAGACTCGGACCTCTTGGTGCATCAGATTCAGGGTGAATGGGAAACGCGGGATCTGAAACTCATACCATATCGACAATGCTTGCATGACCTGAGCAAGCGATTTCGATCGGTGAAGTTCAAACATATCCCGAGAGTTCATAACGAGGTTGCGGATGCCTTGGCCACCTTAGCATCAATGCTGCACCACCCTGACAAAATGTATGTTGATCCTCTGCACATCCAGGTCCGTGATCAGCACGCTTATTGCAATGCCGTAGAAGAGGAACCAGATGGCGAGCCCTGGTTTCGTGATATCAAGGAATACCTCAGAATGGGGATATATCCGGAACAGGCCACTGGAGACCAAAAAAGAGCCCTTCGGCGTTTGTCAAATGGTTTCTTCCTCAGCGCAGGAGTTTTGTACAAAAGAACCCCGAATTTGGGATTGTTGAGATGCATAGATGCCGGTCAAGCCACGACGGTTATGGCAGAGGTACACGCTGGAGTTTGCGGGCCACATATGAGCGGATATGTATTGGCAAGGAAGATCCTTCGAGCAGGGTATTATTGGCTTACCATGGAGCATGACTGTATCTCTTTCGTAAGAAAGTGTCATCAGTGTCAGATACATGGAGATCTGATTCATTCCCCGCCAACAGAGTTACACACGATGTCAGCACCCTGGCCGTTTATGGCATGGGGCATGGATGTCATTGGACCTATCGAGCCAGCAGCATCCAACGGTCATAGGTTCATTCTAGTAACCATTGACTACTTCACCAAATGGGTTGAGGCTAAAACCTTCAAGTCGGTAACTAAAAAGGCAGTGGTGGATTTTGTGCACTCCCATATCATCTGCAGATTTGGGATCCCAAAAGTGATCATCACGGATAACGGTGCGAATCTTAACAGCAGCCTGATGAGAGAAGTATGCCAACAATTCAAGATTACACACCGCAATTCCACCCCATATCGTCCCAAGGCGAATGGAGCGGTCGAAGCAGCCAATAAGAACATCAAGAAGATACTGCGAAAGATGGTGGAAGGATCTAGACAATGGCACGAGAGATTACCCTTTGCTTTGTTGGGTTACCGCACTACCGTCCGGACTTCCGTAGGTGCAACTCCTTATTTGTTGGTGTACGGAACTGAGGCTGTAATACCAGCGGAGGTCGAAATTCCATCCCTCCGGATTGTCGCCGAAGCCGAGATTGATGACAATGAATGGGTCAAAGCCCGATTGGAACAATTGAGCTTGATAGACGAGAAAAGATTGGCCGCAGTGTGCCATGGTCAGTTGTATCAGAAGAGAATGGCGAGAACATATAATAAGAAGGTACGCCCCAGGAAGTTTGAAGTAGGGCAGCAGGTGTTAAAGAGAATCCTCCCGCATCAAGTTGAGGCAAAAGGCAAGTTCGCCCCAAATTGGCAAGGGCCTTATATTGTGACCAGAGTGTTGTCCAACGGTGCTTTGTGTTTGACAGATGTCGAGGGGAGATGTGTCGACATGGCTATCAATTCTGATGCAGTCAAGAGATATTATGCGTAATTTCTTTAATTATGGCAATTATCGGTTCGTTTGTTTGTACTTGGTGCTTATTGGATAATGAAATGACAGAGGCAGTTCTTTCTTCTATCCAAACACTTTTAACCTTTGTTTCCCCCTTTTGAGCCTTAAGTTATTCTTTCATACCCCTCTTTTGGAATCACTAATGGAAAAGATATGAAAGAAAAAGAAAAAAAAAGAGAGAAAAAAAAAATCTTTAAAGGAAAATGAAAAAAGAAGGAGAAAGAAAAGAAAAAGAAGATAAAAATCATAAGAAATACAAAACCGTGGGAACTACGTTTGACCTAATTCCTCGAAGAGGATACGTAGGCGCCTCACGGCTCGGTCATAGTGTGCATAATATCCATAAATATGCATAAATAGGCACAGTGTGCATAACGCACGTTGCTCAACCTAGAGTAAAAATAAAATCCCCCAAGCAAGAAAACTGGGGCAGAGGTTATGTTTTAAAAATTCCAACAAAGGTTTGATTCCAAAAGTTGTAGTGGATCACCCATCAAGTTATTTCATTTTGATAGCCTTTCTTTAGCCCCACACCAAAACCAACATCGACGCCCAAAAGACCTCCCGATCAATATCCAAGAGGTGCCAAGTCATGCAAATAAAGCCGAGAATAATACACCGATCCCCAGCAAAGAAAAGGATCATGAAACTGGAAATGAATTGATAGTCCAAAGGGATCTCCAGAAGAGAGAGTCACATCGGCAGCACTCCAACTCTCCGGTGAAGAAATAAAATGAGAGAGTCTTATCGGTGAAAACCTTCACAGGCACCATAAGGCGACGAAAGATGAGAGATATAAAATGAGAGAGTCTTATCGGTGAAAACCTTCACAGGCACCATAAAGCGCCAGGAGCTGGGAGAAAAGAGAGAGTCTCATTAGTGAAAACCCCTCGAAGGGCACTATGAGGCGACAAGGCAGATCAGCAAAAGGGTCCGCGTTCGCAAAGAAATGGACACTCATTTATCCCCAGCAAGTAAAACCATCGGGCAAGTCGATTGATACAAATAGACTGGGTCGGGAATCTATGGTGCACGTCATGAGCGCAGGGACCAGTCAGGTCATCCAGATAAACTCTTCTGAATTCCTTTTTCCACCAAGTATTGGTTCAGAAAGATTCTCTCCTTTTCTATCTTTTTATTTCTCTTTCTAAAAATTTGTCTTGAAAAGGATTTTTCAAAGCTTACTACCAGAGACCGAAGAGGGGTTCATTCGATGCAGGGTAACCCCAACAGTCCTAAAGGCTAGCCCCAGGCAATGCAATGTTGTGCCCTGCAGTTTTGGAGGAAGTAAACTCCTAAAGGGAGTGGTTTCGGGAGTAAAAGCAGACTCCCACAGCATGTACTGTAAAGAGAAAGCGGAAAAGGGGATAAATTGAAAACCAATCCCCAGCAGGCCGGAAACCCCCAGCAAGCAACTTTGTCCACCAACCAGTTATGGGGGGCACAGAGCAAGAAAAGGGAAAGAGAGGAAAAATCATCCACCAGAAAGGCACCTCCTCCCACCATGATTAAAACTAACTAAATCCTTTTTGTCTGCTGCAGGAAAACAAAGGATTGATTATGGCAGCAGGACGCGATGCCAGGGAAATCACCAAAACCGGGGCAGAAAATTTTCTGCCGATTGTCAAAAAAAAAAAAAAAATTCTCAGAAGAACGAGGAAACAATTTTAATAACTTTTCAGCTCTAGGTTGCCCACCACTAAAATGCGGGAATACTTTTCAGCTCTAGGTCGTCCACCAGTAAAATGCAGGAATACTTTTCAGCTCTAGGTCGCCCACCAGTAAAATGCGGGAATACATTTCAGCTCTAGGTCGCCCACCAGTATAATGCGGGAATACATTTCAGCTCTAGGTCGCCCACCAGTATAATGCGGGAATACATTTCAGTTCTAGGTCGCCCACCAGTAAAATGCGGGAATACATTTCAGCTCTAGGTCGCCCACCAGTATAATGCGGGAATACATTTCAGCTCTAGGTCGCCCACCAGTATAATGCGGGAATACATTTCAGTTCTAGGTCGCCCACCAGTAAAATGCGGGAATACATTTCAGCTCTAGGTCGCCCACCAGTATAATGCGGGAATACATTTCAGCTCTAGGTCGCCCACCAGTATAATGCGGGAATACATTTCAGTTCTAGGTCGCCCACCAGTAAAATGCGGGAATACTTTTCAGTTCTAGGTCGCCCACCAGTAAAATGCGGGAATACATTTCAGCTCTAGGTCGCCCACCAGTAAAATGCGGGAATACTTTTCTGTTCTAGGTCGCCCACCAGTAAAATGCGGGAATACTTTTCTGTTCTAGGTCGCCCACCAGTAAAATGCGGGAATACATTTCAGTTCTAGGTCGCCCACCAGTAAAATGCGGGAATACTTTTCAGTTCTAGGTCGCCCACCAGTAAAATGCGGGAATACATTTCAGTTCTAGGTCGCCCACCAGTAAAATGCGGGCATGCATTTCATAATTTTGCATTTAAGCAATTTTTTTTGGTCTTATATTAAGATTCTGGAATCAGTAACCCCACCAGAAGGCGGAAGGTTACAACAGAGATCCCCAGGCAGGAAACAATAAAATCCCCAAGAAGCAGAAGGCTGCAAAGACAAGCGCGCAATTCAAAAGGAAGAAGGGACGCGTCTTGAAAGAAGCAGTTTGGGAACGTTATAGCATGCCCAGCATAACAATTTTGATGAAGAAAGCCACACCACTGAAGAAACCATTGAAAGGCTTAAGGAAGAGGGCCATGTCCCCAGCAGACCAAGCGAAATGATGAAAACTGGCATTCAGAAAAAGCAAAAGACCAGTATCATCCCCCCAAGTTCACAAAATAAAGGCATAGGAGGACAGCGCTAGCCGACAAGAAAGCAAGGCGACAAGAACAAGTTGAAGATAGATGAGATCTCATGATCCCTAGTCTAGCGTAGCTTCTTGTTTTTCCTTTCAAAATGATGTAACAAGGAGATCGGTGAGCGGTAGCATCCTACAGCAGCATGCAACAGCGCACAATAGCAGCGAACACTACAGTCATACGGTAGTCCCAGCTACCAAAATTTCCCGAACTACATTGACCTGATTCCTGTTCAGCCCAGGATATGTAGGAAACCTCTGAAGCAAAGGTTCGGTCAAATCTTTTTCAAAAAATGCTTCACACGGAGTACTCGGACGAGCAAAAATCGCCCGCTTTATCTTTGCGCGAAAACCCTTCATGTCTTCGGTCAAAGAGGGGCAGCTGTAAGCACGTGATTTTTGCTTCACGAACAATCACTCCAAAAGAAATCAAAATAATTGCAAATGGCCTCGCCGTACAAATTTTCAATTTTTACATGACATGTGCTGGTAGTCCTTTGTGTTTCTATCCATTTTTCATTGAATCTTATCAAACAAAAATACAAAATAAGTATGTCGTGTATAATCGGGCCGTAATTCGGTTTTTAAAAAAAAGAAAATTCACAAAAATATGCAGCTTTTATTCTAGGCTGTGATTTAACCATTTTTAAAATTTTAGTATGTGTGTGATAATTGTTTAGGTGTTGATTAATGGGTGTTTTAAATTCATTTTAATTTAGTTGTATTTTAAAATCAGAAAAAAAAAAAGAGAAAAGAAAAAAAAAGAAAAGAAGTGAAAAAATCGGATTGGGCCCCAAAATGAGGCCCAAAGCCAATGCAAGACCTAGTCCAAGCCAGGCCTGCCCAGGCACATCCCGAAACGACGCCGCATAAGGCATCTGATCTGAGCCGTTCAATCACACTCATCCAATGGTCCACATCCGCACCCGTAACCCGACATGTTTAGCCGGTTCAACCCAACCCCTCACTTAAACCCAAACGACCCCGTTTCTATACCAAACGACCCCGTCTCACCCCCCACCATCGGATCCAAGCCGTTGAGATCATCTGATCTAACGGCCCAGATCCAATCCCCTATTCCGTATATAAGCCCTCTATCATACCCCACGCCCCCTATCCAAACCCCCATTCACTCGTCTTCTTCACCAAACCCTGAACCCCGAAACCCTAGCAGCCGCCATGGCTTCCCTTTCACCAGAACCCGGCGGCAAGGATGCCGGTGACCACCCCCTTAACACCACTGATGCACCTCACCACCCCAAACCTGAATCTGCTACCCCCTAGCCTCGAATCACCTTCCTTCATCTCGAATCTCGATTTGAAGATTCGAGACAAAACTCTGACCTACACCAAACCTCACCATATTCGCACCAGACACTCCCCTGACCTCCCTCGTGACCAAACCAAGCTTGGTTTGGTCCGAATCTACCCACAACTCCTAGAACCTCAAATCTGAAGATCCAAACCCTAGAACACCAGAACTTGGGGAATCTGACTTGTTTCATAGAGGGTTTGGGGTCTAATAGACTTCAATCAGGGTGTTCTCGGTTGAGAACACCCCGATTAAAGTCTGTTCGGCTTCAAAAGGCCAAATCTGATTCGGACCTGGGTCGACTTTTCTTAAAAGTTTTCAGTAAGTTTTTCTTTTCTTTTTATGTTTCATTTGCGTGCTGATTAAGTTTATTAGCATGTTTCTGTTGTGTTTGTTTGGTATTTTCTGGTATTTTTCTTAATTCCTTCCATCTCTGTCAAAGACCTTTTACTTGGTCGTTTGTTCTTCTGTGTATGTGAATACATCTGGTGATATACATGCTCGTCAATTAGATTAGTCGTCCAATAGTTAATTCATATAGGTTCCCAGTAATTGAACAAAAGTTGTCCGAAGCCATTCAGGACCCTGTACGTATTGTTTATATGAACGACTGATTATTATGTATTACTATTAGTATAGTCGAGTCGATATACGTCGTCAATTAGTTCATTTTGGAATGGCGATAATCTGATCTTTGTCATTGTTTTGTCTGCTGAGATTTTGTTGAATTCAATTAGGAACTGAGTGTGTTGCCTGAGATTTGTTCAAATTGAATCAAAAAACATTTGAGGGTGTGTTATAGTTGCAGTTCAGGCTGTGGTTTTTAAATGGATAACATGTTCTCTTGGTTTAGATTGTGGGCAGCATGTGTATGGTCAGCTGTTAAGGAATTAAAATAATTGGACAGCATGTGCTGTCAGATTATATTCCTGCTGCCCATGCTTTGGCTAAATAAATAAGAGATTAGGACACTTTAACAACAAAATAGAGAGGGGCTGTCAGGGATCTCATGGGAGGTTTGTTTATTTAAAATAGCTGAGTGGAAAAACAGCAGGGAGGGGGAAATTCTGAGTTGTCAAACAGACTGTAAAGTGTTGAGTTTAGGCTATAAAAAGAGGCAGACCTTCCATTAGAAGAGGATTTTGGAGCCTGGAGAGAAGGTTTTCTTAAAAAACTGAAAGAAAGAAACAAAAAGAAATCTCAGAACATTGTAACAAAGACTGTATGAAAACAACATAAGAATTTAAGCTGGCCAAGCTGTCTTGGCCAATTGCTGTTGGTTATTTGCCGAACTGTGTGTGATTGTTAAACTGTTGGTGCTGTTACATTCAATATTCTGGGCTTCCCGCTGTTGTTTTCTACTCTGTTTCTTGGATTTGTTTGTTTGGTGCTCGACCAACTATTGGGTTTTCCTTGTGGTGGAAACTGCTGTTGTTTGCCTGTAGACTATTACTGCATTGCTGCTGTGTTGTTGCTGTTTGTCTGTTGTTACTGTTGTTTGTTGCATACTACTCAGCTGATTACTCTCCTTCTTCCTTTGTTTTCCTTACCAGGTACACGACTAATACACTACCAATGTAATTTGAAAGTCGATCATGAATACAAAAGAGAAGAGTTGAAGATGTTATTTTATACATAGCCTGTTATATTAAATACCATGTGATGTATAATAGTTTACGTTTTTGCTTGGATACTGGAGGCAACCCTCATGCTTAGTGAATATTAATGTATGGTAGTTTGATTTCAGATTGTGTATATAGGTTGGTAGACAAAAGGATTCACGGTACAGTAGGGTAGATATTAGACTTTAGCCAATTTTATTCAGCATGCCATTAAATTCCTGTCACACATAAAGCTATCCATTGTTAAGCTAATTTCATTCCCTTTTGATAAACTGCCCTGTTATAACTGATAAACCACCCCTGTAGAACAAAAACACAAGTTTCCGGCCTCAACCTCACGAAGGCCGAGCCCAAGTCGAAACGGGCCAAACAGGCCTTCACCAGAAAAATCGGTGGCCCAGACCTGACGAATCCTACATAAGCTGGGTTTGGGCCCATGAGGTCCAATGAGCTGCCCACGGGCGTGGACATGTTTTCTTATTCTGTAAAGGCTTTCGGAATTCCATTATAAATAACCTGCAAGCATATAATTGAGTAAGAGCATTTTACTTTCAATTGGTAGAACAAATGCGACAAGAAAACATAGCTGCTATAGGATATCCTTTTAAAAAATAAAAATGAGACGAGCCTCGCCAAATAAAACGTATAGATTGCGGGGCCCTCACAAAATGTATGGTTTAATTAGAATTCGGAAGGACCGTTTAGCGAATTTCACGGTCTTCCCAAAATAATAACGCGATAGTCTCTTTAGGCGTGTGTTTAATATTTTACTTTCTTAAGCCTGGGTGTGCATTTCATGCGACCCGTATCCAAATCCCAAAACATCAAATAAAACGTGTCCTGGATTGTGGGTGCATTTCATGTGACGCAGTCTAAAGACGTGTTTTAAGCGATGTTCACATTTCTTTTAAAAACAATAATAATAAAGCGGTTAAAAGATAAAATTTGCACATAAGTTCATATTTGTATAAAATCAGATAATCAAGCCGAATATAACAGTTGAGCAACCGTGCTAGAACCACGGAACTCGGGAATGCCTAACACCTTCTCCCGGGTTAACAGAATTCCTTATCTGGATTTCTGGTACGCAGACTGTAATATGGAGTCATTCTTTTCCTCGATTCGGGATTAAAATTGGTGACTTGGGACACCCTAAATCTCCCAAGTGGCGACTCTGAAATAAATAAACCAATCCCGTTTCGATTGTCCTTTAATTGGAAAAACTCCCTTGTACCCTATCGGGTACGGAAAAAGGAGGTGTGACAAGTAGTACTTCGGGAGAAGGCTATGAGAGTATTTATCGATTAATTAGCAACCATGAGTGAATTATACGAAATGGAGAGTTAATTAGAACACAATACGAATGGTGAATCGATCACAACCCTGGAATATTTGTCTCTACTGAATACACAACAATCAACTCGTTACTTGATAATTTAGTTATTGTTTAGAATCGTAGTATAATATAATCATATTATTGGACGTTGATTTTAGCTGGATTGAATAACAATTTTAGCGATTTATGAGTAATTTACACAAGTCCCTGTGGGTTCGACACTCAACTTATCATTATATTACTTGTCAACCATGTATACTTACGTGTGCGTTTGGGAGCAACACATACCATCAGAGCAACTCCTCTTGTCTAAAATAGTTGTTAAAAGTCACTCAATTATCACATTTTGGTCCTTAGCGAGTAGCGATCGTTAAATGGTTGAATTATTCTTTTATTTTGGTATTTATTACTCACTTCGGTTCAATTTATGTAACACATTTTCCTTATTAGTTTGTTCCAAAAATAATCACTTATATAGAAAATATTTTAACTTTAAATTTTTTATTTACTTATTTTACCTTTAATGAGAAACTCTTATAGTCACACAAATATTATGACCACTTAAAAAATTTAAGCTTTAAACTTTTAGAACCACAAGTTTCGAATATTTTTTTTCCTTCTTAAATTTTGTGTCGAGGTAAGAGGGACTATCTTGTATTATTATTTGAGTGTCTCCAAGATTTTTTTAAACTTAACCCTATGGTATTCAAAAGTTGAAAGTCACTGATCTGACTAATTTCAAATTTTTGCCGTGTAAAATCCATTTAAAAAGAAAAACTCTCTCTCCAAGAAATTTTTTCATTTAAGGAATTTCTTCTTAATTTACAACAAAAAAGCTCCCCCTCTGGTAAACATTTCCTGTTTCCCAAGTCATTCATAGTTCTATTAGTTTATTAATGAAAGAAAATGGTGAAGAAAATTAGAATGTATATAAAATAAAGAAACGTGGGGTTTTGGGGAAAGAATAAAAGAAACATTAATGTGGGGTTTTGGGGGGAAAATAAAAGAAACATTAATATGAGATGACCAATTCATGTTACAGGTCAGTTTGTGATGGCTGTTAAAATAATGTTGACTCTCTTCGTAATGTAGACTGGACTTTTCATGAAGTATTGACACGTTCTTTCGCCTTTTCTTCTTCTTCTTCTCCTTTTCTTTCCTTTACTTTATTTCGTCTCTTCCAAATTTGACCTCTCAAGAGGAAAGGTTCAAATTCGCACGTGTATTTCTTTCCTTTGCTTTATTTTTTTAAATGTATTGTTTCCTCATTTATACTTTTGTCAATCGCAAATGCTTTGGTAAAAATAGCACGGGCTAGCCAGTTTTTGGATTGGTCATTCAAAAATAGCTAGCGTTTGCAAAGTCATTAAAAAGAAGTTCCAACATAATATACTGGAGATCGGTGCACTTGTGTATGAACTTCCAGCATGTTATGCTGGAACTCCAACACACAGAAAGTTCCAGTATAATATACTGGATCGGTATATTATACTATACTGGAGTATTTTTTCGGATTTTGAACAGTGTTTTCGTTCAGATTTATCTTTACATGAAAAATGACTAAATTTCTATTACTTTTGAAACTATGACTATTTTTGAATAACTACTTGTAAATCTGTCTATTTATGAATTTCTCCCAATGGTTTGCCATTAACTAAAGACCCATTTGGCCATAGATTTTGCCAAAATATCTTTAATTTTTTTTTGGCAAATACATATTTGTTCATAAATTTTATTCATATTTTGGCAAATTCCCAAAACTTAAGAACCAAATCCCAATACCAGACCCAAAATATTACTATTATATTTTTTAAAAATAGCCTCAAATTTTTGTATTTTATAAAAGAGCCTGCCATTTATTATTTTGTAACAATGCTGCTTCGTCTTCTCGGTCATCTGATAATGTATTATGTAGTTTATTATAAAAATGATAATTTGTACCAAATTTATTTATGTTCAGGACTATGATTTGTGATAATATAATGAATGTTATTGATGAAGATATTGTTGGATATTTGTGGTAGTTTTTAGAACTTGTGGGTACAAGTCATGTTTCATATTTTTTCAAAAAAAAAAGTGAAATATCTTTTGAAAACGGATGTCTAAATACATTTTCATCTTCAAACCAAACTTTACCCAAATCAGATTTTTCAAAACAAATTTGAAAATCTATGGTCAAACGCTAGCTAAAACTTCACAGTGAAATCGGTGGACTTCACATGTCCAAATAGAAAATGTTTATTGCACCTCAATATTTTGGTTATATTTATTACATTATGTTTGGTGTGTAAAAATGAGACTTTTTTTCTAACGGGCGAAAGTAATATTAGATCAAAGTTTAACGGAGGCCAAAATTAATCAATTTCAAATAATAGAGGATTGAATTTGAGCCTTTTTCCGACCTCTATGCAATGAAGAAGCTATCACAAATAGTATCTCGTCTTATAGCCTACTACCATATTCGGCCTATGAATAGTCTATTTATAACTTTTTCTCAACTATGTCACTTTCATTTGGAATACGGTTTCATTTTAATTTCTTTTTTACTTGTAGTTTACTTATATTGAATTTCAAAAAATAAAATGAAAACTAACTAATTTTTTTTGGACAAATGGAGTAGTTCTAACTTGTAGATAGAAGATATTTTTTTTCAAATGTCACATAGTTCGGAATTTCCCAGAACAAAAGAGTGGCTCTGAACAAATAAGAACATTTAGAAATGAACCGTGGTGTAAGTTTATAAGCAATTAACTTACTATTTCTAAACAACCTTAACTTTTGCACTTGCTTAACACACATAACCTATTTTAAAAAAATTATAGGAAAAAATCAAAAAAGGTTTAACATAGCCAAGTCCATTCACTTGAAAATAAGGATCTCACACTTCCATTTTTTATTTATTTGTTCATGTTTTTCAAGGTTTTTAGACTAAAATTAGTTTTGTGGTAAAGATCGTATAGCTCACGAAGTGGTAAAAATAACACTGTGTATTTTTTATTTATAATCATTTCGATACCCACTAAAATTTGTTACATTATGCCCGCGTAAGTTATATGAAGTACCATACTAATTAAGGATTTATAAAACTTTAACTTATTTGAGATTGAAGTTCAATTGTTGTTATATTTTCGCAAATTGCGTGACCTGTCCTTTAATGAGACTGGCTCTAGCTGAATGTCCTCGTAATTAGTGGTATTTAATAAATGGACTCTACCTCTTTGCCCTTCTAGCTCATTCTTCTCCATCTCTTCTTCACCAAGAACATCATAAGTTTTCAATTTTGGAAGCTTAAAATTCTTGTTTAGGCTTCACCAAGAATACCATAAGTTTTCAATTTTGGAAGCTTAAAATTCTTGTTTAGGCTTGACAATTCCAAGTTAATAATTAATTATTGTTAGAATTATTTGACTGTTAATTATCTATGCTTAAATTTTTAGTTTGAATCCTAATGTAGTAATTTACTTTAAAAATATTCAAACTCCATTATTAGTCCTTAGAAACTATTGAAGAAGACAAAATGGATCTTGTTAATTTTGATATTATTTGACTAAATTGGTGATTGGGGGTCGTTTTGTGTTGATATTTGGAGGCTTTGTTTTAAATTTAAGATTATTTGAAATAGATTTGGAGTAATTTGATTGAAATTGGAATTCAAATTTGAAGAATATTTTGTGGAGCAAAACTTGAAAATTATACCAATCGGATAAACTTTGGTGAATAATTTAACAGATATGTTGATTGCAGATAACACAAAGTACGCCAATCTGGTAAAGTTTGGCGAACAATTTGAAAAATAGAAAATCATGTCAATCAGATAGAATTTGTAAATTATTATAATATAATAAAATAAATATAACATAAAAGCTACTATTTCAAAAAAAAATATGTACGGAGGATAATCACTTAAAGATCAGTTCCTTATAAGGCTATTTCTGTCAATCACTCATTATATTGATTTCAATACCGATTAACTCAATTAATTTGAATTTACATCACATATGAATGAATAATTTAGGTGCATGTGAATACTATTCCCTTAATTTCAATTTATATGAATTTGAAAATGAAGATTTTTGAAATTTGTGATCCTAAACAAGTCAAAAAAGAAATCAGATTATTTGTATGATTATAAAAGCTTCTCATTAATAACATAATAATAAGTTTAAACTAAATTGTTATCAAACTTAGAAAGGAGTCATTATTTTTGGAATTAGATCAAACAATTTATTTGAAACTGAAATAGAGGGAGTATGAAGTATGAAAGTCTATGAACCCACCAATTACCTATACTCAAATTTGTCCTCTCCTCTATCGCTCTTTCTCTCTCTTCTTTTTTCTCTCACTAGTTTAATAATTCTGCAACGACTCGAATCCAAATAAATATCTTATCTCCAATTTATTAATCTCACGCCATAACTGATTCCCAATATCAAATCCTCGCAACAAACCAGCTAGGGTTTTTCCATAAAGAATATTATGAAGGACCAGAATTTGGACCTATTCGACCCGAGAACGGCTGTAATGGACCCCGAATTCTCCCCAACCAGTACCCGGGAACCCGATTTCGCTTTTGCCTTCAACGATAGCAACTTCTCCGACCGTGTCCTCCGGATCGAGATCATCGGCGACTCGCTCGACGGCGACGGCGACTCTGATTCTCACGGCTGCCACAGCCTTGCTGATTGGGCGCGTAATCGCAAGCGCCGCCGTGAAGATTTCAAAAAGGAAAATGGTTAGCTTTTATTTCTCATTATAGCTGTAATTGGCCCCTTTTAAGGGTTTGTTTTGTTAATAGCTGTAATCCCAAACCACTATCTGAGGAAACCGTTGTCGTATTGTTGTTTTTATTTTCTTCGATTTGTTTGTCTGCAATTTTGGGATGTTATAGTATTTTCCCTAGATTATGGTTTCACCTGAAAAAAAAGGGGGAAGATGTGAGGAAGAAAACGAGAAAAATGAGGCAACTAGGTCATTTCTTTCATCAGCCTAAGCGTTGGTGGGCATAGTTACTCTGTACTTGTCCTGCTCAAGGGGTGGCAGGTATCCGGTGGAATAGTGAGGTGCACACAAGCTGGCTTAAACTATAACATTATTTAAAAAAAAGGAGAGAGAAAAATGTGGGACAGGCAGCAGTACTCGGTAGGATATTATTAAAAAAAAGAAAAGAAAAAAAGAAAAAGGTTTTGCTTGTTTAACGTGTTTTGATGGTGCCTGAGTGTGATCCGGGGCTTGAATCCCTGTAACAACACTCAATGTGAGCTCAGCTGCTCCCTCATTGGTTAGAAGGTTTATCTTGGCATGAGTACTCGTTGGCTGTTTGGGGTTGTCCAAATTGGTCAAGTTGTGTGCAAGTTGGCATGGACCGCTCCTCTATTTGAGAAATGTTTATTTTTGGCAATTATTTGCTCTGCTTTTCCTTATGACATTAATCAACACCATGTTATATTTTTAACATTTTAAGGAGATTTTGATTAAATGATTTGAATACCATATTGCATAGACTTCTACATGTTTCAAATGTCTTATCTTACCTTTTTGTAATCTGTGTTTTTTATAATTAGTCAAAGTGTCATAGTTGCTGGAATGAAGTTTTCACAGATTCTCCATTTCTTGTTTGAAACCATGACGGACTTAAAGATATCACTTGCTGCATATTTTTACAATGAGACTTCGCCTTCTAAGAGTTTCCTTCTGTAACCGTTTCATTTTAGGGGAGGTTGGGCGTAGGGAAGCAAGGGATGAACAATATACACTACACTTTCTTCCCTTGTTATAAATCTTATGCATAGTGGTTAGACTTTTACTCTTTCTTATGTTGGTATGGGTTTTTCTGATGATAACCAGACATGTGCCACTCGTTTGCAGCTTTGGATATCACAGCATGCCCTGAAGAGCAGATAATAAGCTGTAACCAAATTGATAGTGAAGATGCTGATAATGAAAATCAAGACGAATCAGTTGTTGCAATGATTGAAGAGCCAAACTCAGGTATTATAATAAAATCACTTTGTAGATTTCTCTTCCTTGGGTCCTATTTTCCTTGAGAACTTTTGTGGTTCTTAAATTCTTTTTTAGTTTCCTGAATTCAGTATGACTTGAAATGCTACTCTGATGAATTTGTAAAAATAGAAAGGATACACAATATGAAACATGGTTGCAATTCCATGAGATATAAAAGGCTTGGTGATGGCTAGTCTCTGAATAAATATTACCCCAAAATAGGTGTCCTGTCCCATTTTTTCATGGATCAGTTTGTCTCTTAAGGTGGTAGGTTTTAAAGGGTCATTTGTTTCCATCGTGTAATATCGTCTTTATTATGCTAAGGCAACTCCCATTTAGAGGGAATTTATGCGAGAGATTTTGGAACTGTTCTTCCTGGCCTGCCTAGGGAAATCAGATTTGCTCAGAAGTAAAAAGTTCAGTTGTTAGACTTGTATGTTAGAACTATTCTGGGCATGTATTTGTGCTGCATATTGACTTCTGTCAGTTATCCTCACATAGTGGATTAAGTATCTCATGAAAGTAGTTTCGGAGATCGGGCAGCCCGGTGCACTAAGCTCCCACTATGTGCGGGGTCCGGGAAAGGGCCGGACCTAGTTTCGGAGATCAAAGCAGGGAAAATTCTGTAACCTGGACAAGAAATCTTGCTTCGAGTTATCAACTAAGTTGAAATGGATCACGGGAGACTATTTCCCAGTAGAGGCAAAAAAGTTGGGGGATTCCTTCTCATCTTTCTAAGCTTTGGTGGTTGGAGTTACCTGGTATACTAGTGGGAGGTAGCACACGATGGATTGGTTGAGGTACAAGGCTATAAGCAAGCTGGTCCAGGTACCACAACAATGAATGAAAAGAACTCTTGTTTCTAGTTGTCAGTTTGTTTCTGACAGGATAAATTCTTATATTAGATTAAGATAGATTGAGTTTGTTTAGCTACCAATTTGCTCAAGTGATGTATTATTTTTTATTTAATAAGTAACTTGTTTGATTGGATGCAGAGTTTAGTATACACTGGCTGGTTTTTGTTATAATTTGTATTCCAAGATTAAGTTGTAAATGCCTTTTTGAGAAAACCCAGGAGCGCAATGCATTAAATTTTGTGCTCAGATTTCTTTTGTCACTTTTGAGCCTTAATTATATGATGGGGTTTCCCTGTGTGCCAGCATGAACGGGAAAGACAGATGAGCAAACCTAAAGAAAATTTCATTAATGGTCTTCATATGAGCACCTTGTGGTTACAGAGTGCAGTTTTATCGTCCTCTGCCTCCAATGAAGTCATGAAAAAGGGTGGTGTGGCACAAGCTGGAAAAAATAGATAAACCATGTTATGTTTTCGGTGCAGGAGATGAAGCTGCTAACAGTGACGATTCAACTTGGAACTGTGATTCTCCAAGAGTTATAAAAGTTAAAACATTACACATTAGCTCCCCCATTTTAGCAGCAAAGAGTCCATTTTTCTACAAGGTAAACATTCGGTTTCATGTGTAAGCTGCTTATGCACTGTCTTGAATTTGTATTTGAAGTTTGAACCTGCTTTATTATATAACTTGTGCAGCTCTTTTCAAATGGGATGAAAGAGTCTGAGCAAAGACAAGTAACTCTGCGGATTAATGCTTCAGGTATGTGTGCTGTTGTTTGACTTAATGATCAATAACTTTAGTAAAGTTTGATGCGGACAAGGTTTCTCATCAATGCAGTTTCCCGTTCATCATGGATATGAGGAATTTACAAATTGTAGGAAATTGAAATGCTTGTTCTGTCATATTTTAAGTGTTTTATAATATTTATCTACTGGTTATAAAAAGAATAGTAATATTTATTCACTGCACATATGGTTTTGAAAATTGTGAATCAAATGTTGCTACTTCATCTGTGAAGTGGCTTGAAAGTCAGTATCCTTCTCGCGTAAAGTGATTTTTCTACATTAATTCTCATGGAGCAGAGGAAGCTGCATTGATGGAGCTCCTGAATTTCATGTATAGCAATACATTAACTACAAGTACAGCTCCTGCTTTGCTGGATGTACTCATGGCTGCTGACAAATTTGAGGTTGCTTCTTGCATGCGGTATTGCAGCCGGCTATTACGCAATTTGCCTATGACTCCGGAGTCGGCGTTGCTGTATTTGGAGCTTCCTTCTAGTGTCCTGATGGCTGAAGCAGTTCAGCCATTGACCGATACAGCAAAACAATTCCTAGCTGCAAGATACAAAGATATAACCAAGTTAGTTCTGTTTATGTACTCTTTTCCTTTTTCTTTTGTTTTGAAGTTTGTTATCCAAGGAATATTTCTGCTACCAGAATTTTTTCGACCAATTTCAGCATAGTTCAAAGTTTGGTTTCAATAATAAGTTCTGATTAGCAAAACTGGAAAAATTCCAGACATCTGGGTAACATATTGGCAACTTTGTAAAAATTTTAAACTATCAATTGTAACATAAGAATTTGATGTAAGCAATTATACAGAAGAATATAACAAGACCACCATATATTTATACGTGTGCATAAAATTTTCATTTAAATTTAACATCAGAAGGTTGGCAATAAATTAACGTACATTATGGTTTCAATGCATAAACCGTTACTTAAGGAAAGTGATGTAATTCATTTTAATTTGTAAAAGCAATATGACATGAAATTTTTAACATGTTGCTCTTGGGTGAATGGTAGATATGGATTACATTTGTAAATGTTCTTATTAAAGCATGTGGTACTTGCCTATGCTCGTTAATGATCTCATGCATCTTTGCTCAGGTTTCAAGAAGAGGTCATGAAGTTACCTCTTGCTGGTATTGAGGCAATTTTGTCCAGTGATGACCTCCAGGTGGCATCAGAAGATGCCGTATATGACTTTGTCTTGAAGTGGACAAGGGCTCATTATCCCCAGATAGACGAACGGCGAGACATTCTTAGTTCAAGACTTGGGCATTGCATCCGTTTTCCTTTCATGAGCTGCCGAAAGCTTCGGAAGGTTCTCACATGTAATGACTTCGAACATGAGTTTTCATCCAAGCTTGTGCTTGAGGCCCTCTTTTTTAAAGCTGAGGCCCCTCACCGTCAGCGAACTCAAGCTGCTGAAGAATCAGCTTCGTCTAGTCGTCGTTTTGTCGAACGTGCATATAAGTATCGGCCTGTTAAGGTGGTTGAGTTTGAACTTCCACGGCACCAATGTATAGTCTACTTGGATCTTAAGCGGGACGAATGTGCTAATCTGTTTCCATCTGGGAAAGTATATTCTCAAGCTTTTCATTTGGGTGGGCAAGGGTTTTTTCTATCCGCACATTGCAACATGGATCAGCAAAGCTCTTTCCATTGTTTTGGTCTCTTTCTTGGAATGCAGGAAAAGGGTTCAGTTTCATTTGCAGTTGATTATGAATTTGCTGCAAGGACAAAACCAGCAGAGGAGTATGTCAGCAAATACAAAGGGAACTACACTTTTACTGGGGGTAAGGCAGTTGGCTACCGCAACTTATTTGCCATACCATGGACTTCTTTCATGGCTGAGGACAGTCTCTATTTTATTAACGGCGTACTCCATCTCAGGGCTGAACTTACTATCAGGCACTGATTTTCTTATCTCCACGACATGAATTAATGCTGTTGTTTTGCTTATTAGCTGAGCCGAAGTACGAATCTTTCTTGGCTTTGAACAAGCAAAGAAGAAAGATTTAGGTGTCATTACTAACTGTCATAGGTATTGAAACCTTTTTTTAATCCTTTTGACCATAGTTCATCCTTGTGCTCTCAAAACATGAGAAAGGATGTAAATGGAAATTTCAGGAGTGAGAGATGTTGGTTGTTCTAACCTGTTCAAATGCAATGGAAGTTCGGAGGTTCTTTTGAACATTGTGAATAGGTTATTTAACTTTCTTATGGCCCAGTAGAAAATGTATAATTTATGTGTAGCTACCAGAGTTATCAGCGTTGTAGCAATATCCTTCTACTGACTAATGTTATTCCTTTGTAGCAGTATGCACGAGGCAAAGGCAGTGAATGAACTGAGTTGTGTGGTATGGTAAATGTTGTGCTTGCCAAGCTTGAATTTGTTCATAAGCATATCTAAAACAAGAATTAGGCTATCATTTTTTTTAATCTTTGCTTAAATTATAGCAATTTCCACACTATGAGTTGAAATTAGACTATCATTTTTTTTTTCATTCGGCAACCTGCACAATGGTACATGAGATTTGATGGCTTAAACAACCTGGTATTTATGTATATTCCATATCATTATAATTTCTCTGTCGTACAAAATGGGTGAGAAATTCTCCTATTCATAGGCGTAAAAACACCTTGGTCCCCAAGTTACACTTTGTAAAGTTACCTTGGCCCCCAAGTAAATAGCTGAGAAAGTCCCCTTTTTTTCTTTTGGTACGTAAAAAGAATTTATTTACCAAATCTTTTTACTTACAGGAAAAAATTACCTAGGTCCCAAAGTAACTAGATTACTCCAAACTAACTAAACTAGTGTCCATGTAATTAGCTTGCTCTTCAAGTAATTTCATATTGTACGAACATTCATAATTCATAGTATTATTTTACAACAAAATCCACTTTAATTAGAGACAACAAAACTTATGAAACATAAATAAACAAAACTAACAATCCGATTCCTATACAATATAGATTAGGATTATTTTTGGTTAATTCCTATATTAGGTAGAACACATGTGACGTTAGTTTTCCTAGTTCGATCTGGAAAACAAAAATACTTAAGTATATAATTAGGAGAAACGCAAATTATAAGCAGCAAAACATAAGCTTATAACAGAGAGAGAAAGAATGCCGAAGAACAAGGGAAAAGGAGGAAAGAACAGGAAGAGAGGGAAGAACGAAGCAGACGACGATAAAAGAGAACTAATATTCAAAGAAGATGGGCAAGAATACGCACAAGTACAACGTATGTTAGGTAATGGCAGATGTGAAGCGCAGTGTATTGATGGAACAAAACGTCTATGTCACATACGTGGTAAGATGCATAAAAAAGTTTGGATTGCTGTTGATGATATCATCCTCGTTGGTCTTCGTGATTATCAGGTAATTAATACACCATTGGTTTTTCCTCTCTTTTTTTCTTTTCTTGTTTTTCATGTTCATCTCAAGGCCAGGTTTTTACGCGTTACTTATCCGTCGCCACTGACGGAAGCATCACTTTCTGTTCGACTGGCATCTTTTTCTTCTTAGAATCTGATTTCTAACTTTTGTGAGAACCTTGGTCTTTTTCCGATGTTTAGATTCGTAATTTATGTGCACGGTGTAAAAAATATTTACAAAATTAAATTATTTCAAAGGTAATTTCAGATAACTCTATTTGATAGTATTGGATGGCAATCTTTAGTAAATAGACGTAACATGTTATAACATGTTAAATTATAATAATGGTGTAAAAGCATTATTACATAGTATAAATAAATAGCCATCCGTATAATTTGACAAAATTACTTACTAGCATAGTCCTAGTAGTTCTTTTATGGTTTTAATGCTCTTTGGTAATTGCCAGGATGATAAAGCAGACGTGATTCTGAAGTACATGCCAGATGAGGCGAGGCTGTTGAAGGCGTACAAAGAGTTGCCTGACAACATTAGGCTCAATGAGGGCCTTGGTGGTGGATTTGATGATGAGGAAAACGGCATTGCTGATAATTGTGTTGAGTTTGAGGATGATATTGACAGAATCTAAAATTTGTGAAATTAAAGTGATCGTGTTTTTGACTTACTAATATTTATGTAGGAGTTTAATTTCAGTATAGATTCACAGCTTATTATGTGTTTTTTGAAGTAATACATTATAAAAATTGCGGAACCACGTAAATCTCCTCTTGTCTTGTGCAATTTATTGCTTTTCTTTTTTAAATATTTTTCCGTTCTATTAGCCTGACATACTTCCCAACAATTGATGTCTGAGCACATGCAGTGTAATTCTGGTAGAAAAGTACGGTATTAGTGCAGGTACTATTCACAAGAATAGTGCGACACTATCGATCATCATTATTAACACTATTCACTACTATTCTTTAATAGTGATAGTATTATTCACCAAATAGTGATTGTTGTCTACCTTATGTGGTTGTGATATTTTTTTCTTACACGGAGTAGTATTCATTGTTACTATTCACAGGCACTATTCACATAATTTATTTTTGTGAAAAATGCCATCGGAAGAAGGGAATGTTAAGATTGACAAGTTCAATGGAAGAAATTTTAGATTCTAGAAAAAGCAAATAGATGATTATTTGTACTAGAAAAAATTACACATACCTCTGACAGGGATAACATCAGAGAATATGGCCAAAGCGAATTGAGATCTATTAGATTGACAAACTCTTGGTGTGATTCATTTGATGCTAACACGAAATGTGGCGTTTAACATAATTAACAAGAAGACCACTGTAGACCTGACGAAGGCGTTATCAAATATGTACGAGAAGCCAGCTACTTCAAATAAAGTCTATTTGATGCGTCGATTATTCAACTTAAAGATGACAAAAGGTGGATCTGTTACGGAACATATCAATAATTTTAATGTAATATTAACTTAGTTGAATTCTGCTAATATAACATTCGACGATGAAGTCAGGGCGTTGATTCTATTATCATCTCTACCGGAGAGTTGGTATGCAACAGTAACTGCAGTTAACAGTTCATCGAGAAGTGCCAACTCAAATTGGATGATATTAGAGACTTGGTTCTAAGCGAAGATATTAGCCGAAAAGAATCAAGTGAACCGGATCTGTTTCTAATAACGAAAGCAGGGGGAGAAGCAACTAAAGAGAACAAAGTCATGGTTGTGGCAGATCAAAGTCAAGGAGAAGAGGGCAATCCAAAAAATGGCAAAGACATTACTTATTGAAATTGAGATAAAAAGGATCACTACAGTAGTCACTGTAGAGAGCCAAAGAAGAAGAAGAACGATTAATACAAGGATGTTAATTCAGCAAATGCAATTGCTGAACAAGTCAGTGATGCACTAATTTGTTGTGCAAATAGTCTAGTCGAATCTTGGATTCTAGACTCAGGAGCATCCTTTCACTCTACTGCATGCAAAGAATTATTGCATAATTATATTGCTGGAAATTCGAAAAGGTTTATCTAGTAGACGAAGAACCTCTGGATATTGTCGGGAAAGGTGAAGTTCATATAAAGACTTCACAAGGCATGCTATGGAAATTGTAAAATATCCGACATGCCTCAAGAAAAATCTGATATGTGGGTCATATTGATAGTGAAAGATATACAACAACATTCGATAATGGATCGTGGAAGATAATCAAAGGAAATTTGGTTGTGGCACGTGGCTTCAAGAAGGGAACACTGTATGCAACCGCAATACAGAGAGATACTATAGCAACAATTGATCATGGTCGTGACACAACACTGCGGCACCGGAGGCTCGGGCATATGAGTGGAAAGGGAATGAAGTTGTTGGTATCCAAAGAAAAGTTTCCAAACGTAAAGCATGTTGAATTAGGTTTGTACGAAGATTGCATTTACGGAAAACAAAAGAGAATTAGTTTCTCAAAGACGGGATGGACGCCAAAGAAAGAGAAGCTGAAACTAGTGCATACAGATATATGGTGACTAGCTCCTAACTTCTCTGTGAGGCTCACATTATTATGTCACCTTCATTAATGATTCTACAAGATAGGTATGGGTTTATTTTCTAAAAAATAAATCTGATGTGTTTGTTATCTTTAAAAGATGGAAAACTGAAGTTAAAAATCAGACAAGTCTAAAGTTAAAATGTCTGAAGTCTGACAATGGAGGAGAGTATGATAGTCAAGAGTTTAAAGCAATCTGCTTTGAGAATGGGATCAGACTGGTCAAGACAGTTCCTGGAACACCGGAACAAAATGGCGTTGCTGAGAGGATGAACAGAACCTTGAATGAACGAGCCAGAAGTATGAGAATACATTCTGCATTGTCTGAGTACTTTTGGGCCGTGGCTGTTAACAAGGCAGCTTACCTCATACACAAGGGACCCTCTGTACAACTAAATTTTGAAATTCCTAAGGAGGTTTGGACAGGAAAGAAGGTAACTCTCTCACATCTGAATTTTTTTGATTGTATTGCTTATGTGCATGTAAACTCTAATGATAGAGATAAGCTTGATCCTAAAGCCAAGAAATGTTTCTTTATTGGCTATGGTGATGATAATTTTTATTATCGATTTTGGGATGATCAGAATAGAAAGATCCCAAGACACAAGAATTTCACATTTAATGAAAATGTGATGTACAAGGACAAGCTTGAAGTAGAACCAACCAACACCAGCAAACATACATCTAAAACAGTTGAATTAGAAGAAATCTCAGAAAATGAAGTGGCTAGAGAGATTACAACTTATTCTAAAATTTAACATGACCAGAGATATAATCTGATGCAGAACCAAATCTGGAGTCAGGAGTTGAATCAAATTGGGGATCAGTTACTCTTGAACCTACATTAAGGAGAACTAAGAGGGTCACAAATGCTCCAGATAGGTTAACTCTCTCTCTCTCTCTCTCTCTCTCTCTATCTCTCTCTACTATTTTGCTTCTAACTAATACTAGAGAACCTATAATGACCCGGCTGGTCATTTTGGGAGTTGTAGCCCCGTGTCCCTATTTACTACTTATTTTATTCTTAATAGTTTCTATGTGACTTTTCGGGGGTAGTTGGTTCGGTTCTGGGGAAGTTTCGAAATGAGTTGAGACACTTATTCTCCACGTTAGAAGCTTAAGTTGAAAAAGTTGATCGGATATTGACTCGTGTGTATACGACTCCCGAACGGAGTTTTGATGATTCTGTTAGTTCTGTTGTGTGAGTATGGACTTAGGAATTTGTCCGGATATTGATTTGGAGGTCCGTAGTTGAATTAGGCTTGAAATGATGAAAGTTGAAAATTTAAAAGTTTGACCGAGAGTTGACTTTGTGGTTATCAGGCTCGGATTGGGGTTTTGGGAGTTAGAGTGGGTCCGTTGTATCATTTGTGACTTGTGTGCAAAATTTTAGGTCAATCGGACTTGATTTGATAGGTTTCGGCATCGAATGTAGAAGTTAGAAGTTCAAAAGTTCATTAGGCTTGAACCGATGCACGATTCGTGGTTTTAGCATTATTTGATGTGATTTGAAGGCTCGACTAAGTTCGTATAACGATTTAGGACTTATTGGTATATTTGGTTGAGGTCCTGGGGGCCTCGGGTGGAGTTCGAGTGGTTAACGCATCAAGTTTGGAATTTGAAACACTATTGAAGATCACCAGGTCTGGTGCAATCGCACCTGCGGAGTTTTGATCGTAGGTGTGATTAGGGAAGCGCAGATGCATCCTGGAGAGGTGCATGCAGTGGTCACAGGTGCGAGGGTGTTTACGCACCTACGTGGCCATAAATGCGGAGAATGGAGCGCAGAAGCTGAATTTGATTAGGGGACTGTGGAGCGCAGATACATAGGAGTTCCATAAGTGCGGACTCACACCTGCACATGTGTGATCGCAGAAGAGGAGGTAGTGGTGTCTTTGGCAAACCGCAGAAGTGGGAGATTTCTCGCACCTTCGAGATCGCAGATGCGACTAAATGAGTCGCAGACGCGAAAGAGCTGGGGGCAGAGTATTAAATTTGAGGGTTTCGTGATTTTTATCATTTTGGACATTTCAAGCTCAAGCTCAGGCGATTTTTGAGAGGGATTTTGAAGGGATTCTTGAGGTAAGTCATTTGTGGTCATTTTTATTCAATAATCTTGTTTCCGCATTGAATTTTCCACCTAGTTTGTGATTTGGAGAGTTTAATTTGGGGATTTGAGTGACGATTTGGTGTCGGATTTTGGTAAATTTGTTATGTTCGGACTTGTGGTTGAATGAGCTTCCAGATTTTGTAACTTTTATTAGATTCCGAGACGTGGGCCTGGGAGTCGACTTTGAGTTGGCTTTTTAACTTTTGGTTAAGAACTTAGCATTTTTATATAGAATTGATTCCTACAGCTTAAGTTGATTGTATCAAATTTTTTGTGGGTAGATTCGAGGTATTCAGAGGCTGTTTCACTAGGAAAGAGCTTGTTGGAGTAGAGATCTGCACAGTTTGAGCTAAATAACACTTCTAAACTTAGTTCTAAGGGTATGAAACCCCAAATTACGTGTTATGTGATTGGTGTTGAGATGTCGCATATGCTAGGTGATGGGAGTGTGGGCGTGCACCGTAAGAATTGTGACTTGATCGATTGCATGGAACTGTATAGTTGAATAATCTTGTCGTTATATGTATTTTCACCATGTGTTAGAGAAATGGAGCTGTCAGTCATATTAGAAATCATGCTTAGGCTACGTGTTGGTACGATTGGGACCAATAGAGGCTATGATACATGTTGAATTATTTTCTTAATTTACCATTTTGTACTTAGTCACATCTATTATTTGCATATTATATCTCAGACTCTATTGTCCTTTATTGATACATTACATCGTTATTGTTTGGGCTGATTATCCTAATCCTTGTGAGCCCGAGAGACTAGAAAGATTGACGACTGAGTGAGGCCGAGGGCCTAATTGTGAGGATATTTATGGGATCGAGATGCACGCCGCAACAGATTTATTTGATTCATGCCATGATTGGCTTATTATAGCATTTGGGATAGAATCACCCCTCTGAAGTCTGCACATCCATAGTAAGCGCAGGTACCTACTGAGTACAAGTATGTGTGCCGAGCATGAGTGCCGAGCGATTAGGAGGATTGAGTGGCTGTGAGGATAGAGTGACTGCGAGGAATGAGTGACTGTGAGGATGGAGTGAATGGTAGGACTAAGTGATTGATACTCTAAGAGAATGCATATGATTTCATTACTGTAGGGGAATGATGTAACAACCAGACCGGTCGTTTTGGGAGTTGTAGCCTCGTTCCCCCATTTACTTCTCATTTTATGCTTAATAGCTGCTATATGACTTGCCGGGTAAATTGGTTCAATTCCGGGAAGATTTCGAAATGAGTTGAGATACTTAGTCTCCAGGTTGGAAGCTTAAGTTAAAAAGATTGACCGGATGTTGACTTGCATGTAAACAACTCCAGAACAGAGTTTTAATGGTTCCGTTAGCCCCGTTGGGTAATTTTGGACTTAGAATTGTGTCCGGATAATGATTTGGAGGTTCATAGTTGAATTAGACTTGAAATGACGAAAGTTGGAAATTTAAAAGTTTGACTGTGAGTTGAGTTTATGGTTACTGGGCTCAGATTGGGGCTCTGGGAGTTGGAGTGGGTCCGATGTGTCATTTGTTACTTGTGAGCAAAATTTGAGGTCAATCGGACTTGATTTGATAGGTTTCGGTATCAAATGTAGAAGTTAAAAGTTTAAAAGTTCATTAGGCTTGAATCGATGCGCGATTCGTGATTTTAGCGTTGTTTGATGTGATTTGAAGGCTCAACTAAGTTAGTATCGTGTTTTAGGAATTGTTGGTATATTTGGTTGGGTACCGGAGGTCTCGGGTGGATTTCGGGTGGTTAACGGATCAATTTTGGAATTTGAAAGACTGCTGAAGCTAACCACGTCTGGTACAATCGCACTTGTGGAGTTTTGATCGCAAGTGTGAGTAGGGGAGCGCAGATGCGACCTGGAGAGGTGTGTGCAATGGTCGCAGGTGCGAGGGTATTTACGCACGGCACAAATGCGGTGAATGAAGCACAAAAGCAGTATTTGATTAGGGGATTGTGGAGCGCAGGTACGGAGGAGTTTCACTGGTACGTACTCGCACCTGCGCGTGTGTGGTCACAGAAGTGGAGGTAGTGGTGTCCTGGGAAAACTGCAAAAGCGGGAGATTTTTCATACCTGCAAAACCGCAGATGCGACTAAATGAATCGTAGGCGTGAAAGAGCTGGACAGAGTATTAAATTCGAGGGTTTCATGATTTTTATCATTTTGGACATTTCAAGCTCGGGCTTAGGCAATTTTTGAGAGGGATTTCGAAGGGATTCTTGAGGTAAGTCACTTGTAGTTATTTTTATTCAATAATCTTGTTTCTCCATTGAATTTCCCACCTAGTTTGTATGTTTTTGAGGTGGAATTTGGAAGTTTGAGGCTAGGGATTTTGGATAGATTAATTTGGGGATTTGAGTGACGATTTGGTGTCAGATTTTGGTAAATTTGGTATGGTTTGACTCATGGTTGAATGGGCTTCCGAATTTTGTAACTTTTATTAGATTCCGAGCCATGGGCGCGGGGGTCGACTTTGAGTTGACTTTTGACTTTTGGTTAAGAACTTAGCATTTTTTATGGAATTGATTCCTATAGCTTGAGTTGATCGTATCGAATTGTTTGTGGCTAGATTCTAGGTATTCGGAGGCCGTTTCACGAGGAAAGAGCTTGTTGGAGTAGAGATCTGCACAATTTGAGCTAAGTAACACTTCTAAACTTAGTTCTGAGGGTATGAAACCCCGAATTATGTGTTATGTGATTGGTGTTGAGGTGTTGCATATGCTAGGTGACAGGCGTATGAGCATGCACTGTAAGAATTGTGACTTGATCGATTCCATGGAACTGTATAGTTGAATAATCTTGTCGTTATCTGTATTTTCACCATGTGTTAGAGAAATTAAGCTGCTAGTCATGTTAGAAATCATGCTTAGGCTACATGTTGGTACTGTAGGGACCTACATAGGTCGTGATACATGTTGAATTATTTGCTTAATTTATAATTTTGTACTTAGTCACATCTATTATTTGCATATTATATCTCAGTATCTATTGTCCTTTATTGATACATTACATCGTCATTGTTTGGGCTGATTATTATGATTCTTGTGAGCCCGAGAGACTGGAGAGATTGATGACTGAGTGAGTCTGATGGCTTAATTGTGTGGATATTTATAGGATCGGGTTGTATATCGCAACAGGTTTATTTGATTCATGCCATGATTGGTTTATTATAGCTCTTGGGTTAGAATTGCCCCTCCGGAGTCTGCACATCCATAGCGAGCACAAGTACCAACTGAGTGCGAGTGCCGTGCGCGAGTGCCGAGCAATTGGGAGGATTGAATGGTTATGATGATGGAGTGACCATGAGGAATGAGCGACTATGAGGATGGAGTAAATGGGAGGACTGAGTGACTCATACTCTGAGAGTATGCATATGATTTCATTACTCTTTTGTACTTAAGTTGGAATTTATTACTATCATGTAGATACCGTGATACACCATGTTTTGTTTCAATTGAATTTGACGTGATTTACCTGTTTGGGCTTTAACTGTTAAACTTGGAAGCATTCCTACATTCATGTACTGTAATTCTGTAATTAAACTGTATCTGCAAAGCTCGTCACTACTTCAACCTAATAGTTTGACTTGTTACTTACTGAGTTGATTGTACTCATGCTACACCCTGCACTTCGTGTGCAAATCCAGGTATTTTCGGGCAGGGTGGTTGCTGATTCTCGGAGTTTACTGTCTTTTAGAGATATTCGAGGTAGCTGCCCTGGCATCCGCAGACCTTGACTCTCCTCCCCTATCCTTCAGCTTTATTTATTCAGTTTCAGTTTCTTAGATAATATTTTAGACTTGTGTTGTATAGATGCTCATGTACTCAGTGACACCCTGGTTTTGGGAACTTTCGTATTGAATTATGATCTTTTATCTAATTTATGAGAGTTTTGATTATTTAAACCTGCTTTAGTACATTTTTCATTTGAAAGTGTTGGTAATGTCTGAGTTGTCGGCTTGCCTAGTACTATGTTAGGTACCATAACGACATGTTATGTTTTAGATCGTGACAAAACCAAAGCATTTTGTTGAAGCAATGCAGGTGATAAACTCTGATAAGTGGAAGCTAGCCATGAAAGAAGAAAAAAATTCTCTTCAAAAGAATAAACATTGATACTTACAGAGTTATCAAAATAAAGAAGGAATTGCAAAACAATTGAGTGTACAGGGTCAAGGAAGAGCATGATGGTAAGAAGAGATACAAAGCACGATTAGTAGTAAAAGGCTTTTAGGAGAAGAAACGAATTGACTGCACCAAGATCTTCTCTCCTGTAGTCAAATTAACTACTATCATGTTGGTGATAATTATCATAGTTGTAGAAAATTTGTATTTGGTGCAGCTAGATGTAAAAATTGCTTTCTTATATGGTGACCTTGAAGAAGACATCTACATGAAGAAACCTGAAGGTTTTCAAGTCACTAGTAAAGAAAACCTTGTGTGTAAGTTGAAGAAGAGTTTGTACGGTTTGAAACAAGCTCATCGACAATGGTACAAGAAATTTAAAGAATTCATGCATAATAATGGTTTTACACGATGTGAGATGGACCATTGCTGTTATATCAAAATTTTTGATGAATCCTGTATCATTTTACTTTTGTACGTTGATGATATGCTAATTGCAGGATCTAGAATAAATAAGATTAATAGGGTTAAGCAACAACTGGTGGAGGAGTTTGAAATAAAAGACTTAGGACTAGCTAAGCAAATGCTTCTGATGAAGATTAGCAGAAACAATTCTAAAGGAACCTTAAAATTGTTTCAAGAAAAGTACATACAGAAGGTACTAAGCAAGTTCAGTCTTCATGATGCAAAGACTAGAAGAACTCCATTCGGAAGCCATCTTAATCTGTCGAAGGACCAATCACCTAAGACAAATGAAGAAAAGGAGTACATGTTCAAAGTTCCATATGCTTCAGTAGTAGGAAGTTTGTTGTATGCTATAGTTTGCACTAGACTTGACATAGCCCATGCAGTTGGAGTTGTCATTAGATACATGTCAGATCCAGGAAAGGAACACTGGAAGGTATAAAATGGATATTGCAATATCTCAAAGGCACATCGGGTATGCCACTTTGTTTTAAAAGGAGTGATATAATATTACAAGGTTTTGTTGATGCAAATTTCGGTGGCGATCTAAATAGTCGCAAAAGTACCATGAGCTACGCGTTCACCTTCGGTGGTATTGCTGTTAGATGGATGTCCAGACTTCAGAAAAGTATTGTTCTATCTACCACAGAAGCAGAGTACATGGCAATCTCAGAAGCTGGAAAAGAGATGATCTGATTCAAGAACTTTCTTAAAGATCTAGGTAAAAAGCAGGACAATTGTGAGCTTTTTAGCAATAGCAGAGTGCTATTCATCTTGCCAAGAATCCAATATTTCATGCAAGATCAAAGCACATCCAGCTAAGGTATCATCATATCTGAGAGTTGATAAGTGAAGGAACTCTTTTCCTGCATGATTGAGGAACCCATCATACATGTTGACCAAAGTTGTCGGTATTGACAAACTGAGATTGTGCACCGCCTCAATTAGCCTTCAAGATTGATAATGTGAAGGCGCCACCAAAGAATAGCAAATCTTTTTTTTTTTAAATTCTTTTTCTTGATATATATGGGTTTGAGGGGGAGATTTAAAGGAACAAACCCTGCTGTAAAATGAGTAGTGAAAGAAAGAAAAAAAAGGCAAAGAAGGAAATGTATGCTGCACCAAAAGTCAGCAGCAGAAAAATATGTGAATTGATATCGGTGCATGCAAGAAAAGAAGCAGGGTTCATATTATGATATTTGCTTATAAATAGGCATCTCCTTCCTCAATTATAAATCATCCCTCAACTTTTTATTTCTCTTCAATTAATAAAGAATTATTTCTTTGTGTGGTCGTACATTGCCGTCTCGTCTTGTCTTGTGCAATTTATTACTTTTTCTCTTTTAAATATTTTTCCTTCGATTAGCCTGACATGCTTCCCAATAAAATAAATCCTTCATAAAACAGCAAAAGGATCAAAAAAGAAAAATTAAATAGTAATATGGTATTAATACGATTAGCAATCTATTCCAATCAGCATACTAAAATGAAGTTCTGATATTAATTTTTTAATTCTTATTTGAGGAACTCCCACCTTGTAGCAATTGAGAAAATGCTAACTTTGCCAAATGTTACTATGTACCAGAATTTGAGAGTATTTAGCAAACAAAAACTAAAAATAATTTGGATGGGTCCTCGCCGGACCTGCGTGAATTAATACGTGATGCTTTGTGCACTGGATTACCCTTTTTTTTATTACTAGGTGGAATAGAATTCAGCTTTCGCCAGGTATTTACTGTAAATTATTGGGTTTATATACAAAGTATTGTCACAATGTTCATGTCATGAAACATGATCATAATTACTGGCCCTTCTAAATTTAAAAGTGCTAAAACCTCAAGAGTGGAAACACAAATGTGCATTGGAGTAAACACTTTGGGATGGACTCTCAATTTTAAGCCATCCAATAAAAAGTGACAATCAAGAAATACTTGTAAATATAACAGACGAACCAGGTTAAATTTCAATTGTTAATTCATCGAAAAGTTTTCTGGATACATGTAAAAGTTCGCAGATATTTATCCCCAAGTTCAATGGAGGAAGGAGCTCCTATGGTGAAGGGGCTGAAATATAGAGAAAGGGAGGAGGATTTTAAGTCTTGCGACGGGTTGGGTTTAAGGTTATGGATATTAGGTATTCAGTATGGGTAATGGCTTGGGGAGTTAAAAATGCTTAAAAGGCCACCACGTGTCCCCTCCATTAAATTGAGGGGTAAGTACATTTAATTGTACAGACGATGGGGACAAATCAGACCAAATGGTATAATAGAGGATATTATAAATACTATTCAATAGTAGGGGAATACTTCTTATCTTTTTCCGTTATAAAAAGTTATAATGCAGTGGCAAAGGAGTACAAAATTTGCCATAGATTACAAGTTCAGATCATAGGTGCGAAACTTTAGTATTTTTTTTTTTTTTAATCCCCTTCTAGAGTTTCTGATTCCGCCCCTAGAATTATGTATTATACTTCAGTTATAGTTCAGATCCTAGATGTGGCATTAAAGTTGGAGTGGCTCTTCTCTTTCCTTTAGTTTAACTTCTGTTACTCCTTCTCTCCGTTTCATTTCATGTGACGAGAATTTTATTGGATTCAAAATTTTAGAAAAGATTTTTTTTTTTTTGAAATTTCTAATTCAATACAAATCCTAAACATTTGTATGATGTAGCCATAAATCATTTCCTTAAGAATAAAATAAAATTTTATATTAAATTATTTTTAACTATAGAAAGTTATCATTATTCTATCTAGAATAAACTAAAAAAATGCGTGCCATATAAAATAGGACATATAAAGTATTTCAATTCCAATATTTTTTTCAAAAGTTGGAGTCATACTTCTCTTACTATTGCTTAAGTTTCTTGTAACGGACAAATTGCCAATGAAAGGTAGCATATATATACTCTAGAATTGTCGATTTACGAACGAACTGACTAGACACTACCGTTGACAGAAAAACAAAAAAGGAAGACGAGCTTTCTCTTTCATGTATTGGCCCTATATCTTAAGATGTAAGTATACATAGTGTTAAGTCAAAGCTCATTTTCTTTTACCCTACACGAAAAGGTTGGCGGAAGTGCAAAGGGAAAAATGGATAGAAGTGGACATCATTTCATTTTCCACTTTACTTCCAAATCAGAATTGTCGTTTTGACCAATCTAACTACGAAGAACAAACTTGGACCGATGCCTACATTGTAGGATGTCTAGGAATTAGACTTAAACCTAATCAATGTGTGATTCAATTCAGTAATTAAGGGATAATAATTCAAATCATTTGAATATCGACAATCTGCGAACATTACTAGTCAATTCTGTCTTTCCTAATTTCCTATTAATTATGTGAAAATAATGATTTCGAGTTAAAAAAACTTGTGCTTTGTCAACTTGATAAGAAACACATTCATGACCATGTAAATTTTAAAATCTTCATACAATCTTCAAGTTTATATGAAATGAGATAATTACTTCATATTCTAATTTGTATGACTTGTTGAAAACATAGGTTTATCCAACAAGATACTGTCTCATATGATATACTAAGAGAATTGATAGTAGGTTAGTCAAATTTAAAGCATATGATATGTGTTATTCACTTTGGCTCACAAATTTATCTCTTGGACTATGGTATATCTGAGTTTGAGATGCGCGTATTATGTGTAATTTGTTATAAATAGAATTGTATTTAAGGTGAACGTCTATATTTTAGAGAGATTTTAGGGTTTGTTACTTGGTGGCTAAGTCACTTTTCTCTTATAAATAGAGGAATTTTATTCCATTGTAATTCATCTCAAATCAATAAGAACACTCTCTCTCTACTTTTCTCTGCAATGCTCTTATTCTTCTTTTATTGTTTTATAACACGTTATAAGCACGAGACTCCAACCAATTGAGTAGAGGCAGTTGTTTTAATTTGTAGATATAATATTAATTAGTTGTCTAATGTTTTGAGAAATTAAACCACCCTCGGAGAGAAGATATAGAACGTTGTCTTGCGTGAATGCATTGATTCCTATACTAGGCATCTGCTTTGGTCATCATGCTTTGTGATACATGCATGGTGCTCAACTTGTACATAATATTAAGCAAAACGATTGTCGATTATTCCATGAACTTCCTTCAGGAAATAAATTCCGGATTTAAGGTAATTATTTTACTTTATTTTTCTTTTTTAAATTCTTGAAATTCTATCATTTGATTTTAAATACCAGCAAAGACAATAAATTTTGATTATAACTCTAATAGAGTTTATAAAAAATTATAACCACCCGAAGTGGTAAAATTTCTATATCTTGCCATAATCAAATTCATGTATGATTGTGAGCACAAGAAGTGGAAACCCGTCCTATTGAATTTGCTTTATTTTTATTCCCTTAATACAATGTGATAGCAATATGTGATAAGTCTAAAAGAAGATAAAATTATTATCGTGAAGGTATCAATGGATGTGGACGTGGCAATAGACGAAATTATAATCGTCATCATTGTGGTAATGAGAATAATAAGGATTCTCAAAATAATCTTTCACTCTGTGAAAGTAATGTTTGTCATGAGATTTTGTAAAACACATATAGATGATTATGGCCCATTCATGGTGGGAATTTGACAACATGTGATTTATGAATACATATTCATTCTTGAAAGAATATGAACGTGCTACTGGTAGTGGATATACCACACTAACCTCTAGAAAGAGGTTTGAGATGAAATAAGAAAATAATTTATTATGGCATCAATGGTCATTGACCACGTACCTATTGTGATTATGCCATGTAACTATTACGGGGCAAAAGTAATGAAAGCAACATATCTTGCCAATAATAATTTTGACCATGACCATAATGATATAACTTTCTCCTTGAAAGAGATATTCACCATATGGATGATGATGAATATGTGGTAGTACAAAATTAGTTGAGTGCTCTGGAAGAGCCAATTATACTGTTTTTGAGAAATAAAATTGATTATCACTAAGGTATTGTGTCGTAGTAAGTCTCAAAGAAACACTTATTGAGTTTCTAAATCATTCACGAAAACGGTTGGTTATATTGAGACTACAAATAATGAGACGACTTAATATCTTCTATTACTACAACTTGTAGCGATGTAATATGTATGCAAAAAGCTACCCGCTTTATTCTCCAGTTTGTACAACACAAATAAAAGAATGTCATAATAAAGTAGAAGTTTATTGGTATAAAAACCCATATCATAATAAACTTGGAGTTTATTGATAATTGCACACGTCATGGTATAAACCTGAAGTTTATTAATATTGATAAGTTATTTAGTTGACACAATTGGTTTAGACATGTTAATTTAAGCATGATGTGCAGAAATAAAAGAGAATTCACATGGGTAAATATTAAAGAACTAGAAAATTCTGTACGAATTTCTTATATTGTTTATTTTCATTAATTATTAGACCAACTAAAATTGGGATTGAATCCCATGAATGCTGGAAATATCAAAGGTGAATATGGGCTCATTCACCTACCATCTATACCACATAAGATGTATCTAAAATATGGTTACATGTAAAATTATTATTAACCCGCAACTTGGTGGTTGCGAGATAAGTTGCTCAATAATTAAATTTAGAGCATAATTTTAAGATTCTCTATTCAAGAAGTTCATCTTGATAAGTTGGTTTACATAGCAGTTGGTTTAGCAAAATAATTTATTGAGTGCCTCCACTTAATAGCTAAACTATTAATTATGAGAACAAAGTTATCGATATCAGTTTGTTATATATGAAAGTGTATTACATTCTCCCCTCACAAGTGGTTCAGAGTCAAGAATCAAATAATTTCATCTTTTTTTTTTGGTAACTAACTTAATTTTATTAATCACCAAAGCAATTAGTTACAAATCCATAGCTAAGCCAACAAAGCTAGCTATCTCAATAGGAAAACAAACATCACAAACTACCTACTCCCTACTTTGATCAAATTAGAAGACATAAGACTGTATTTGAGCTTTGATCGTAGGGGGTGCCCGAACACAACAAATATAATCTATCTCATTTGCAATGTTTCCATATTGCCTACTCCTTTGTTCGAATATTCGTAAGTGTCATGACCCAAGTTCTCCCTCCGTAAATTGTCGTGATGGCACCTAGTCTCTACGACTAGGTAAACCTAACAATTGCGAAAAAAGGAAAAACAACAGAGAAAACAAATAAAAACTGCGGAATTAACATAGTGAAGGTTTAAAGATGCCGCTCGGCGTATACAATATAGTCTCTCAAACTAAACAACTTTTCAAAACTCGGAATCTCATGAAATCATAAGTTGTTGAATAACTACAAGTGTCTAACTCCAGAATGTCTAAACAAGGGTAAATACAGAAGGGCTAATACTATGAGAGAGAATAGAAAAGGACTCCTCGGTCTGCAGATGCGGCAGATATACCTCGAAGTCTCTAGAGAATCGCCTCGCCTCAAGGGTAGTAGGACTGAGTCGAAGTACTTGGATCTGCTGTGACGACCCGACCAGTCGTCTCATGAGTTACCGCTCCATTTTTCCCATTTATGCTTCTTTATGCTTTATTTATCCGTGTTATGTGATATCGGGTTGGTCGGATCGAATCCATAAGGAATTTGGGAAGGTTTGAGACACTTAGTCTCTTTTGAGGGATCTTAAGTTGGAAAAGTCAACCGGATGTTGACTTATGTGTTAGAGAGCTCGAAAGTGAATTCCGATAGTTCAGTTAGCTTTGGGAGGTTATTTGTGACTTAGGAGTGTGATCAGAATAAGTTTTGGAGGTTCAGAGTAGATTTAAGCTTGAATTGGTGAAGTTGATATTTTGGCAATTTCCGGTCGATAGGCGAGATTTTGATATAGGGGTCGGAATGGAATTTCGAGAGTTACAATAGTTCCGTCGTGTCATTTGGGATGTGTGTGAAAAATTTCAGGTTATTCGGACGTGGTTTGGTTGGATTTTTGATCAAAAGCGTAATTTGGAAGATTTAAGAAACTTAGGCTTGAATCCGATGTGTTTTGGGTGATTTGATATTGTTCGAGGTATTTTGATGATTGGAACAAGTTTGAATAAGGTTTTAGGATATGTTAGTTCCTTTGGTTCGGGTCCCGGAGGCCTCGGGTGAGTTTCGGGTGGTCAACCGGATCATTTTGAAGTTTGAAAAATTGCAGATTTTGAGTTCCAGCAGTTGCAGACATTTTGGTCTTCACGTTCGCGAGAGGACCCTCGCGTTCGCAAAGAGTCTGCTGAGGGAGGTGGAAGTTTAGCCTTTGTGTTCGCGACGCAGGTGACATGTTCGCGAAGGGCTGCGAGGTTGTGCATCGCGTTCGCGGGCATGTAGTCGCGTTCGCATAGAAGGAATTGAAAGGTCAAGCTTCAGTGGAAATTAACCCATCGCGTTCGCGAAGGTTCATTTGGGAAAAGAATCGCATTCGTGTGGGTTGTATCGCGTTCGCGTAAGAGGATTATGTTCAATGTTATTTTTGTGCTTCGCGAATGCGAGGCTTTGACCGCGTTCGCGAAGAAGGAAATTAAGGCCTGGGCAAAATGTTTTTAACTCGTCTTGTCCGCGATTTTGGGGCTCATTTCCTCCATAGCTGGTCATTTTTAGAGATTTTTGAAGGAGAATGAAGAGGGGTTCGAGGGGAATCACTTGGAGGTAAGATTCTTGGACTAAAAACTCGATTATTATGTGAATTTCACCTAGAAAATCATGGAATCTAAGCCTAAAATTGAAGAACTAGGGCTTGAAATTGGAGGCCAAACATTTGGGATTTGAAGGGTCATTTGTTAATGGATTTTGATGTTCTTGGTATGTATGAACTCGTGGGAAGTTAAGGAATCTATTGGTGTAAAAATTATTGAATTCCGAGACGTGGGCCCGGGGGTCGGGTTTTGGTAATTTCAGGATTTGTGCCCTTTATTGATTGTTTTCACTTGGGCTTCGTTCCCTTAGCATATTTTGACATCCTCGTTCTGATTTTGGATAGATTCGACACGCGTGGAGGCCGATTCATGGGGAAAAGACATCGCGAGCTAGAGATTTAGCCAGTCTGAGGTGAGTAATGATTGTAAATGATGTTCTGAGGGTTTAACCCTGGATTTGCACATCGTAGTGCTATATTGAGGTGAGACACACCTTTGATGACAAGTGTGAGGTCGTGTACTGTTGGGGATTGTGACTTGGTCGGTCCCAATTGATGATTTTACCGCGCATTTGATTGAAAACTATTTGATATCATCATTATTTGGGCTGAATGTCATATTTGGGCTTCATGCCAACTGTTTAAACCCTTCAGGGCCTTTTTACTGATATTTCCTAACTGTTTGACTTTATATTTGAACTCAGTCATGCTATTTTTCCACTGTTTTCATACTCAGCCATGTTTACTCAATTGTATTACTTAAATGATATTTTAAATGATGTTTGGGCTGAGAAACACTATTTTTACTGTTGCCTGAGTGGCTTGTGAGGATTTTGACTAAGTAAGGTCGAGGGCCTATGTTGTGAGGAAACACTGATATTGATTTGAGGCCGAGGGCCTAAGATATATACGCCACGAGGTGGCTTGATTGATATGAGGCAAGGGGCCTAGTTTGATTCCATGAGATGGCTTGTTATTGCGCTTGGGCCGTAAGGGGCCCCTCCAGGAGTCTGCACACCCCCAGTGAGCGGGGTACCCATTATGATGTGAGATTGAGCCCGAGGGGCTGGTATTGTTCTGAGATGTTGCCCGAGGGGCGGATTTGCTGATACTGTGCCCGAGGGGCAAACTTCTATATGTTTACTTTACCTTAATTACCTGTCAATTACTTGTTTACTTGTTGAAAGAAGTTTTACTTTATTTTTCACTGGTTTACTGCTTTTATATGATTTTTACTACTTCATTATAGAATGCTTTGTGCCTTACGTGGTTTCTTGCTTTAAGTCTTTATTTACATTTGTTACTCACTGAGTTGGAGTACTCACTTTACTCCCTGCACCTTGTGTGCAGATTCAGGCGTAGCGGGTTCCGCTCCCGAGTGCTAATCCCTCCAGATTCAGGCGGACATTCGAAGTTCACGAGGTAGCTGTTGGTGTCCGCAGCCCCGTGTCTTTACTCCTTTATCACTTCTCTCTCTTTTCAGACAGTTGTACTAGTTTATTGACTTAGCGGATTTGTATTATGACTTATAGATGCTCATGACTAGTGACACCCCGGTTAGGACTGTGTATGGGTGTTCTTCCGCGTATTTATGTTATCATTGTCATTTCGGATTTATTTTATCATGTTTAGACTGTTTCTTAAATGCTTAACTGTTAATAATTGAAAAAATGGGAAGTGTCGGCTGGCCTTGTCTTCACGAGAGGCGCCATCACGACCGAGTTCGGGTTTGGGTCGTGACAAGTTGGTATCAGAGCCTAGGTTACATAGGTCTCACGAGTCATGAGCAAGTTTAGTAGAGTCTCGTAGATCGGTACAGAGACGTCTGTATTTATCCTCGAGAAGCTGCAGAACCTTTAGGAAAAATTCATATTCTTGAAATTCTTGTCGTGCAAACTTGTTGATCCGAGCACTAAACCTCCGTTATTCTATTCTCTCACAGATGGTGAGGACGTGCGCTACTGGTCGGAGTGGACGACCCCCAGTACCACCAGTTGTGGCCACCAGAGGCCGAAGACGCAGCCGTGGTCGTGGTAGAGGTAGAGCAGCGAGGGTAGCACCTGTAGATCCACCAGCTGCTCTAGCTCAGGATCAGGCTCCAGCTATGGATGCTCCAGTAGCACCAGTTCAGGCACCAGCTATGCCCATCATGATTCCGGGTCTTCAGGAGGCCTTGACTCAGATCATATCAGTTTGCACTGGCCTAGCTCAGGCGGTTTTAGCCACTAAAGCTGCAGCTACTTCACAGGCCGGGGGAGGCAATCAGACTCCTTCCGCTCGCACACCTGAGCAGGTCGTGCAGGGACTTCAGACACCGGGGGCACATTCAGCCCAACCAGTTACATCTGCTCAGGACTATATAGTTCCTGCCATGTCGGAGGATGAGCATCGTAGGTTGGAGAGGTTTGGTAGACTTCAGCCTCCGTCATTCAGTGGTGCAGAGGGCGAGGATGCCCAGGGTTTCTTAGATAAGCGCTAGAGGATGCTTCAGTATTCTGGAGACCAGCGGGGTCGCTTTTACCACCTATCAGTTTTCAGGAGCTGCTTTCACTTGGTGGGAGGATTTTGAGAGGCGTAGGCCTGTTGGTGCATCACCCCTTTCCTGGCAGCAGTTCTCCATTCTCTTCTTGGAGAAGTACGTGCTGCAGTCCCATAGAGAGGAGCTGCGTAGGCAGTTTGAGTGGTTGCGACATGGGGAGATAACCGTGTCGCAGTATGAGTTGAGGTTTTCTGAGTTGGCTCGTCATGCCATCTGGTTGGTTTTGACAGATCGAGAGTGGATCAGGAGGTTTGTTGATGGTCTCACTTATTAGCTCTATATTCTTATGACCATAGAGAGGGTATCTGGTGCTACGTTCGAGGAGGTTGTTGATATCGCCCATAAGATTGAGTCAGTTCGCCATCAGGAGTGAGAGGAGAGGGAGGCCAAAAGGCCTCGAGGATCTGGCAGCTATAGTGGAGCTCCTTCAAGGGGTCAGTTTTAGCACGGTAGAGGCTGTTCATTCAGGTCTGCTCAGCCAGCTCGCCCAGGTTATTGTGGGGCATCTTCGAGTCATGGTTATCACGGTTCTCAGCAGGGCCAGTCATCACTTAGTGCCCTTCCAGCTTAGAGTTCGACCCGTGCTCCATCAGTTCAGGGCTCTTCCATGCCGAGTGCATCTGCTAGTCACTCCGGTGTGAGGGGTTCCCTTCAGTCCCCTTCTCTAGCACCTGGGAGTTATTATGAGTATGGTGAGATGGTCCACATGTAGAGGCAGTGTCCTCGTCGTGTTGCTAGTTCGTCCTAGCAGAGGGGTCAGTCATCGACTTTAGCGCCAGTTTCTTCGCCACCTCCCACTCAGCCATCTAGGGGTGGAGGTTAGTCAGCTAGGGGTCGCCCCAGAGGGGTAGGTCGATCAAGGGGCGGTCAGGCCCGTTTCTATGCACTTCCAGGCAGACCCGATGCTATTGCTTTAGATACTGTTATTACAGTTATTGTTTCAGTTTGCCACAGAGATGACTCTGTATTATTTGATCCTGGTTCCACCTTTTCTTATGTGTCATCATACTTTGCTCGTTATTTGGGTACGACCCGTGAGTTTTTTGCTTTACCTGTTCATTTATCTACCCCGGTGGGCGATACTGTTGTTGTAAACCATGTGTACCGTTCGTGTATGGCGACTATTGGGGGTTTGGAGACCCGAGTGGATCTATTACTATTGAGCATGGTGGATTTTGATGTCTTTTTGGGCATGGATTGGTTATCTCCGTGTCGTGCTATTCTGGACTGTCACGCTAAGACAGTCACATTGGCTATGCCGGGTGTTCCACGGATCGAGTGGCGAGGTGTGACTGATTATGTTCCTAGTAGAGTTATCTCTCTCTTGAAGGCCCATCATATGGTTAGGAATGGTTGTCTTTCATATCTAGAAATTGTGAGGAATGTCGGAGCTGAGACTCCCAGTATTGATTCTATTCCAGTTGTAAGGGATTTTCCCAATGTGTTTTCTACAGACCTGCCAGGCATGCCACCAGACAAGGATATTGATTTTGGCATTGACCTGGTGCCGGGCACTCAACCCATTTCTATTCTACCATATCGTATGGCACCAGCGGAGTTGAAGGAGTTAAAGGAACAGCTTCAGGAACTCCTAGATAAGGGGTTCATTCGGCCTAGTGTGTCACCTTGGGGTGCGCCGATTCTATTTGTGAAGAAGAAGGATGACACAATGAGAATGTGCATTGATTATAGGCAATTGAACAAGGTAACAATTAAAAACAAGTATCCTTTGCCTCGCATTGATGATCTATTCTACCAGTTTCAGGGAGCGAGGGTATTCTCCAAGATTGATCTCCGTTCGGGTTATCACCAGTTGAAGATCAGAGATTCAGATATTCTTAAGACGACTTTCAAGATACGATACGGTCATTATGAGTTCTTGGTGATGTCTTTTGGGTTGACCAATGCCCCAGTAGCGTTCATGCATTTGATGAACAGTGTGTTCCGGCCTTATCTCGATTCGTTTGTCATAGTCTTCATTGATGATATTCTGGTGTATTCGCATAGCCAGGAGGAGCACGAGAGAATTTGAGGGTTGTGTTGCAGAGATTGAGGGAGGAGAAGCTTTATGAAAAGTTCTCCAAGTGTGAGTTTTGGCTCAGTTGAGTGGCTTTCTTGGGGCATGTGGTGTCCAGCGAGGGTATTCAGGTTGATCCGAAGAAGATAGAGGCGGTTTAGAGTTGGCTTAATTACTTGTCAATTACTTGTTTACTTGTTGAAAGAAGTTTTGCTTGATTTTTCACTGGTTTACTGCTTTTAAATGATTTTTACTGCTTCATTATAGAATGCTCTGTGCCTTACGTGATTTCTTACTTTCAGTCTTTATTTACATTTGTTACTCACTGAGTTGGAGTACTCACTTTATTCCCTGCACCTTGTGTGCAGATTCAGGTGTAGCGGGTTCCGCTCCCGAGTGCTGATCCCTCCAGCTTCAGGCGGACATTCGGAGTTCACAAGGTAGATGTTGGCGTCTGCAACCCCGTGTCTCTAATCCTTTATCACTTCTCTCTCTTTTCAGACAGTTGTACTAGTTTATTGACTTAGCAGATTTGTATTATGACTTATAGATGCTCATGACTAGTGACACCCCGGTTAGGGCTGTGTATGGGTGTTCTTCCGCGTATTTATGTTATCATTGTCATTTCGGATTTATTTTATCATGTTTAGACCGTTTCTTAAATGCTTAACTGTTAATAATTGGAGAAATGGGAAGTGACAGCTGGCCTTGTCTTCACGAGAGGCGCCATCACGACCGGGTCCGGGTTTGGGTCGTGACATCTGCATATGAAAAACATGCGCAGAAAGGGCATGGTACACCACAACAGTACTCAGTAAGTGCCAAGCCTAACGTCGATCGAGTAGTGACGAGGAAGGTCAGGGCCCTATTGATTATATTTGAAAAATGAGGTAAAACAGTATAGAATATGACAATATAATTAAATGCTAACAATATGAAGTAACACAGGATAATAATAATAACAACGACTATAACAGAGACAAAATAATCACAGAAGGAATACAACTCAACACAGAGATAATAACTGTGGATCTCTCAGTATCCCGAGGATCTCTTAGTATCCTCAATATGTGTGTTGGGGATCTCTCGGTATCCTAAGGATCTCTTAGTATCCTAAATATATGTGTCGGGGATCTCTCGGTATCCCGAGGATCTCTTAGTATCCTCAATATATATGCTGGGGATTTCTCAGTATCCCGAGAATCTCTTAGTATCCTCAATATACGTGCTGGGGATCTCTCGGTATCCCGCACTATAGTCCAAATCAATATATGTGCAGGGGATCCCCCGAAATACAAATCCGTAGTCCCAAAGTAAGCAGGCAGGGTGATCTCCCGGGATACCGTCCCGTAGTCCCAAAGTAAACACACAGCAGCAACACGAAGAATGCTCAATTAAATTCAAATTTCATACCAAGGTAAAATAAGTATTTCTAACCTAGCATGCTGCACATAATCCAAACAAGGCAGTTTGAGCAAGTAAAGCAATTAAGTCAATTAGACATGCTTCCCTAAGCTAACAGCAGACTTAAATTGCAAGTAGTATAAACAAGAAAGGAAACACAATTATAATTACTTAATGAAAATAGAATTTTCAATAATTAGCACAAGTACGCATTCATCACCTCACCTACAAGGCATTTCAAATATCAACAATACTAAATCCTAAGGGGAGTTCCCCCCACAAGGTTAGGCAAGCCACTTACCTCGAACCGGCTCAAAATCAACCCGAAACCATGCTCTTGCCACAAGTACTCGACTCCAAATGACCCAAATCTATTCAAATCAATTGCATAATATATATATAACTTCAAGTAACTGATTCCACTAATTAATTCTAAGCTAATACGCGAAATTAGGAAAAATGAACAAAACATCCCCCGGAGCCCACATCTCGGAATCGGGTAAAGGTTACGGATTATGAACCCCCATTCACTCACGAGTCTAACCATACCAAAATTATCCAAATCCGATGTCAAATCCCCAATCAAAACTCGAAAATTAGGTCTAAAAACCTTTCCAAATTTTTCCCCAATTTCTCACCCCAATTCCGAAATTAGATGATGAATTCACGTTTAGATTAATGGTTTATAAGCAAAAAAGGAGTTAAGAATCATTACCCAATCGATATCTCTGAAAATCCCTCAAAATCTCGCTCAAATCCGAGCTCCCAAGCGATAGTTTACAAAAGAATGGCTAAACCCTCGACTTTGAAATTTTATAATCTGCCCAGGCGCGTTCTTCTTCGCGAACGCGATGCATAAAAATCTACTGGTCAGTCTTCCACTTTCACAAACGTGAGGGTCCACTCGCGAACGTGTAGCTTACACTGGCGGACCCTACGCGAACGTGAATGTCACACCTCCTTTTTACTTACACCCCCGTAAGGGATGTACAAGGGAGTTTTTTCAATTTAAGTGACAATCGAAATGAGATTATTTATTTATCAAAATCAAAGTCGCCACTTGGGATAATTTATGGCGTCTCAAGTCACCGGTTTAGAATCCTGAATCGAGGAAAGATTGACTCTGTTCTACAGTCCGCGAACACAGAAATCCAGATAAGGAATTCTGTTAACCCGGGAGAAGGTGTTAGGCATTACCGGGTTCCGTGGTTTTAGCACGGTCGCTCAACTGTTATTGTTGGCCTAATTATCTGATTTTAATACATGTTTTAACCTATGGTACCATTTTAAATTTAAAACCGCTTTTAATTATTTTAAGGAAGATTTCAACGTCATCTAAAACACATCTTTGGACCAAGCCACATGAAATACACCCGCAACTGGAGACACATTTTATTTAACATTGCTAAGATTTGGAGTTGGGTCACATGAAATGCACACCCGAGTTTAGGAAGGTAATTTTAATTACGCACCTAAAACAACTATGCATTTCGACTTTGCAAGGGCCATAAAAATTCGCTAAATGGCACGCCTCGAGTTCTAAGGATTCAAATATCAACTAATTGAGGGCCGTGCAATTTAAGGTTTTGTTTGGCATGGCGCGCCTCGAATTATTCTAACCAAGAGGTTTTTAAATTTAATTATGAGGGCCATAAACTATTAAGTATTATGTGATATGGCTCACCTCAATTAATAAAGGGTTTGTCTAGATGATTAAAGGGCATAAGAAAATTCTTTAATCGAATTCACAAAGCCAGATTTAACCAATTGGCAATGATGGGGAATTGGGTCAATCATTAGAGTGGGTATGGGCCATCGACGGCCATTAACGTGAAGGCATCATTTCGCAACAAACAAAAACGCATGTAGCAAAGCCCACCCCTTTCTTTATTTCCGAATTGCTGTCAAGGCTCTGGGCGCAAATTGAGCCCAATCCTAACACAAGAAAGGACAACGTGTATTGCCCAGGGATCGAGTCTTTGAGGAGCCACATCATCCTAGGCTCCAAAACTCTGGGTTTTTAATACAAAGCTCCATAAGATCTAATTATAAGGCGATCATTGATATAAGCAGGAGTAACTTAAACTAATTAAAATGCAAAAATGCATGAAAATTCAGAACATCTCATGTTCAAACCCTTAAAACTCTTGAAAGGTAATTTTGAAGCCTGCTGAATAAACACAAATATCTAACAATTTCCAAGTGAACCAACAAGCTTTAGAGGGCTATAAAATTCAGATCTTATTCAAATTCTCATACCAAATCACAACTAAAGATACTGGACTTTAACCTTGAGCAAAACCCCTAAGCAGGCTATCAAATCAACTAATACGAGGACAAACTTAACCATATGGCAACCATTCAAACCAACCTAAAATTACTGCCATTGCAAATCAGAGCACCTCTTTCACTTGTAGCCATTCTAAAACAAGACTAAACCAAACAAAAGAAACAAAACTTAATAGCTTCAATTACCTACTTGATATTCCATTCATGACTAATATACTGACCAGGACAATCCTAATGCATTTTAACATGATAAGTTTCCCCACTCCCACTTCAAACACATGCTCAACTCTAACTATATTGACTTTGCAGTTAACAAAATACTCATGTTATCTGAACTCACAAACATATCATGGATCTAAAAATCAATTGACACTTCTATCAATAACAAAACCTAGAGAATTGAACGAATGGAAATAAGTAACTACTAAACAATAGCCCCATTACAGTTTCAATATAAGACTCAAGGTTCAAAGCATAACCTCACTTTAAACATGCTAAGATAAAGAAATTGACACAACAAGCTGAGAAAGAAAATAAAAAAAAGGAACATCTGATAAAGGAAAACATAAATCTTCATCTTTATTCAAAACACTTCATGAACCATTCTTTACATGCTTAAGATCAGGGATATGTACCTAGAAATCAAAAGAGAAATAGAAGGGGTGAATAGTCAACAGCACAACAACAGAACAACACCCAGCTTCAATCAAACAGTAACCCCAATAACAAAACTCAAAACCAATCTTCAGGTAAACCAGATTCAAGCTAATGAAACCAAGATGTAGGACTTTGATCTTTTCAGAAAAAAAGAAGTTTTCTAACCAAATGAAACCAGAAAATACCAAATATGCAGGATTTAAGCACTTTTCTAAAAAGAAATGCAGAGAATTCAGAATTCTCTCAAAGAACCTAGCCGTTTCAGTTTCCAGGGATTTTCTTCTCTAATCCCCCCTTGAATGTCAAGTAAAGGTATATTTATAGGCAAGGCATTAGGGCAGCTTCAAGAAGTCAGATTTTGCAATTAGACCCTTTTTACATTTTCATTTTTGCTCAGAAAACCTTAGTCTAAAAATCAGAGTTCCACATTAATCCCAATACTCAACTTACTAGAAGTTTTCTAGGCTGTTACTGAGATTCCCTTACCCTTAGAATTCCCAAATTTACCCCTTAGGGTCCTGTTAATTACCCCAGCAAAATCCCATGAGTCATGGGTCAACTTGACCCAATAACTAAACCAGTCCAACATGGGTCACGGGCCAAATCCATTTTGGGCTTTGCAGATTTTAGGCTCATATCGAGCCCTAATTCAACATCCCAATTTAATGAGCCAAAGAAAAAACCCGGAACCCATAAGACAAAACCCGAAACCCAAAAGAAAAAGGTAGTGACTTAATTAATTTCAAAATAAAACAGGCTGATTATTAAACACTCATGCATGGACAAAATTGAAACGAATACATAATAAAAAAGAGAAAAAGAAACAAAAAAGAGATGAAGAAGAACAAGAAATGGAACACAGAAACAAGGAAAATACCTAAATCAGGCTGGCCAAACCTTGAAGAACAGGACTCTTGGCCAACAATGAAAATTGCAACACAAGAACTACCCGGAAAACTTCCAAATGGCTAGTGCTTTATGTCACAATTTTTGTCATTTGCCAAAAGGAAAAGAAAAGAGGATGAAAGACTTCGACTCTTCAGGCAGCCGGCGAGGCACAAATCCAACGACATCCCCTTGTCGAGAGTTCGATGTCAAACATGCCCATCTCCTGGGGAAACCAAAATAGGAAGAGAAAAGAGAAAGAAGAAATGGTACAAGGTCGGGTTCTCGGCAAGCTTGAATTTAAGATTTGGATGGATTGAGTAACTTTTGGATAAAACTAATGGCGGATTCTGAACGGGGAGACAACGGGGGTGATATGGTCAAGATTTGGTGGAGTTTGGAGATACACCGCCATCAGTGGCGAATTCCGATGGGCGGCAGTGAAGATAGAGAGGTGAAAGAGAAGATGAGACATATGTCCTAGGTTACTTTGGACGTTTGGACAATTTTATGCGGAATAGGGGAAGTGTTTAGAGCCGTTAGATGAGATAAAATGGAGGGCCAGGATTGACTTATCACTAACGAACTCAAAACGACGTAGTATTCTCCCCATACTACATCGTTTCAGGGGTCTCAAGGACTGAGGCTTGGACCGGGTATTTGGGGTGGAGCTGTGCCGGTTTTGGTCGGTTTATTTTTTGATTTGGGCGGGGGGAAACATTGATGAATTTGGCCCAGATTCTGACCCTTCACTTCTTTTCTTTTAGTTATTTCAATTTGTTTTACTTTCTTTTAGAAAACAAAAAATAAAAATAAAACCTAAACAAATTCCTAAATCAAATTAATCCTACCATATTGAATTAATTAACTTTAACTAATAATTATCACAATTAATTAAAAACCAAATTAAAGGAAAAACTACCAAAATTCAAAACTAAAATTAAAAGTGTAAAAATGAGTTATATTTTGTGACTTTTTCCATTTTGTAAAACAACTAAATTACTAATTAATTTTAAAATGCAAAGTTAAATCCTAAATGCAAATGCAACATATTTTTGTATTTTTTCATAATTTAAACGAAATTAACATGCGCAGACAAATGCAAACAATTAACAAAAAATGATATAAAAATCTACGAAATTGCAAACAATGGGGAAAATTTATTTTTCTCGAATTTATGGGAGTAATTCATATAGGGCAAAAATCACGTGCTCACAGCGAGGACCATGTCGCGAACGCGAAGACCAAAGGGCCCATACCTTCGCGAACGCGGGACATTATCGCGAATGCGAAGCACGATTTAGCTGCTTCGCCCAGATGCTCTACGCGAACGCGATGAAGGTTTTCTCTGCAACACAATAACATAAAATCTGTAATTCTCTAAGTCTAAAAATGACCCGTTGAGGAAACAAGTTAGTTTTTCTAACATGAGGGAGAGACAGGAGAAACAATTGAGATAAAGTTACGTGGAATGAATTATCATTTGTACATATAGATCCTCAAATAAGATAATATGAACTTGAAGTTCATAAAGAGATAATTCATCTACAATATATTGCAAAGCATGCCAGACGCATTTGCTGACCCAAAGAAAGTAACTATATACTCACTGTAAATGCTCTTGTTAGAATAAGTCCTAGAAGGACAAAGTCTATAGTACGCTTAAAGTGTATAAACAAATCGGCTTCAAATAAATTCTTGATAAAGAAGATGAGAAAATGATCATAAAAAGGAGGTAAGTGATCTAGAAGATCATATGACATAATACTTCGTAAAATTTTAGGAGAGGTTCAGGTACCTAAAAATATTAAGGAAGAGATCTCTATGTTATGTATTTATGAAATAATATTGGAACCGATATAAAATGTTCATCGACAATATCTATAATAGCGCTAAATATAGAAGAGGATCTTAAGTTTGTCGAATATAGACACAAAAATATTGGCCAAATGGAAGACACACAATTCGAATAGAATTGATTTCATATGAAAGACATGTAGTATTGACTATGTAGTTCAAACACTTAAAAGTATAAAGTCAATGGTGTGTGCAATCACCTTTATCTATCTTATATGTCTAACATGACATAAAATCTTGATATGCATCTAAAGTCCATTCATATGGCTTATATGATTTAACTTATTATGACAATCCATGAAGGTTTTAAATTGCTTAAAGCATATAGAATTGTTGGTCATGAAGTACTACATCCTAAGTGCAATTTGTGCACATTTGTATCTTGCTATAACTATAAGCATGATAATGTAGTAGCGAGAATTTTCAAGGTGTAACATATTCATTGGAGTTAATATGGCTGATTTATTCACCAAATCTCTGCCGACATCAACCTTCAAGAAGCTAGTGCACAAGATTGGGATGCGAAGGCTCAAAGATGTGAGCTGATGCTCTCATCAAGGGGAGTTAATACGCGTTGTACTCTTTTTTCCTTACAAGGTTTTGTCCTACTAAGTTTTCCTTGCAATATTTTTAATGAGGCAACCAAAAGGTGTATTGTTAAATATGTGTACTCTTTTTTATTCTCTAGAATTTTTTTCCACTGGGTTTTATTTTAGTTAAAGTTTTAACGAGGCACATTATCTGTTGAATAGACATTCAAGGGGGAGTGTTACAAATAGAATTGTATTTAAGCTGAAATGTCTATATTTTAGAGAGATTTTAGGATTTGTTACTTGATGGCAAAGTCATTTTTCCCTATAAATAAAAGGGTTTTATTCCATTGTAATTCATTCCAAATCAATAAAAAATTTCTCTCTCTCTACTTTTCTCTCCAATACTCTTCTTCTTATTTTATTGTTTTATAACAAAATTTTATATGTCCCACGACTTTTTATTCCATTTCGCTTAAAATATCGTATGCTTCCTTTTTAGAAGCTTATAAATAATTATCCGCCTTATTTAACAAACAAAACAACAAAAATAATCCAGTATAATTTCACTTAGTGGGGTCTGAAAAGGATAGTGTGTACGCCTTATTTAATGGAGTAATATATAACACATTTGAAGTGGCTGATCGGGTGTTCAAATGTTTTCTAGAGAAACTTTTCAACAAAAAAATGACTCGTTTATTATATTTTATGTGGCAATATTTATTTATTAGCCCATTTACAAAAGGCATATTTTTATATTTAAAAATATTTTAACTTTAATTTTTATTTTATTCCTAATGACATATTTTTAGAGCTATAGAAATCTAACATGTTTGAAGTCATAATTTCAAAATTCTTATATTTTTGCTTAAAATGCATAATCAAACATTACTATATAAATTAAACAGATGAAGTATTTAGTAGAAAAGTTCTTGAGTGACTTTTAAAAAAAAACCTTCTTTGAAAATGCATGCAGAATTTAAAAAATATTGTCTTGACTGGACTTCCAAAGTTTGTTCAACTAATTTTTCATTTAAAATATGTTTGCTTGAGAGTTGTAGATAAGTTTCATTCGTGTTAATATATATTGATATGTATAACTATCTCGTCTAAAAGTTTGAATTGTTAGATCAAGTATATATTTTATGCGTCAAACACATAAAAATTGTTAGAAAATATACTTTAATTAATTAATTAATTTTGTCAATTGATATCAACTTTGCCACACATCGTATTGGAGCGGAGTGGATGAAATAAAATCTCTCATATGGTGTTTTATGTTATTAGAGACTTAAGGGTCGGTTCTATAGAGTGGTGATTAGACTAACTATGTTGTGTGAGGCCGAATGTTGGCCAGTTAAGAACTCTCGTATTCAAATGATGAAAATAGCGAAAATGAGGATGATTAGATAGATGTGTGGGCATTTGAGGAGAGATACACTTAAGAATAAAGTTATTTGGGACAAAGTGAGAGTGGCCCCCCTGGAGGTTAAGATACAAGAGTCGAGGTTGGGATAGTTCGTATAATGACCCGATAGGTCGTTTATAGTTTTACCCTTCATTTATGTGTTCCGAGACCTCGGATAGCTCCGTTTAGCCTTCCTCGATTTGCATGCGTAGTCTGTGTCCTTTTCCTCAAAAATTGTTTATGAGAAAATTGATAAAAATGTGATTTCGTGCCTTAAACTCATTTGTTTTGACTACGGTCAATATTTTGTGTAAACGGATCCGGATAAGTATTTTGATGGTTCGATGGATCCGTATTGTGATTTAGGACTTGGGCGTATCCCCAGAATCGAATTCAGAAGTTCCTAGCTTGATCTAACGTAATTTGTTGAAAACTAGAAGTTTAAAGGTTTACAGAATTCCTAAGTTTGACCATAGGTTGACTTTGTTGTTATCGAGTTCGGATTACAGTTCCAGTACTTGTGTAGGTTTATTTTAGTATTTATGAATTATCTGCAAAATTTGATGCAAAACGGAGTTGATTTGACATGATTCAGACGTCCGATTGAAAAATCAAAAGTTCTTAAGTTTCTTTGAAAAATTCATTTGTTTTGGTGTCCGATTCATAGCTCTAGGCATTATTTTGGTGTTTTAATCACGCGAGCGAGTTCGTATGATTTTATTACACTTATGTGCATGTTTGATTTGGAGCCCGAGGGGCTCAGGTGAGTTTCGTTTAGCCTATAAAGTGATTTTGGACTTAGAAGAATAACTGATGCATTTTTGTTTCTGGTGCTGCACTACAGATCTCACATTTGTGAGGTCTGGCTCGCAAATGCGAGCCTCGCTTCGCATTTGTGATGTTTGCAATTGCGACCTAAGCTTCGCATTTGTGAAGTTTGCAATTGCGAACAAGATATCGTAATTGCGACATCTGCAGTTGGTAAAAGAGGGTATAAACAGGATTTAGCTCATTTCTTTTCAACATCTCAACCCTAAACACCCTAGAGGTGATTTTTCCAAGAGGGTTTCTTCCTAAATTCATTGGTAAGTAACTTTAATCTATTTTATTTCAATTACCCATTACTTTTCAAGTGTTTTCAACATTAACTAAAGGCCCTTTCAATTCTCTTTCTAGTATGGTTCCTCCATAAGAACACTGAACGCCCAGCTTCGCAGAGCAGCTCTCTCCTATTCCTGCGCAGTTAAGAGAAAAATTGTCCCCAAGGCAACCACTTGTGTCTTTCTTGGATATGCTCAGTCCGGGTATATATATGCTATGACGTGAAATCCAAGAGAGTCGATGTATCCTTAATGCTCTCTTTAATAGGGTCGCCTCATATTTTCCTTAACCTAATTAATCAGCCCCGGGGGAGAATGATGATGGAGATGTATTGCGGCCTTCTCCTGTTCATCAAGAGTGACCTACTCGAGCTTCGCCCTTTGTATTGTACCGCCTGGAAAGAGGTTCGCTAGCCTATTTCTTTCCCTGCACCTAAAAGTTGCCTTAGTTCCATTTTTTTTTAAAAAAAGACCTAAGCTTGAAATCAAAAGGCGGAGGGATAGTCTAATTCTAGGTGAGCAGGGCTTATATCAGATTTACTGAGCATTTAGCCTTGTAAACCAACAATTTTTATAATTCACTACATAGACAAAAATATCCTATCAAAATACATGGCAATTGAATCATAAGCCGAGATCATAAAGAGCATACCGCGAGTAGGAAGTGGAATTAATACAATGGATTCAAAAGCATTAAGATCGTAGAAACATGAGCTTGTGATATAGCTACACCTAATTCCAGACCGGTTAATGCAAGAACTATAAATAAAGGACCAAGATCCCCTATGAAATATAAAAGATCATTCATACATAGCATAGTCCAAGCGAACCCACTTAAAATCTTTACTGAACTATGACCGGCCATCATATTAGCAAATAAACGTATTCCTGAGCTTAATGCTCGAAAACAATAAGGGATTAGCTCAAGGAGTACTAATCCTCAGGTTTAATAGAGATGACATCACAATAGGATGAAGACGAGACTTCTTATCTGCTTTCACGTGGAAATAGGATAATGTAAAAATGCCTTTGAAAGGCAACTAGTGAGAGGGATTCTCCAGTGAGTGCAGTGAAGGACTCTCGCCTCACCCGCCCGTTTGACTTATGGCATCATCGACTTGCTTTGACATAAGAATTGTAAAATTTCAAAAAAGGTGAAAAAATATTTCAAGTGGAAATGGTATTTGAAAATTAGAGTTGTGTTTGGACATGAATATAATTTTGGGTTGTATTTGAAGTTTTGTGAGTGATCTGAGTGAAAATTTTGAAAAACAACTTTTTGGAGTTTTTCAAATTTTTGAAAATTCCAATGCATCTTTAAGTGAAAATTGAAAATTTTGTGAACAAACGCTAATTTCGAAAAAGTGAAAAAATTTCCAAAAAAAAGGGAAAAATTTCTTATGTCCAAACGGTCTCTAAATCTAGGATTTTCATGGTAGAAATTAGGGATTTGGGTAGAATTAGGGATTTTTGTAAATTTTGGAATTAGACCTCGAATTGAGGTTGGATTTCGAAATAAATTACTTAACCGGGCCCGGGTTGACTTTTGCTAACTTTTTGGAAAAATGGTAAAGATCTTAAGTTTATGTATTGTAAGTGATTTCCCTAGTATTATTTGATGTTATTGAGTCGATTTTGGTTAGATTCGATTAGTTTGGAGACGGATTTTAGAGGAAAGACCCTGGTTGAGTTTTAATTTGATTGCAGAGTGAGGTAAGTATCGTTTAACCTTGACTTGATGAATTAGGACTTGTTTACCTATTTACTACGTGATTAAATATGTGTGTACAATGTATATGTAAGGTGACGAGTACTTATTAGTTGTTATTGGGTTAAAGCATGTAGGTGGAACTTGTTTCCTTGTAATTTATTTCCTCTTTAATTACGATGTTTATGCTTAGGTTAGGTTATTACTTATTTGATTATTCTTTCCATATTTATTGCTTATTTAGTAATTTCTGAATATTTTGGAAGTTGAAGTTGGTACCTTGGCATCATATATGACATTAAATACAAATCTCCGCATTATTTACTTCCCAAATTTATATTATCTTTGTTCCATGGTAAGGAAGAGTGTTAAAGTACGAAGGGTGATGTCGAGCCATTACAATTATCTCATTTATTGATTTATGCATTATGAGGAATAAAGTTAAAATACGAAGGGTGATGTCGTGCCATTTATATCATGTATTCATTATATTGTTGCAATGGAGAGAGTAAACGCATGAAGGGTGATACCGTGCGATTTCATGTTACTTATGTCATCATTTAATGGTAAGGATGAGAGTAAGCACGGAGGGTGATGTCGTGCCATTTTTGTATCATCGGTTCATCTATCTTCATTATTGATGATTTATTTGGCTGTTACGTGATGTTTCTCCTTCTGTAGTTATCGTATCCTTCCCCTTTCGCATGTCCCCTCCCAGTTTGTACATTATCAATCTTTGTGTTTATTACTGCTTCGTATATATACTTGCACAAGTTTATTTACATAGGTGTCCTGTCATAGCCTCGTCACTACCTCGCCGAGCTTAGGCTCGACACTTACGGAGTACATTGGGTCGGTTGTACTCATACTACAGTTCTGCACTTTTTGTGCAGATTTTGGTATTAGTCCTAACGGTGCGTGAGGTGCTTCAGCTCGGATCATTGCATACAGAGACTTGAGGTAGATTTGCTAGCATCCGTAAACCTTGAAGTCCCTTTCCTCTTCCCTCGTTTACTATTCATTTCCTTCGAAACAATTGTATTTATTTCAGACTCTGTTTGTAGAACTTATAGTTGCTCGTGTACTTGTGACTCCGGATATTTTGGAGTAGATATTATTACATGATTTACACTGGTGTTGTAGTAGATCAAATTCCTATCTCTCATTATTTATCATCATTTGATTAAACTGTTAAAATTTAGCTATTTGACTATCTCACATGAGTTTGCCTAGCAAGTGGATGTTAGGCTCCCTCATGACCCCGAGGTTGGGATTCCGGATCGTGACAGTTTGGGTACATGAAGAGGAGAAGCACAAATGCTCCTATTAGGACATATGAGAGGTTGGCCATGGCGGGTCTGAGAAGAGGTAAATGTAGGCCAAAGAAGTATTGGGGAGATGTAATTAGGCATGATATGACGCTGTTTTAGCTTATTGAGAACATGACCCTTAATAGAAGGGTATGGAGGTCGAGAATTAAAGTAAAATGTTAATAGGTAGTTGAGAGTTTTCCCTTTCCTTACCAGTAGTATTAATAACACTATTACTTCATATTATTTCGTTCACTTCAGTTGTCTTGTTTCCTGTTGTTAATGCGTGGTGCTACTTCTTCTTTTGCTTCTTCTCCTTTTTTTCTCTTCTTTTCCTTTTCTTCTTATTCTTCTTCCTTTCTCTTCTTTATTCACCGTTTCTTGAACCGATAGTTTATGTCACGATCCTAAATTCGGACCCGGTCATGATGACGCCTCTCGTGAAGACAAGGCCAGCCGACACACTCCCAATTCATTTTAAGCAATTAAATACTACAAATTAAGTTTTTAACAAAATAATACGCCCAAAATAAAGTGAATACTACAATATGCGGAATAGACATAGCCCGACATCGGGGTGTCACCAGTCATGAGCATCTACCTCGTGGCGTACAATCTCAGGCCCCCGACCTCATAATCATGAATCAGCTCAATAACCTCACAATACAGGCCCTCGGCCTTACTCAGTCAGAATCTCATAAGCCACTCGGGTATAATAGCACATGATGCTCAGCCCAATTATCATTTAAAATATTATTTTAAGTGTTAAAATAGAATAAACATGGCTGAGTTATGAAAATAGTAGAATATAGCATGACTGAGTACAAGTATAAAGTCAAAACAGTGAGGTAATATGAGTAAAAATCCCCTAAGGGTTCAAATAGTTGGCACGAGGACCAAATATGGCATTCGACCCAAACCATGATGATATCAAATAGTTTCCAAGCAAATACGCAGTAAAACAGTCATTCGGGATAGACTAAGTCACAATCCCCAACGGTGCACAACCCCACGCTCGTCATCTAGCTTGTGCGTTACCCCAATATAGCACAACGATGTGTAATCCGGGGTTTATACCCTCACGACAACATTTACAATCATTACTCACGTCTATCTGGTCCAAATCTCTAGCTCGCGATGCCTTTACCCCTTGAATCGGCCTCCGGATGCTCCAAATCTAACCAAAATCAGTGCAAAATCATCAAAATATGGTAAGGGAACAAGCCCACTCGAAAGAAATTAATATACAACACAAATCCCGAAATTGGCCAAACCCGACCCCCGGGCCCACGTCTCGGATTCCTATAAAAATCACATCAATAGACTCCTTATTACTTCCTGAGTTCATTCATATCAAAAGCATCAAAATCCAACCACAAACGACCCCTCAAATTCCAAATTCTAGGTCTCCAATTACAAGCCCTAGTTCTTCAATATTAGGCTTAAATTCTATGATTAATTAGGTAGAATACACCTTAGAATCGAGTATTAAGTCCATAAATCTTACCTCCAAATGTTTCCCCTTGAAGCCCTCTTCAATCCTCTTCAAAAAGCTCCAAAATCGCTAAAAAAATGGTAGAAGTAAGCCCCAAAATCGCGAACAAATGGCTATTTAAACATTCTGCCCAGGCATCCAATCCTTCTTCACGAACGCGGTCAAAGCCTCGCGTTTGCGAAAAACAAATTCAAGTTGACCAAATTTTCCTCCTTCGCGAACGCGTCCTACCTCTCGCGAACGTAATGCCTCCAGACTTCAACTTCGCGAACGCAGCTCCCCTTCTCGCGAATGCGATGCACAACACCCCAGCCCTTCGCGAACGCAGAACCTCCCTTGCGAACACGAAGGCTAAATCCTCAGCCTCACCTGCTAACCTTTCGCGAACGCGAAGGTCATTTGTCTGCAACACTCAACAACGGTTTTCTGCAGTTTTTCACAACATGAAATGGTCCGATTGACCACCCGAAACTCACCCAAGGCCCCCGGAACCTCAACCAAACATGCCAACATATCCTATAACATCATTCAAACTTGTTCCAATCTTTGAAACGCTCAAAACAACATCAAAATACCAAATTCGCATCAGATTCAAGCCTAAGAACTCCAAAATCTTCTAAGTTACGCTTTTGATCAAAAAGTCTACCAAACCACGTCCGAATGACCTGAAATTTTGCACACACATCCCAAATGACACAACAGAACTATTGCAACTTCCGAAATTCCATTTCGACCCGTATATCAAAATCTCACCTATCAACCGGAAAACGCCAAAATTCAAATTTCGGCAATTCAAGCCTAAATCTACTCCGGACCTCCAAAACACATTCCGATCACGCTCTTAAGTCCCAAATCACCTCCTAAAGCTATCCGAACCATCGGAACTCACATCCGAGCCCTTTAACACATAAGTCAACATCTGGTTGATTTTTCCAACTTTAGCTTACTCAAAAGAGACCAAGTGCCTCAAATCTTCTCAAAATCTCTCCGAACTCGAGCCAACCAACCCGATCGCATATAGAACCGATAAACAAAACAATAAGAAGAAAAACTAGGGGAAACGAAGTGGTAACTCATGAAACGACCGGCTGGGTCGTTACAGTTTATTGAAAACGGCCTCTCTACCTTCACCAGGTAGGATACGGTCTACATACACATTACTCTTTCCAAACCCTACTTATGAGATTATGCTGAGTTTGTTGATTTTCTTTTTGTTGTTGTTGAAGGGAACACATATTTAATAAGTAATCAAGCCAAAACATAGTTGTATAAGGGAAACATCCTTGTTCTCTAAATGAGAATCATCAGAATAAAGAATAGAAGCTAAACATGATGGATAGGAATCTCAAGTAACACGAGTTGCATACGATAAAGCTATCCGAGCAAGAGAATAGCCACATTATTAGTATCCCGCCTACATAGAATTGGTTCATCAAAGAAAAACAATCCCGCCCCTAATTATGCTACCAAATTTAAAAAAATGAGGCACGATAAGAAAGAAAAACACAAACACACCTGCCACTTCTCTCACTTAAGCAGTCTGAGAATTTAAAAAACTGAAGAAGTGTCGCAATCCCCAAATATGCCTCTTTTTTCCCAAAACTTGACCGTTTTGTACATCTTCTTTGCACTTCCTCTATCACCACGTCCTCCTCCTTCCTCTCCCCAACATACTGTATATATAAAAAGATTTTATTTTTTCACATTTATTGTTAGTGAATATTTTTGCCCGCAAACCCAGGTTTTATTTAATATTCAGTTCTTGTTCAGTTTTTAATTAAATCTATATTACCCCTAATTAATGTAAAATTTAACTTCTTGTTTCCAGTTTGTTTGCATCACAGTCCAGTTCCACTGTGCACTACATAATAAAATTCACATTTTCCTTTTTTTAAAAAAAATAAATATTTATCATTTTTTCTTGGTTTCTTGAACTGGGTTTTTCTTAAAGTTAAATGCTTATTCTGAAAATTTTATGGAATTATAGGTATATTTGCACTACATTCTCAGTTTTCTCAAATGGGGTTTCTCTAAATTTGTGGTATTATGAAGTAATAAGGAGGAAACTGCTTGTTTTCAATTTTGAAACTCAAGATTTGAATTGGGACTTGAAAATCTTGAAATTTTGAGATTAATTTATATATTAGGAATTCAAGAAGTTTGTTTGTAGTGCAGTTAAAGTTTCCCTCCTATATTTGTTTGTTTTATTGTCCATTTACTTTCAAGATTTTTAGTTGTCTTTTTCTTAGGTAAATGTCACATTGCCTTGCCATGAATTTAGGCTGGGATTACTTTTGAACAATTGCCAAATGTCATATTTTGTATGTTTTACTTCTGTTGCTGAGGTTGTTTGTTACAAAGTAGAAGTCTGATTTGAGTAAATGTAAATTGTATCTGAGTTGTATAGTGGGAAGGTACATTATAAGAATTTTGGATTACATTTGAGGTTCACTAGATTACAAATTTTTTCCAGAGAGGATTGTGTTAAGTTAGTCGAAACGAATCCTCCAATTTATTGTCATTGTCAGTTTCCGGGTTCAAATAGCATAAATAAGGGTTTTCAAGGCTGTAATAAGGCATTGAGTGCTTTTGGGAAATGGGGCACTATGCACCTGTATGGGATCATAGGGCATCGATCGAAGTAACGAAAGATTCGAGTGGTATGAATCAGGTCACGCTTCGTAACCCTAAGGGCGCCTCTGTACGGGTTAGAATCTCTAAACCAATCTGTTAGTTTAATTATATGTTATGATTTTATGATTCTAAATCGTCTGTTAGATCTGCAATCAATTAAAGAGAACTGTCATTGATGTTGTTATTTGACTCGTTTTGGAAATGAAAGACAATTTCCCTAATACAGGTATTGACCCTTTTTGTCAAAATTCAGGTTAGCTTGCTCGGAGGACAAGTTACTTCTTGGCGGAATGATCGAGGTGAAGAGCTCCTATTCACCAGCAGTAAGGTGGAGGTTTCCATTTCAGTATTAGTAAAGTTCTTACATTGGCTAATTTGACGAATGATACGAGTGTCTTGCCTGGCGATTCAAATCTTTCGTTGTAAGGTCGATGTCATGTGAATTAAATATAGGAATTTAGATTAAAGGTTTCTAATATCGTAGCAGAAGAATTGGCGAAATTTTTTACTCTTTTTGATGCTTACGCAAGTAGATCATCTCTGTGCTGATAAGAAATGCTAATTAAAGTGAAGTTCAGTGTTTATTTTCTTGTAGATTAGAGGGTAAAGTGACTGGCAGTGTAGTCACTAGTTCAGATTGCTGTTGAAATTCCAGATGTCTAGGTGAATTCCTTGTATATGAGGTGGTCATCCGAACAGGTAGAGAATGGAAAGAGCCCTCTTTTATAAGGAAATAATTAATGATAGCTATTGAGATTGCTGAAAGATGAGAATAGTAGTGTTGGTTGGGCTAGTCATATGCTCCTCTGTCCGATTTTCATCAATGTACTTTCTATTTCAGTCGGTCCCAGAATGGTAAATCCTTCTCTTCACCAACAATTTAACTAATACTATAAATTATTAAGTACTGTTTTACATTAGTTCAAATTTAATAGTGTGAGTTCTTTTGAACACTTATTCACTTCTTCACTTTACAAATTAAATACCTGAAACACTTCTCTACCAAGTTCATCTCTATGCAAATGTTTTGCGCTTAATCTTTATTTAAGTCAAAGAGAGTCCAATACAGTTGGCATTTGATGATAAGATTAGTAAGGTGATTCTTCTAATTTATTTTGTCAGCAGTAGAGATATTTGTAAGCATGAAAGAGTGACTGTAAATCAATATATGTCATTATTGTGGGCGTAGAATGTTTCACCTTGGTGTTTTATTATGTACACAGGGTAGTAAAACCAGTTTGTGTTGTAGAATAAGTGTAGAAAGCTGTTTCAATAATCTTATACTCTGAAAATAAGATTAACAGTGGTGAATTGTAACATGAACATGACTAAATTGGTCGTAGTTTCCCCCATTATCTTGATGAATCATTTCTCTGGACAGACGAAGACTATATAAACACTTCCTCGGGATTCCTTTAGTTCATACGGCTTGTTGGAAAACCCATCATTACTTGATTTATCTGATCCCCCCATTTTCCCTATTATTATTAATGTTGTTACTTTCTTTCTCTTTCCTCCCTTATTCAAAAAGGAGAATCTCGTGCTAAAAAGCGTGTAGGTTCAAGTCCTCTGCAAGGCATAATAATATTAAGTATGCGTATTTACAAACAATTGCCTTTACAATTTAGGGCATCGTCAAATCTTCGAAAGCTGTACGAGGAGGAATATCTGTTTTCTTTCCCCAGGTACCTTTAGAGGCTCACATCTTTGATAAATTTCTGCCGAATAACAGATCACGTGATTTATCCTACTTATGCTGCAGTATGGAGTTGAGCAACATGGATCTGCCAGAAACAAAAATTGGACCATTGAAGACGACGCTCCATCTCTAAACTCTTTTGATACCCAAGGAAAATCTTTTGTTGACTTGCTGCTCAAACCATCAGAAGATGATCTGAAGTTCTGGCCTCATGGGTATGATCTTCACTTTTTAGTCAGTAGTCATCCAATTAATAACACTTAATTTGGTCTAGCAAATTTTGCCATGATATTTTGCAGCTAATATGAAACAAGATGTCAAAATGCTTTCAAAAAAAGTTATGCGAGTCGAATTTTGTGGCTACAAATGAAAGTGGAATTTTAACTGGCTGCAACATTGAGTCTTTCAGTTCCATGGTTACTGTTCACAGCTGTAGCTTTCAAAGTTGTCCGTAAATATCTTTCTTCTAATGTTTCAGCTTTGAGTTTCGGCTTCGGGTTTCTCTTGCATCAGATGGAAGCTTGTCCTTGATATCTCGTATAAGAAATATCAGCGGCAAACCGTTCAGCTTCTCATTTGCGTACCAAACATATTTCTCTGTTTCTGACATAAGGTATGTGCTTTCTCGTCTTTTTCATATTCATTAATTTTCTTACTTCATCATGTCTATCACCAATTTTATTAAAATATAAGTTTTCCTGGAAAAGCTTGAAAGCTATTCAAACTTAATGGAAGAAAGAAGAGGAAGCAGTTTCATTGTATATCACTGTTCATTTAAATGTTTGAGCATCTCATAAGAGATTGATAATTTTATTTCTTTTAGAACTTAACATGAATCTTATCCACAGTGAAGTGCGGCTAGAAGGTTTAGAAACACTGGACTATCGTGACAATTTGTGCAAGAAAGAACTCTTTACGGAACAAGGAGATGCCATAACATTTGAGGCTGAGGTAAATCTATTTATCTCAAAAGTTTGTAATTTTAGATGTTCAATTAGTTGAAATCTTAAACTTTAGGTGGTATTGCGAATGGCATTTTGAATAATAACTCAACTTAGATATTTGATGTGTCCCTTGGTATTTAAGTAGCGAAGCATCTTTCCGTTGATGTTCAATGAGAAGATTTTTTCTGAATTTTGGACAGAGAATAAGTTCTTTTCCTTTTCTTTCCATGACCATCGCCAAGTCCAATTGATCTGGAATTGCAGGAAGTGCCCTTTTTGTCTTTCCTGAATTTCCACTTCAAAGTTAAGTTGTCTAAGCATTATCTTAACGGTCTCTCATCATATAGTGTTAGTGGCACCCCTTGAGTTTTCAATTAGCTGGAGCAATGACATTTAACAATATTCCCTCCGAATCAATTTATGTGACTCTCTTTCCTTTTAGTCAGTCCGAAAAGAATGACACATTTATATATATTTTGTCTAAACTTCCTGTTTTACTTTTAATAAGATATTTTATAGCCATATAAATTTCTTTGGCTTGTTTTTTACTACAAGTTTCAAAATTCTTTATTCTTTATTAAACTTCGTGCCCAGTCAAACAGCAGCATATAAATTGGGATGGAAGGAGTAATTGATGTGCTTTTCTCTGAATTGTATTTGGAGGTTGCTTAACTTAAAGCACTCAGCTGCTTGCCATATCTTTCAGATCTGGAGCTTTTAGTTCTACTTTAGTAAATTGGGCGTGTTAATCCCCTTGTTCAACTATAAGGAGTTTGGGCTTAAAATTCTTCTTTATTTCTTTCAGATTGACCGCATCTACCATAGTTCTCCAAATTGCATTGCTGTTCTTGATCATGAAAGGAAGCGAACATATCTGATAAGAAAGGAAGGGTTACCAGATATTGGTAAGTTACTTCAGTTCAACATCATTCTAACAAGAGGATTCGAAAAATTGCTAGAATGCCAACACTTGTGACTTGAACTTTCAACCTAAACCAATTTTCGGCCACCTTTTCCTCTACACTTGGAGTTTCCTTTGTCAAGAAGATTCAACAATTTATATATATACGAAAAAGATTTGGTTTTACCCTATTTTTACAGTGCTATGTTTCCGCTATGTTGTTCCGTCCTTTCCTATGACTAAACCTTCTGTACCTATTGCATCTTGTCTTGTTCAGTGCTATGGAATCCCTGGGAAAAGAAATCCAGAGCAATGGTGGATCTCGGCGACGCAGAGTACAGGAAGATGCTTTGTGTTGATGGGGCAGCAATAGAAAAACCCATAACTTTGAAACCAGGAAAGGAATGGACGGGTCGCGTGGAGCTTGTGGTTATACCATCAACCCTTTGCAGCGACTTTAGTCCCTCGAAGTCTGGCCAAAAACATTTTAGAAATCGCTAAATTGCTTAGCGAGAGAATGTAGACTATTTTAAGTAGTTTCTACTTTCTCTAGGGTGGCATCCATTTGCTAGTTGCCAGTGTAATCGACAGCCAGTGATTGCTCCACTGTCTTATATTTTGAAGGAGGGAAAAGTTTTCTAGACTATAATTGTTTTATGTTCTGAAAGAGGGAAAGTTTTCTAGACTATAATTGTTTTATGTTTTGAAAGAGGGAAGGTTTTCTAGACTATAATTGTTCCATTGCAGTACATTTTTTGGGTCTGGCTTCTATGCTTTATATATATATATATATTATTATGACGGTGGTGTTCAGGTCAGCTTGCACGAATGACGTAACTCCACTAGTCTATCACGAATGACGTAACTCCACCAGTCTATCACGTATTTGTTACCTCCCATCGCATCAGTGTTGAAGCCATGAATTTCACTAAAGATATTCAAGATTAAATATATATGTATAAAAAGTAATATTTGACTTGCTTATGCAATATAACTTTTCGGCATAGAGTGTCCAACTGATCACTCTTGAGCCTATCTAGCTCTGACCAACATAAATATCAGGTCACTTTGTCCATCAAAGTCTAGGCATAGGCAGATAAAAGAAAAGAATGATATGAATCCTAGTTTTGGATGTTTTCCCCTATGGTCACACCTTTAAATGCTGAACTTCTATGTGTGATTGGGGTGAAAAGCGAACGTTAAGGATAAATATATATTTCTTTTTGCTAGAAAAGAAATTTAGTTGGGGTGAAAAGTGAAAGTGAAGGATAAATATTGTTCCCTAATTTGGTAAAGAAAAGATATGAAAAATGCTGTGTGCATGTATCCAAGATCTCTAACTTCGAAATTAGAGGGGAAAGAAATATTTTTTTTGGTAATTAAATCTTTCATTTACCAGGAGATATTTACAAGTAAATCAAAAACCCTTACATATGATCCTGCTTTCCTATGCTTTACCCCCTCCCCATTTTTCTATTATTTACACATTTCCTACCTATTACATTGGGTATCAGTCTAGACTATGTAGGATTTTTTCTATATGTCTATTACTTCGACAGTGAATCTCCTGTATAATCAGCTTGCATATTATCTCCCATCCTTTTGCCTTGGCTTGGAAAATTCGAGCATTCCTTTCTTGCCACACATAGTACACAGTTGCTGCTAATGCCATTTTATATAGTTCTGCTGCTGCTTTCTTCCTCTTAGTCCACATCTCAGCCCATCTTAGCTCCTCATCTCATCCTTGCACTGGTCTTTTGATTCCTTACCATACTAACAGTTTACTCCATAATGCATTTGCATATGGGCATTCAAAGAACAAATGCTGAATGGTTTCATTAGCTTGTTTGCATAGGACACAATCTTGATCAACTTGTATTCCCCATCTCTGTAGTCTGTCTCTTGTGTACAGTTTGCCATGTGCTGCCATAGTTAATACAAAAATCCACTTGGGGCATCCTGTGTTATGACAAATAACTCTTCTCCAGCTTACTTTGTCAAATCTTCCTCGCAGCCTGTGATATATGCTTTTGATCGAACATTTGTTAATCTTGATGGAGTGTGGTGGATTGCTCGAGGATTAGCAATGATTTAAGTGTGGGGTGTTGATAGTAGGTTATATAGTTGATATTTACACCTTAATATGACCATACTTTGTTGTTATTTTATAGATAAATTGCCAACAAAAATGCTCTAAATAGTGTTCTTTTGTTTAGCAGGGAATATTATATGAGAGGAAGCAACATGGAGTGTTTTGGAGGCGATAATGTGAAGAAAAACGCCCACTCGAGAAGTACCCGAACACAAAGAAGCATAAATGGCTTGGGCAAGAAGGCCACCGCGACCGCGGTAGATTAACAACGTAAGGCAGAAAGGTCAGCATTCACCGCGGTCGACCGCGGTTGACCGCGACCGCGGTGCACTGTTCACGCTGTTGGAAAGTTTGAGGACCAAAGTGTAAAATTGGAAAAACTTTTGTAAAACCCTTATATGCTTTAGAAACTCGCCCAAGATGGGGCTAAGCTGATTTTTAGACTACTTTTGGAGACAAGAACAAGAGTGAGAAGATCAACCAAACATTAGAGTTTTTCTATCTCCTTTTAATTCTTGCAATTTTATATTATGAACAATTTAATAGTTTTCTCTTATTTTGTTATGAGTAGCTAAATACTTATCTAGGGTTGATGGAACCAATTGTTGGTTGAAGTTTGGACTCAAGTTGTTATAATCGAGCCAGATGTATGATATGATTGTTCAACTACGTTTTGTATGGTGATTAATTGAATGTGCCCTTGATTAATCGTGTCTAATTACCTTATATTGCTTGAGAAAGAATATTAGGTTAGATAGTTGTTGAACAACACCACTTTTGGGTAATTGAAGAGATTCATTACTTGAACTTAAAAGTGGGTTTAGAGATAACAAAACTTTGGTGGGATAATTTAGAGTTGCATAACTATTGTCAGCTAGAGTAGTTCGAGAGAATGCTCTAGTAAATTATTGTAGTTGATCGAGAGATAATTACGATAACCCATAACTCTTAATCCTCATAGAGTATTACGGCGAGATTATAGCGGAAGAGTCTAGCAATTGGGGAAATCACTGCCCTAGACCTTCTTACCATTGAATTATCTTTGTTTTTAATAGTAGTTGAAGTAGTTAAACAAAAACCCAATCTTTATTGATCAAAAATCTTTCATCTAGAGATTGATTGAGTTGATAATAACATTGCCGAAGAGTGTAATAGATAGGTTAGTTCCCCGAGGATTCGATTCCGGACTTAAAACTGGATTATATTTGCAGTGACCACTTAGTCCTTTTTATAAGTCATAGTTGGGCGTTATCAAATTTTGGCGCCGTTGCTGGGGAACTAACGGTGTTATTTATTACAACTTAGAAGTAGTGTAAAAATTATTAGTTCAAATCAATTTCCAAAGGTGTTAAACAATTTTCATTGAAATTCTAACGTTTGAACTCTTGTGGAATTCAGGTGTATGCCTAGAAATTCTTCGAGGACTGGAGAACTGTTTGAAGGACTTTCAGACCCCGAGAAAACATTCAGGGCATTGAACTGTGCCAACAAGAGGATCCAACAATCACAACAACCACACCAGCTTGAAATTGACATGGGTGACGTAGAGAACGTCAACGGAAACATCAGGGATGAGCCAGCTGACCCAAACGTCAGAGTGGTGGCACCTCTTGTGCTAGAAGCTGCACTTTATGATTGGGCTCAACCCACATCTGACAACTTGGAAACTGCCATAGCTGTGCCCGCAATTCAAGCGGAGACATTCCAAATCACCAACAACATGCTGCATCTGCTACAAAATAAAGGATTGTTCTCCGGGTCACACATTGAAGACCCTCAACAACATTTGAAAAATTTTCTGTCAATTTGTGTAACTCAAAGGCAGCCAAATGTGACTCCAAAAGCGATCAAGCTATTACTGTTCCCGTTCTCTGTGACTGGGGAAGCTCAGACTTGACTGAATTCGCTCCCAGTCAATTCCATTGTCACCTGGGAGGAATTAGTAAAGCAGTTCCTGAATAAGTTCTACCCGCCCAACAAGACTGCAAGGCAGATTGATGAAATATTGCAGTATAAGCAGCAGCCAACTGAGACCTTGCAAGAAACTTGGGAAAGATTTAAAGGGATGCTGGTGAAGTGTCCTCACCATGGCATTCCAGACCAGATGCTTGGCCAGAGATTCTACATGGGGTTAGCTGACAATCTAAAGGCCAATGTAGATGCTTCAACTGAAGGTGCATTTTTGAGTAAGACATTCACCGAGTGCAAAGTCCTTCTTGACAAGATGTCCCAGAATTCGGGGTAGATGACTAGAGGTACAACACTGGCACCCATAGTGCATTCAGTTCCTCTTGACCCAAATAATTTGCATGCAGAGAACATGGCCACACTCATGACTCAGATGAGTATTTTGACAAAGAAGATAGATGAGATGGGTACCAAACAAGTGCATATTGTTGACACGACAAATGGAGGACTGTGTACACCCTGTGTTAATCAGTCTTATGTATGTTCATGGAGCGGAGAAGGTGAAAATCAAGGGGCAAGGGAAGATATGAATTATGTTAACAACTTTGGGGGTTAGAGACAAGGAGGACAACAGTGGAGACCGACACCAAATCAGCAATACAGACCCAACATGCCTCAGTCTGGGAGCATGCAAGCTCAAGGCCAAATGGTGCCATACCACCAGAGACAACAGGGCTACCCATAGCAGAACTAGCAACAGTTGACATATCAGCCAGACCTACACCAAATCAGCAATACAGACCCAACATGCCTCAGCCTGGGAGCATGCAAGCTCAAGGCCAAATGGTGCCATACCACTAGAGACAACAGGGCTACCCATAGCAGAACCAGCAACAGTTGACATATCAGCCACCTCCTCAGCAGCAAGATAACAACATGGTAGAAATCAGGGGGATGCTCCAGCAACTCATTGGGACAAACGGTAAGATGCAAGAAAAGTTGGCAGTACATGATTCAGCTATAAAGAACATTGAAACTCAGTTGGGGCAGTTATCTATGGCTTTGAACAATCTCCCCCAAGGAACATTGCCAGCGGATACAAATATTAACCCCAAGGAGCAAAACCCGAATCAGCTAATGGCAGTCAGTCTCCAGAATGGGAGAGATTTAGACAAAGAGCAGGAGGTTGCATAAGCCAGCAAAAAGATTACGCCAGCCACTCCAATTCCACTAGAGGTAGATGAACCATCAAATCTGACTGAAGTGGTGGTTGAACAGGGTCAAGCTGAAAAGGGTAAGGCTAAGGTAAATGAACAAGCTGCAGAACAAGTGGTACCCCTTGTTCCACAGAACCCCAACAGAGAGAAGCCAGCAAACAATGCACAAAGGGTGATACCTGCACCATTCCCTCAGAGACTGGTAAAACAAAAGAAGGAAGATCAATACAAGAAATTCATGGAGATGCTGCGTCAAATTCAGTTGAATATTCCTCTGATGGATGCCTTGAGGGAGATTCCAGGTTATGCGAAGATGATGAAAGACCTAATGTCACGGAAGTTTGATTTTCAGGACCTATCCATAGTGACTCTGACGCAGACCTGCAGCGCAGTAGTGACCAAACCGATGGCTCAAAAGATGTCAGACCTAGGTAGCTTCACTATTCTATGCACGATTGGGAGTTATGCCTTTGCAAAGGCATTATGTGATTTAGGAGCCAGCATAAATTGGATGCCTCTGGCTGTATACACCAAACTGGGCATTGGCAAAGCTAGACCGACTTCGATATTGCTGCAGTTGGTTGACCGCACGGTAAAAAGGCCTACTGTGATTCTTGATGATGTGTTGGTGCAAGTGGGGAAGTTCGTGTTCCCTGCAGACTTTGTTATTCTGGACTTTCAAGTAGATGAGGAGATACTTATCATTTTAGGTAGGCCATTTTTGGCCACTGGGAGAGCACTGATCGATTGTGAGACTGGGGAATTAAAAATGAGACTGAACGATGAAGAAGTCATATTCAATGTTCAGCAATCTATGATGAGACCCAATGAATATGCTAATTGCTCTCTAGTGGAGGCAGTGGATGTGATCCTGCAAGAAGATAATGTGACCCTGACTGCTAAAGATCCATTGGAGGCATGTCTAACAAATTTAGAAGAAATGGACGGTGAAGGGTTAGCTGAGTGGGTCATGGCACTTGAAGTCCAAGGATTCTGGAAAAGGGAACCTCAGTTCGAGTCCCTTAAATTAGAAAAAAGGGCTACACCTCCAGCAAAGCCATCAGTAGAGGAACCACCCAAGTTGGAGCTGAAGCCGCTCCCAACTTACCTCAGGTACGTTTTCTTAGGCCCTAATTCTACTTTGCCTGTTATTATATCATCCGGTTTGCTAGATGTGCAGGTAGAACAGCTCTTACAGGTACTGCAGGAAAGCAAGACTGCCATTGGCTGGACCATGGCAGACATAAAGGGTATTAGCCCAGCCTTCTGTATGCACAAGATTCTCTTGGAAGAAGGGCACAAACCTTACAGAGAACATCAATGAAGGCTGAACCCGGACATGGAAGAGGTAGTGTTGATACCCAATTTTTTTCCTATGTATTTTTATATACAAAATACTTTCAAAATAGCATGTACATGCATATATAAGCATGCCCAAGAGTTTTCGTATTTTTTCAAAAATTTTAAAATCAATTTATTGCCCATTTTTAGCAGTACAAAAATCCATAATTATTCCCAAAATCATCAATTTTGGTGAATAATTTATTTTTATTCCCGTATTTATACTAAAATATAGTTAAGATAATTTTTGTATATTTTTACAAATTTATTTGGTATTTAAAAGACTAAATTGCATATAATTGCAATTATAGCCTATTTTAATATTAATAGCATTTCTATAATTGTACAATTGCTTTCAATATTTTTAAATCAATATTTATGCATTATTAGTTGGGTCAGCACTTTTAATTTGTTTTTAAAGTCTTTTTTCACTATTTTTATAAAATAAAAGAGGAAAATTGGCTATTTAACATTTAGCCTATTTCTATTTCAATTACAGCCTTATTTCCTTTCAATTTTTAACCTCAATTTGCAACCCAGTTTCAATTTGGATCCAACCCACGACCCAATTGCAAACGACCCAACCCGCTCCCCACCTACCACTTAAATCTGGACCGTTGATCACTCAAGATCAACAGCCAAGACTCGCCCTTTCCTAATTAAACCTAAATGACTACCCTAATCTCCCTCATTCTCACCTGACCCGCCGCCTTGAAACCCTTTGTCTCTCAAAATACTCTCAAGCTCTCTGAAACAATAGCCATCTCCCACCATATTCTACCATGTTTTCGCCGGAATCCATGGCTTCTCAGGCCATGGATGGCCTGTACTCACCCCCTCCATCATTAAACCTTGGGTGTTCGAAGCTTCGATCCCTGACCTCGATGGTTCTCCTTCAGATCCTCTCAGATCCACAGTTCTATGGCTTCTCCGGCCATGCTCCGGCATATTCAGGCATTAGGAGCCTGATTCTAACTCATCCGACTCAAGATCAGACCTTCTTCCAAGCCTTTCTCATTTCTAGGGTTTCGCCGAAACCCTAAGCTATTCGAGGTTTTTCTCTGTGTGTTTTCTTAGATCTATGCAGTGTCTGTGCTGTACTTGATTTTTAAAGTGTTTTCCCCAAATTTTCTTTTCAAAATCGTTTGTCTTTGATTTAGGGTTTTTGAAAGGATTTCAAAACGTCTTTCTGATTCTTCCTTTTTCTTTTCTTTATGTGTGTTTGCCTATACTATGTTTTACCATGCATGTGTTGTTTTTCTACCTTTCTTTCTGCTATACATGACTCTTCTGTTCCTTTGTACTCTATTGTGCCTCTAGATTAGGCTCGCATGTTAATATTTGTTATGTTTTCCTACATGTTCTTTGCTATACTTTCCAGTATTCTCTTACTGTATGTGTTTCTTGCTGAGTTCTTTAACTTTGTTTATTTTACTGGACTCTTGTTGGAGTTCTAAGCAAGTATTACTACTGTTTCTTAAGCTTATATCACCCTTCTTCTCTCCTAAACTTGCTTAAGTTCCGACTTTTCTTAAACATGTTCTTTATGCTCTTTAAGTCAACTTTTTACTCTGTTGCTTCAAACCTATTATCATATTTGTTTTGTTTCAATGGCTTGCCTTCTCACCTCTGTGTCTGATTCAAGTGGAAGCCCTAGGATTTGGGTTTTCTTTGGCAAGTTTGATTTTGTGTTCGGGTTAGGGTTCTATTTTGGGACCCTGGACTCTCAGACTCATCATGAGTCTACAAACTGAACTTGTATCCCTTTGCTTATGATTCTAAACCTTTCTATGTTAGACTCTTTTCTAAGTAACATGACAGTTCCTTCTTGAATCACATACTTGTGTGCTTTATATATGAGAAATTCTTCTTTCAAAAGGGTTTTGCCAACTATTGATTGATTCCGAGTTCCTTTTAATAGGGTTTGATTGATTGTTACTGATTTTCTCTAATTGAACCTTCTTTACCTTTTCATGACTTGGTTCATCCAAACAAAGCCTGCAATTTTGATTTTTTACTAGCTGTTTGACTGATTCCCTTTCCTTATTTTTTTTCCACAAACCGTGTACCATTGGACTTTTGCCTTAAATAAACCCTGTGTATTTACCCTTCTTGTGTTACTTTAGAAAAGATTTTAATCCAATTCTTTCCTTAATTATCTTCTACCCGTTTGAAATCAGAATCCCTTAACTGAAGGGAGATTCTGTTGATTGATTGCAAACTATTCCCTTATCTTTTCTTACTTGTTTTCTGCACTATAAAAGGGGCACGACCCTTCTGCACTTAGACACCTTGAACCTTCAGTTCAGCACTTCGAATTCAATACTTTACACACACACCTCTCAATTACAATACTCTTTCAATACTCTACTCTCTTCTGAGATCTTTTGTACTGTTTGCTTGCAATTTGGTTTACAAGACTTCAGCTTTCGCTTATTTGTTTCCCTAAAACTGGTATGTCTTAATTTTGATTTCAGCACTATCCCTATGTGTTTACTTTACAGTTGCTACACTCCTGTCTACTTTGCTGTTCATGTTCTATACTGAATATGCTACTCTCTCTTTGCATCTACTGTACATGTCTGTTGTGAATTCCCTATACCCCCACTCCCTTCTATGTGTTTGTGTTAAGGTTCATTGCCTGACAACATCCAAATTGTTGCTTAGGTCTGAACCTGATCCTCAATGGATCCCAACTCTCAAAATTTGGCTAACAGGCTGGCCAGGGGTGTGCCAGCACTCCTAATTGCTGGGCATGACCACCAGCCTGCCATGGCTCTCCCTAATTCCCCTCTATGCACTTGCACTCTCTCTTAGATTCTAAGTTCTGCCCCTCTCTTATGAGCCTTGCTTTGGGACCTTGAGTTCCCTCTGAACTTGGACATCTGAGGGATGGCATTTCCACACTGCACTATACTCTTAATTCTGCAATGTGTTTGGGGTGTAAGCATTGCCCGGAGCCCTTTGAGACTTTTGAGAATTTTGATACATCCCAAACATGAGAAAGGCTTTGCAAACCTGATCCTGGAAGTTGGTTCATATCATATTGTTAGACCTTGAGTCTGAATTAGGCTCCTTGGTTGTAGCTTAATTGCTGATGTAATTTTACTTTTCTTAATTCATTCTGGTCTGTAATATGTTGTAATAACTTATGGGTTTCTAGTGAAAAGGGGAGGGTCATTTATGTATGCAAAGGGTAGACAACATGTTCATAGGCGTTACTATTTACAAGCTCTGCACTTACGCATATCATGTAGAAATCCTGCCTATAAGTTTTCTACACTCATGCACATCATATAGAAATCCTGCCTATAGTTTCTGCACTTATGCACATCATGTAGAAATCCGGCGTATAAGTTTTTGCACTTCTGCATATAGAAATCATGACTATAGGTGTCCTGCACTTGTGCATTTTCATCTATCATTAGGCAAATAGTTATAGGTTAAGAAATAATAAATTTCATTCTAGATACCATGTCTATAGGACTCCCTGCACTTTCATAATCGTCTTAAAACCAACAACGCCTAGAAATCATGCCTATAGGAGTAACCCTTTGAATCTGATCCGCTTATTTCATCTACGAGTTTAAAATCAGTTGCAATATTGTCTAATATCTGCAGATCTTATGTTTTTTATAATCAATAAGCCTTCTTTAAAATCGGAGTAAGCATTGTTAGATATCATGCCTATAGGTTTCACCTAGGCAAACCATTAGGTAATTAGTTAACTGCATTAGTCTTTGATAAATTACAACAGGGAAGGCTAATTCGGACTCATCATCTGAGAAATATGCGATGAATCAGCCTATCCTACGCTTTAATTTGATTCAGACCATAACTAGTACTTGTAAGCCATGCTAAACAATTTGTTTCTTTAAATGAGGAGGCCCGTTTGAGCCCTTTAAACTGTTATGTGTTCTCCCCATACCTGCCTTATATGTTTTGATTGTCGCCCTAGAATTTTATCCTTTTAAAACTCTGAAAAGCCAAATTTCCCTTCCCTTTAGGACTAGTAGTCCCAAATGCCTCCGAGACTGATAGGATTGGGGCGGGTACTAGCATGCAATAAGTAACGATACTATTCCGCGCTTAATACCTTAACGGGGTGGGAAAGGGTAGATATGGATATGATGACCGGTGCGCTAATACCACGTGTAACCCCTCTTTTGAGGAGTGATTACCGTGTATTGCATTGACGTGATCCATGTTGTTTGTAAACCTAGGACCCCCTTGCTTTTTAACTTGTTTTATTGTCCGAACTATTTCCTTAACTTTCTGCTTTCTTTATGCTCCTCAAACTTTCAATTTGTTTGCAATAATATGTGAACCCCTTCTTACTTGCGCCCTTAATTGTTTATTTGATTATGTGAAGTCACAATTGTAACATGGCCGGGAACCATACTAGTGGATCTTGAGGGGTGCCTAACACCTTCCCCTCGAGATAATTTCTAGCCCTTACCTAAACTCTGGTTCTTCAAACTCAAACCCTTCTTAGTGTCCTAATGCACTTAATCATTAGGTGACGACTATTCAAGTTCCAAAACCCAATTCCCAAAAGGGAACGAGTCGTCCTCCCAAATGTCACAAGCCCGATTTCGCGAGAAAAAGGGGGCGCGACAGCGTGGCGACTCTGCTGGGGAATATTTCTTTTAGGCTTTTACCATTTCATGTTATTTTTGACTTTACTGCTTCTTTATTGCCTTTATTTAATGTCTTTATTTCTCTTCTATTACGAGACTGACTTGGCTCTTTGTTTCTTTTCTTTACTGCTTTCTTTTACTGCTTTCCTTCAATACTGTTGTAATTATGAGCAATTATTGTAATCATTACTTTATGAACATGCAAATACATGACAACTTGTAACTGGATATTCAACATCATATTCCACTCGTGCCAAACAAAATACCATAGCAACGCTTATAATGAGTGGTTGCGCCCTTCCGATATCATTACCCCCTAAATTTGGCAAAGGCGTATTTGCTGTAAAACCAGTCGATCAACGGTGTAGTCGACGGTTTCGTGCCTTTCCCTCTTGAGTTGTACGCTCAAGGGTACCAGTCTAATACCTTATAGAAACCATACTCAGTTCAATTGTGCATGCATCACTGTCAAAATCTAGCCAAGTCAGTTATGTTGTCCACATAATGACTCTTTAAGATAGCCTTGTCCAAAGTCCACTGGGTTTCCTGGGAACCCAAACAGATGTCACCATATTCTGTGCATTTATTTGGAGAACTAAATGCTGCTTATGCTAATTATTGGTTTAAATAGTCGAGTCCGGCGGGGTAAGGGTCTAACACTTTGTTTTGCAGAAATGAGGCAGGAAGTCCCCAGATTTGGCATGGTCACCAACATCCACCCAAGGTTGCTAAGCTGGTGGAAGGATCTTCACTCCAGTGATCAGGCTCTTATTAAGAAATACCTAGGAAATTTGTCTTTTCTCCTGGAGGTCTAACCCAACAACAAAATCATAGAAGTTGCTACTCTGTTCGAGGACTGTGATAGGTCTGTGTTTAGCTTTGGGGAGATTGAGATGACACCTCTACTCGAGGAAATAGGAGGATTAGCTAGTATTCCATGGGAGACTCTGGGATAACTTATGCCGGAACATCGCAAGGGTAGGGGTTTTCTCAAAATGATGGGACTAAAGAAAAACACAGACTTGACCTGTTTGAAGGATTCGTACATTCCTTTCGACTATTTGTACGAGAGGTACGACCATAGTAAGTCCTACCGCACTTACCCAGATGAATTCGCCCTCACCTCATTGGGGCATATCCACAAAAGGGTCTTTGTCTTTATGTTCTGCTTCTTGGGAATGATAAAGTTTCCTATAAAGAAAGCAAGGATTCACACCAGGCTAGCTATGGTCACTAAAACCTTAATGGAGGGAATTGTTGGGCAACCCTTTAGCATAGTGCCCATGATCGTTGCAGAAATGTACCGAGCCTTGGAAAAGTGTCAAGAAGGAGCCCCACACTTCGAAGGCTGCAACTTGCTACTCTAGCTCTGGCTCATGGAGCATCTCCAAAGGGGTGAATATTGGCAAGAGATTCAGCGGAGAGACTGGGACGATCATATAGCCTTCAACCAAGGCGAATGAACTACATGCCCGACATGTTTGCTCAGCTAGAAGATGCCAAAGGATGGGTGGAGTTGTTTGAAAATCTGACTAAGGATCAAATACAATGGATGTTCGAATAGTTCCCTACTGACGAGTTCATTGCCTGATCCATGGACGCACCATTTCTGATACTGATCGGTTTAAGAGGAACTTACCATTATGTCCCCCTCCGGGCCATGAGACAGGCTGGTAGGAAGCATGTTATACCAAGGGTCGATAAGATGAGTCACTTCCGGGCTAACTTCCAAGCTGATGACAGTCCTTATAAGTGCCAAGCTCAGCATATGTGGCATTGCAAGATCATCATGGGAAGAGATACTATCGAGCCAGACAGATACCATGCTGGCTGCACCCCATACTATTCGGGATGGCTGGAGAATAATCACAATGGTCTGGGCCAACCTGGGTTTGTTCGAGGTCACAGGATCATCGATGAAAAGGCTGAAGCACATGCCAAGTACAACCAATTGCACAAGAGGATTCGGGAATGCAAAAGTGAGCACCGGGAGATTCAAGAAGCCCATCAAAAGTTGATTGAAAAATGGAAAGATATGGCTGTCAGCGCCAACAAGCGACTAGGGTATTTGGAGCGGGGTTTAGTGGAATTGGAAAGGAAGTTCATCCAGAGGATTGAAAACTGCCAGAACGTTGAGGGAAATAAAGGAGGACACTTGGCTAGAGCCTATTTGCTGCTGGGACTGCGTGAGCTGGTGAAGTTGTTCAATGGAGCTAAAGATGCCGAGTCTGGGGAAGGTCCTTCTGGGACCAAGTAGTTAGGAGTCTTTTATTTTGCTTTAAAAATGTAATAAGGCCAACGACCATTAGTGACATTTTATTTTCTGCTATTTTAGTGTCGTTTTGGGATTCGTCTTATTTTTATCAATAAAATGAGGCATTTAGCATTATAAGTTCTCCAAATCAACTTGTCGCTAGGCCTACCTCGGGCACAACGAGGCTCCCAAATTAGGACACGATTTATATTCTTGCACTATGTGTTTAAATATTGCAATGCTTTCTTCTCATAATCCGCACTAACTTGCTACCTTTTTTGTTTTTACTTTTTGTTTATTCCCCTCCCCAAATGTTAGTTCATGCACTCTGGAATCGTCATCATACCCCACAAGATCTAAGGGCCCTCCACCTCATCCTCCTCCGAGTCCTATCAGAAACAAGAACAAGGGAAAGATGGAAGATTTGAGCAACATCAGAAAGGAGAACTCAATCGAAAGGGTAGAGGTTCCTCAAGGTATTCAGGTTTCCAAGGAAAGTGCCTCCCCAGCTCGAACAGAAGTTATTGAAGTTTCAGGAAGAACTGGACCAAGTTAGGAACTTGGCAAATTTGTCATTTTCCCTCACTACCCCAAATGTCAACTTTGCCAACACTCAAAACCCCACACCTCCACAAAACATCCCGAAACCACAAAACCAACCCGCTCCCCATCACCACTGCAACACATGCCACAACACCCCACTGCTTATCCCTGAACCACTAAATTCCACAAATGATCATCCCCACAATGCCCCCATCTATGTGGAAACTATGCCACACTATACTCAACTCAATTCAAGCACACCCGAGTTTGATGATAAGGACTCGATTATCAGGAATCTGGCAGAAGAACTCAAGAAGCCGACTAGCAGAATTCAGGGTGTCGAGGGAAGTAAGGGGATTGAAGGACTAAATTACGAAGATCTTTGCATTCAACCCGATGTTGAACTGCCCGAGGGGTACAAACCTCCTAAGTTCGAAATGTTTGACGGTATCGGGGATCCGAGAGTTCATCTAAGAACATGCTGCGACAAGTTGGTCAGAGTAGGGAGGGACGAAAAGATTCGCATGAAACTCTTCATGAGGAGTCTGAAGGGAGATGCTTTGTCTTGGTACATCAACCAAGACCCTAAGAAGTGGTCAAATTGGGTAAGTATGGCGTCTGATTTCATGGACAGGTTCAGGTTCAACGCGGAAAATGTACCAGATGTGTTCTACATCCAGAACTTAAAGAAGAAACCCACAGAGACATTCCGCGAGTATGCTACTCGTTGGAGATCAGAAGCTGCTAAGATCAGACCGACTTTAGAAGAAGAACAAATGAACAAGTTTTCCGTCCGAGCTCAAGACCCACAGTACTATGAAAGGTTAATGATGATTGAAAGCCAGAAATTTTCTGACATCATCAAGCTAGGGGAAAGGATCGAGGAAGGTATCAAAAGTGGTATGGTCACTAACTTTGAAGCTTTGCAGGCCACTACCAAGGCTCTACAGTCTGGTGGCACATCCAAGAAATGTGAGTGCTGTGATGGTTGCACAAAGAACAAAATCCCCAATCGAATACCAAACCTACCCAATACCTCCACTCACATATCAACCTACCCTAAATTACCAAGCACCCTCGCCCTCCTACCAAGCTCCACCACCTAGTTACGAATCACCTCCGCCTCCCACATATCAGCCCACTTCACCCAGATATTCCCAACCCGCACATGTCTACCAAACCTACAATACTCAACTCTGTCACTATCAATCACCTCCCACCCGCCAAAACATTCCTAGACCTCGACCAAACTTCGACCGCAGACCTCCCAAACAATATACTGCAATTGCTGAACCTATCAACCAGCTGTATGAAAACCTCAAAGCTACTGGTTATATCACCCCTATCCCTATCGTAAACCCCGAAAACCCCTCCTAATGGGTCAACTCAAACAAAATCTGTGCATACCATTCCGGCATGAAGGGGAATACTATTGATGAGTGCCTCTCTCTGAAGGATAAGATCCAAGCTTTGGTTGACAACATGATCATCGTAGCAAAGGAGCCAGCTCTGAATGTCCACAACAACCCTCTACCTGACCAGAAGGGTAGGGGCGTTCACATGATTGAGATAGAGGACTATTGGGACCCCATAGGGTCGGTCGGATTGATCGTTGAAGGTGACGAGGCAAAGGAACCAATGGTCACACTTAATTCGATTGTGGTCCAGATCCAGCCTTCTGAAAACGATGAAGTAGACATGTCCGTACCACTTGAGTTCGAAGCACCTTCTTCTGAAAAGACGCCAGGACCTATTGAGGTCGAGTTTGGGTTTCCAAAGGCACCTGTACCATTCGAAGTGGCTGTGTTACCATCCAAGGCAAAGGTACCAATCCCGGTGGCCATGACAGCTATAGAACCATTCCATATGAAGGCCATACATTGGGATTACACCACCGAGGCGAGAAGGAAAGGAAAAACCAAATCTAGAAAAGTAATTGCAGCACAGGGTATGACAAGAACCGGCAGGGTTTATACCCCAGAACATCTAGCCGAGTCCAGTACGCAGGCCTCTGGACGACCAACCATCACTAAGACTAGGTCTGATGATCCCTGGAGGAAGATACAAGCCAAAGAGTATTCGGTCATTGGTCAGTTGAACAAAATGCCGGCCCAGATCTCTATCTTGGCTCTACTACAAAGTTCTGATGCACATAAGAACGCCTTATTGAAGGTGCTGAGCGAGGCATATGTACCCAGCAACATAACTGGAGGAGAAATGGAAAACATGGTGGGGCAAGTATTGGAGAGTCACAAAATCACTTTCTACGAAGATGAGCTGCCACCTGAAGGGCTAAGCCACAACAAGGCCTTGCATATCACTATGCAATGCGAAGATCATTTCATCACTAGAATCCTGATTGACGGAGGGTCCAGCCTCAATATTTGTCCATTGGTGACTCTTAGAACATTGGGAAAGAGCCTGCATGAGCTCAATAATGGAGCCATCAATGTCAAAGCTTTTGATGGATCCCAAAGGTCCACTATTGGGGAAATCAGCTTGTGTTTGCAAATAGGACCGACTTGGTTCGACGTTGATTTTCAAGTGATAGACGTCCCAGCATCTTACAACTTGCTATTGGGATGGCCTTGGATCCATGCTGCTGGGGCTGTAGCATCAACCCTACATCAAGTAGTGAAATTCGAGTGGAATCACCAAGAGGTAATTATTCATAGCGACGGTAGCAATCCCATATATAGTCGCCAGACCATCCCAGCAATCGGAGGAAGAAGAAAGATAGGCGGAGAAACCTACCATCACATTGAGCGAGTCAACACCATGGACAAGGATAAACGGTGGGATAACAAAATTGAGAGTATACTGAATTGGTGTGGATACGAACCTGGCAAGGGACTTGGCAAGAATCTCTAAGGAATCGCTAGGCCTATCAAGTTGAAGAAACACGATACCACTTTCGGTTTGGGATATGAATACACTTGGGAGGAATTCAACCACTGGTCGCCACCATGACGCAGTCCCTACTATCCACTGGAGCATCCGATACCTCGCTTGGAGCAGACCTTCCAGCCAGCCAATGTCATATATGGGTCAGGAGAAGAGGAAGCACTAGTGGCGATGAGGAATTTGTTTTTGGAAAATGATAATATGGACTGTTGTGTCATTTTTGAGGAGGAGGGGAGGAAGGCCCTTCTATAAAAGCTATGAGCCGAGGAGCACGCCTCAACAATTGGTCCATCAGGACCACCAGGGCCCGGAAAGCTTCGGGGTAGCAAGGCTGAACAAAGCACCGTGCATTATCTTTATTTTTCGCTAATTGACTTTCTCTCCGCATTTTTAATATTGAAATAAGAGCTCCAATGTTCAAAACAATTATGAAAGTTACCAAAGCATTTCAGTTTCTTATAAATCTTTCTCTTATTACTTTTCATCGTTTACTTTATTTACACAACATTACTATTACTTATCTTGATGAACCGACGATTGTGACATGCAATGAGACAACGCAACAAACAGATATAGACTCGGAAGAAGATGATATACCAGAAGAGGTTATTAAAGAGGTTGAGGATTTTGAGAACAAACCTAAGTCTAACCTGGACGAAACTAAGATTGTCAACCTGGGAGATGCCGAAAATGTCAAAGAAATGCGCATCAGTGTTCATTTGTCACCATCAGAAAAGAAAGCGTACACGGAATTTTTAAGGGAATATGAGGACATATTCGCGTGGTCTTATGATGACATGACTGGTCTCAGTACATCTATTGTAGCTTACAAACTGCTAACCGATCCGACATGCCCACCAGTAAAACAGAAACTCAGGAAGTTCAAACCTGACATGAGTTTGAAAATCAAGGAAGAAGTTACCAAGCAAGTCAAAGCCAAGGTTCTCAGGGTAGTAGAGTATCTAACATGGTTAGCCAATATTGTGCCATTGCCGAAGAAGGACGGGAAGGTTAGAGTCTGTGTCGACTACCGGGATCTCAACCGGGCCAGTCCGAAAGATGACTTCCCCTTGCCGAACATACACATTCTAATTGACAACTGCTCCAAGCATGAATTGTAGTCGTTCGTTGATTGTTTTGCTGGATATCATCAGATATGGATGGATGAGGAAGACGCGGAGAAAACGGCTTTCATTACGCCGTGGGGGATGTATTGTTACAAGATGATGCCATTCGAGTTAAAGAATGTTGGGGCCACCTACATGAGGGCCATGACTGCTATTTTCCATGACATGATACACAAAGAGATCGAGGTATATGTAGACGACGTCATCATCAAATCCAAGAGAGCCAATGACCATATGGAAGATCTAAGGAAGTTCTTCAATAGACTAAGAAGGTACAACTTGAAGCTGAATCCCACCAAATGTGCATTCGGGATTCCTGCCGGAAAACTACTTGGGTTCATTGTGAGTCGTCGAGGAATAGAACTGGATCCGTCAAAGGTCAAAGCCATCTAAGAATTGCAACCACCGAAGAACAAAAAAGAGGTTATGAGTTTCTTGGGAAGACTTAACTACATCAGCCGGTTCATAGCTCAATCCACTGTCATTTGTGAGCCAATCTTTAAGATGTTGAAGAAGGATGCCGCTACCAAATGGACTAATGATTGTCAGAAAGCCTTCGACAGAATCAAGGAATACCTGTCAACGCCGCCAGTTTTGGTCCCGCCCGAGCCGGGTAGACCTCTATTACTCTACCTCGCAGTATTAGATGGAGCTTTCGGTTATGTTCTGGGGCAGCATGATGAAACGGGAAGAAAGGAGCAGGCCATCTATTATCTCAACAAGAAGTTCACCCCGTACGAGGCCCGATATTCTCTATTGGAATGCACCTATTGTGCTCTGACTTAGGTAGCTCAGAAGTTGAGACACTATTTCTGTGCCTATACCACTTACCTCATATCAAGAATGGATCCTTTGAAGTACATCTTTCAGAAGCCCATGCCCACTGGCAAGATAGCCAAGTGGCAGATCCTAGTGAGTGAATTCGACATTGTTTACGTAATTCAGAAGGCAATAAAAGGACAAGCACTGGCCGATCATCTCGCTGAAAATCCTGTGGATGGAGAATACGAGCCTCTAAAGACGTATTTTCCTGATGAAGAGGTATCTTTCATAGGGGAAGATATTGCAGAACCCTATGATGCTTGGTGAATGTTTTTCGACAGAGCAGCAAACTTCAAAGGAATTGGCATAGGAGCGGTCCTAGTATCAGAAACTGACCAGCATTATCCGGTGTCTGCCAAACTCAGGTTCCCGTGCACCAACAACATGGCCGAGTATGAAGCCTGCATCTTAGGGCTCAAGATGGCCATTGACATGAACATTCAGGAATTGCTAGTGATCGGAGATTCAGACCTGCTTATACATCAGGTCCGAAAAGAATGGGCAACCAAGAACTCCAAGATACTCCCGTATCTGCATCATGTACAGGAATTAAGGAAGAGGTTCACAAAGACAGAGTTCCAACATGTTCCCAGAGTTCAGAATGAGTTTGCTGATGCATTGGCTACCCTATCGTCCATGATACAACACCCAGACAAGAACTTCATTGATCCTCTTCCGGTAAATATATATGATCAGCCAGCTTACTGCACTCATGTAGAAGAAGAAGCAGACGAAAAACCTTGGTTTCATGATATCAAGGAATATTTGACGAAAGGATAATATCTAGAACTTGCAAATCCTACTCAGAAATGCACACTTCGGAGATTATCTAACAACTTCTTTCATAGTGGAGGAATCCTGTATAGGAGTACTCCTAATTTGGGGTTACTAAGGTGTGTCGACACAAAGGAAGCATCCACTATATTGGAGGAAATTCATGCAGGGACCTGCGGTCCGCATATGAACGGTTTTGTCTTAGCCAAGAAAATACTCTGATCTGGTTATTTTTGGATGACTATGGAAACAGACTGCATCCAGTATGTCCGAAAATGCCATCTCTGTCAGATACATGCAGACATGATAAAGGTGTCTCCAAACGAGCTCACTGCAACAAGCTCGCCATGGCCGTTCGCTGCTTGGGAAATGGATATTATCGGACCTATCGAGCCTGCCGCATCAAACGGGCACAGGTTCATTCTAGTGGCAATTGATTATTTTACCAAATGGGTTGAAGCAGCATCGTACAAAGCAATGATTAAGAAAGTGGTAGCAGATTTTGTCCGTGACCGTATTGTTTGTCGGTTCGGAATTTCGGAGTCAATCATCACTGATAATGTTTCCAATCTCAATAGCGACCTGATGAAAGCCATGTGTGAAACCTTCAAGATCAAACACAATAATCCTACGGCTTACAGACCTCAGCTGAACGGAGCTGTAGAAGCCACCAATAAGAATATCAAGAAGATACTAAGGAAGACGATAGAAAAACATAAGCAGTGGCATGAGAAATTATCATTTGCCTTGTTTGGATACCTCACCACAGTCCGCACATCAACCGGGGCAACTCCCTATATGTTGGTTTATCGTACATAAGCAGTCATTCCCGCCGAGGTAGAAATTCCCTCCTTAAGAATCATACAGGAAGCTGAACTTGACGATGCAGAATGGGTAGAGAGTCGCTACGAGCAGCTAGCTCTTATAGACGGAAAGAGAATGAATGTAGTTTGCCACGGTCAGCTCTATTAGAACAGAATGTCCAGAGCCTTTAACAAAAGAGTCAAGCCGAGACAGTTTACACCGGGGTAGCTGGTGTTAAAGAAGATTTGTCCCACATCAAGAGGAGGCCAAAGGGAAGTTCTCTCCCAACTGGTAGGGTCCATACATGGTTCACCGGGTCCTCACCGGAGGAGCCCTCATACTTGCAGAAATGGACGGTGAAGTTTGGCCGAAGCCGATCAATTCAGATGCAGTGAAGCGATACTATATGTAACTTTTATGCTTTCCTCATATGATGTAATTTGAACTACGCCTGACCTGATTCCTGTTTAATAGGGGATACATAGGCAACCCTATGGTTTTGGTCATAATTCAATAAAATTTTCATTTCCCCCTGCTATTGGAAACTGGGGCAGAATTTTGAGGAGGACCCTCAAAATTCCGAAGTGATTTGAGCCATTCGACGCAAGCAGCCGTTGGAAGCAGCAGCCCAGTAAACTGGGGCAGAATTTTGAGGAGGACCCTCAAAATTCCAAAGCGAGAGAAGTTGCAGTATCTTGGACCACATCGCAGTCGTCGGTTCATCTAAAGAAAACTATTCTTAATTATGTATTTATTTTCACATTTCTTTACTAAATCATGCATGTCTGTTACCAAAGTTGCTTCGTTTAGCAATGCTACCCCAATTATACGCCCAATATCATTGGAACGGAGCCGAGCAGGTCAATCAGAGCCATCGGGAATACGAATAACCTCCCCTCTTTACAAAACTCACGATTTTTCTTTGAATGCATGCACTTGAGTTGCAAAATCATCAAATATACTATACACCCATGAGACTCACATTGCTCAGGAATATAACTCTCAAAACTATTGCACCAACTCACAGCTGTTATCCGCACACAGTGCTCCCAGCAGACAAAGTATCCCCAGCAAATGCAATATCTCGATCCGCTATCAGCTAAGAAAATTCTATCATCATTTTGCCCTTTTACTCATTGCATAAGGCTACCTTTCTGCCTTCCGAGACTAAGCATTGTCTCCATCTGCATTTCCTGCATTGCATAAGGCTACCTTTCTGCCTTCCGAGACTAAGCTCTGTCTCCATCTGCATTCCTGTATTGCATAAGGCTACCTTTCTGCCTTCCGAGACTAAGCTCTGTCTCCATCTGCATTCCTTCATTGCATAAGGCTACCTTTCTGCCTTCCGAGGTTAAGCTCTACCTCAATCTGCATTTCTCTACATTGCATAAAGCTACCTTTCTACCTTCCAAGGTTAAGCTCTACCTCCATCTGCATTTCCCTGCATTGCATAAGGCTACCTTTTTGCCTTCCGAGACTAAGCATTGTCTCCATTTGCATTTCTCTACATTGCATAAGGCTACCTTTCTGCCTTCCGAGACTAAGCTCTATCTCCATCTGCATTTCTCTGCATTGCATAAGGCTACCTTTCTGCCTTCCGAGACTAAGATCTGTCCCCATCCTGCATGGCTGAAATATCGCCACTTTATCACACTTGCATGGCTGAAATATCGCCACCTTTTATTTACGTCTTGCATCGGCTGAAATATCGCCACCTTTTATTTACGTCTTGCATCAGCTGAAATATCGCCACATTCTGCATTTCATGGGCTGAAAGATCGCCAAATTGTCCAAAGGCGTCATTGTTCGGAGGCACCATTTGCATAGCTCGAGAACGCCATGCCATGGCCTGAGGACCCCATTTTATCTTTTGCATATCATTATTCAAAGGCATCATAGTTCAGAGGCATCATTCTCATAGCCCGAGAACATCATTTCATAGCCTGCAAATCCTTTATCATACGCTTCATGGCCCAGGACGTCATAGTCAGAGGACTTCATCCTAACTATCTGAAGACAACATTCATGGTCCAATGGGAACTTGCATCACGTTTAAATTTATGCACAATATATGCTCATTTGCAGGTAAATCATCTAACAATGTCCGTCTCAGTAGGGGCGATCTCGTTCCAGTTCCCACAGCTTATCAAACTCCGACCATCCTTCTCAACCCGAACATCGCATCCGTTTTTCGAAATCTCCATCGGTATATTCCGCCAATGGATCCTGAACTACTTATGACCTGATTCCTGTAAGACCAGGGATATGTAGGCAGCTCAGTAACCAGAGCTCGGTCAAAATTCTTCAAATCGTTTCATTCGGTCAAAATTGACCATCATATCTTTACGTGACAACTCTTTCATCCTTCCCGGGTAAATATGGGCAGTTGTTGTTACCCAATTTTTTCCCTATGTATTTTTATATACAAAATACTTTCAAAAAAGCATGTACATGCATATATAAGCATGCCCAAGAGTTTTGGTATTTTTTCAAAGATTTTAAAATCAATTTATTGTCCATTTTTAGCAGTACAAAAAACCATAATTATTTCCAAAATCATCAATTTTGGTGAATAATTTATTTTTATTCCCATATTTATACAAAAATATAGTTAAGATAATTTTTGTATGTTTTTACAAATTTATTTGGTATTTAAAAGACTAAATTGCATATAATTGCAATTATAGCCTGTTTTAAGATTAATAGCATTTCTATAATTGTAAAATTGATTTCAATATTTTTAAATCAATATTTAAGCATTATTAGTTGGGTCAGTACTTTTAATTTGTTTTTAAAGTCTTTTTTCACTATTTTATAAAATAAAAGAGGAAAATTGGCTATTTAACATTTACCCTATTTCTATTTCAATTACAGCCTCATTTCCTTTCAATTTTAACCTCAATTTAACCCCAATTCTGCCCAAATTAAAACCAACCCAGTTTCAATTTGGATCCAACCCACAACCCAATTTCAAACGACCCAACCCGCTCCCCACCTACCACTTAAATCTAGACCGTTGATCACTCAAGATCAACGGCCAAGACTCGCTCTTTCCTAATTAAACCTAAACGACTACCCTAATCTCCCTCATTCTCACCTGACCCGCCGCCTTGAAACCCTTCGTCTCTCAAAATATTCTCAAGCTCTCTGAAACCCTAGCCATCTCCCACCTTATTCTACCATGTTTCCACCGGAATCCATGGCTTCTCAGGCCATGGATGGCCTGTACTCACCCCCCTCCATCATTAAACCTTGGGTGTTTGAAGCTTCGAGGCCTGACCTCGATGGTTCTCCTTCAGATCCTCTTAGATCTATAGTTCTATGGCTTCTCCAGCCATGCTCCGGCATATTCAAGCATTAGGAGCCTGATTCTATCTCATCTGACTCAAGATCGAACCTTCTTCCAAGCCTTTCTCATTTCTAGGGTTTCGCCGAAACCCTAAGCTATTCGAGGTTTTTCTCTATGTGTTTTCTTAGATCTATGCAGTGTCTGTGCTGTACTTGATTTTTAAAGTGTTTTCCCCAAATTTTCTTTTCAAAATCGCTTGTCTTTGATTTAGGGTTTTTGAAAGGATTTCAGAACGTCTTTCTGATTCTTCCTTTTTCTTTTCTTTATGTGTGTTTGCCTATACTATGTTTTACCATGCATGTGTTGTTTTTCTACCTTTCTTTCTGCTATACATGACTCTTCTGTTCCTTTGTACTCTATTGTGCCTCTAGATTAGGCTCGCATGTTAATATTTGTTATGTTTTCCTACATGTTCTTTGCTATACTTTCCAGTATTCTCTTACTGTATGTGTTTCTTGCTGAGTTCTTTAACTTTGTTTATTTTACTGGACTCTTGTTGGAGTTCTAAGCATGTATTACTACTGTTTCTTAAGCTTATATCACCCTTCTTCTCTCCAACTTGCTTAAGTTCCGACTTTTCTTAAACATGTTCTTTATGCTCTTTAAGTCAACTTTTTGCTTCAAACCTGTTATCATATTTGTTTTGTTTCTCATGAGGCTCTGAAAGAGACCTCTGAGTTTGTTTCAATGGCTTGCCTTCTCACCTCTGTGTCTGATTCAAGTGGAAGCCCTAGGATTTGGGTTTTCTTTGGCAAGTTTGATTTTGTGTTCGGGTTAGGGTTTTATTTTGGGACCCTGGACTCTCAGACTCATCATGAGTCTACAAACTAAACTTGTATCCCTTTGATTATGATTCTGAACCTTTCTATGTTAGACTCTTTTCTAAGTAACATGACAGTTCCTTCTTGATTCACATACTTGTGTGCTTTATATATGAGAAATTCTTCTTTCAAAAGGGGTTTGCCAACTATTGATTGATTCCGAGTTCCTTTTAATAGGGTTTGATTGATTGTTACCGATTTTCTCTAATTGAACCTTCTTTACCTTTCCTGACTTGGTTCATCCGAACAAAGCCTGCAATTTTGATTTTTACTAGCTGTTTGACTGATTCCCTTTCCTTATTTTTTTTCCACAAACCGTGTACCATTGGACTTTTGCCTTAAATAAACCCTGTGTATTTACCCTTCTTGTGTTACTTTGGAAACGATTTTAATCTAATTCTTTCCTTAATTGTCTTCTACCCATTTGAAATCAGAATCCCTTAACTGAAGGGAGATTCTATGTGATTGATTGCAAACTATTCCATTACCTTTTCTTACTTATTTTCTGCACTATAAAAGGGGCACGACCCTTCTGCACTTAGACACCTTGAACCTTCAGTTTAACACTTTGAATTCAATACTTTACACATACACCTCTCAATTACAATACTCTTTCAATACTCTACTCTCGTCTGAGATCTTTTGTACTGTTTGCTTGCAATTTGGTTTACAAGACTTCAGCTTTTGCTTATTTGTTTCCCTGAAACTAGTATGTCTTAATTTTGATTTCAGCACCATCCCTATGTGTTTACTTTACAGTTACTACGCTCCTATCTACTTTGCTGTTCATGTTCTGTACTGAATATGCTACTCTCTCTTTGCATCTACTGTACATGTTTGTTGTGAATTCCCTATACCCCCACTCCGTTCTATGTGTTTGTGTTAAGGTTCATGGCCTGATAGCATCCAAATTGTTGCTTAGGTCTGAACCTGATCCTCAATGGATCCCAACTCTCAAAATTTGGCTAACAGGCTGGCCAGGGGTGTGCCAGCACTCCTAATTGCTGGGCATGACCACCAGCCTGTCATGGCTCTCCCTAATTCCCCCTCTATGCACTTGCACTCTCTCTTAGATTCTAAGTTCTGCCCCTCTCTTATGAGCCTTGCTTTGGGACCTTGAGTTCCCTCTGAACTTGGACATCTGAGGGCTGGCATTTCCACACTGCACTATGCTCTTAATTCTACAATGTGTTTGGGGTGTAAGCATTGCCCGGAGCCCTTTGAGACTTTTGGGAACTTTGATACATCCCAAACATGAGAAAGGCTTTGCAAACCTGATCCTGGAAGTTGGTTCATCTCATATTGTTAGACCTTGAGTCTGAATTAGGCTCCTTGGTTGTAACTTAATTGCTGATCTAATTTTACATTTCTTAATTCATTCTGGTCTGTAATATATTGTAATAACTTATGGGGTTCTAGTGAAAAGGGGAGGGTCATTTATGTATGCAAAGGGTAGATAGCATGCTCATAGGCGTTACTATTTACAAGCTCTGCACTTACGCATATCATGTAAAAATCCTATCTATAAGTTTTCTGCACTCATGCACGTCATATAGAAATCCTGCCTATAGTTTCTGCACTTATGCACATCATGTAGAAATCCTGCCTATAAGTTTCTGCACTTCTGTATATAGAAATCATGACTATAGGTATCCTGCACTTCTACATTTTTATCTATCATTAGGCAAACAGTTATAGGTTAAGTAATAATAAATTTCATTCTAGATACCATGTCTATAGGACTCCCTGCACTTTCATAATCGTCTTAAAACCAACAACGCCTAGAAATCATGCCTATCGGAGTAACCCTTTGAATCTGATCCGCTTATTCCATCTACGAGTTTAAAATCAGTTGCAATGTTGTCTAATATCTGCAGATTTTATGTTTTTATAATCAATAAGCCTTCTTTAAAATCGGAGTAAGCATTGTTAGATATTATGCCTATAGGTTTTACCTAGGCAAACTTAATTAGTTAACTGCATCAGTCTTTGATAAATTACAACCAGGGAAGGCTAATTTGGACTCCTCATCTAAGAAATATGTGATGAATCAGCCTATCCTACGCTTTAATTTGATTCAGACCATAACCAGTACTTGTAAGTCATGCTAAACAATTTGTTTCTTTAAATGAGGAGGCCCGTTTGAGTCCTTTAAATTGTTATGTGTTCTCCCTATACCTGCCTTATATGTTTTGATTATCGCCCTAGAATTTTATCCTTTAAAAACTCTGTAAAGCCAAATCTCTCTTCCCTTTAGGACTAGTAGTCCCAAATGCCTCCGGGAATGATAGGATTGGGGCGGGTACTAGCATGCAATAAGTAACGATACTATTCCGTGCTTAATACCTTAACGGGGTGGGAAAGGGTAGATATGGATATGATGACTGGTACGCTAATACCACATGTAACCCCTCTTTTGAGGAGTGATTACCAGGTATTGCATTGACGTGATCTATATTGTTTGTAAACCTAGGACCCCCTTTCTTTTTAACTTGTTTTATTGTCCGAACTATTTCCTTAAAATTTCTGCTTTCTTTATGATCTTCAAACTTTCAATTTGCTTGCAATAATATGTGAACCCCTTCTTACTTGAGCCCTTAATTGTTTATTTGATTATGTGAAGTCACAATTGTAACATGGCCGGGAACCACACTAGTGGATCTTGAGGGGTGCCTAACACCTTCCCCTCGAGATAATTTCTAGCCCTTACCCAAACTCTGGTTCTTCAAACTCAAAACCTTCTTAGTGTCTTAATGCACTTAATCATTAGGTGGCGAATATTCAAGTTCCAAAACACAATTCCCAAAAGGGAACGAGTCATCCTCCGACATGTCACAAGCTCGATTTCGCGAGAAAAAGGGGGAGCGACAGGTAGTAAAGAAGGAAGTGATCAAATGGTTAGATGCGGGAATTATCTTCCCCATCTATGATAGCAATTGGGTCAGCCCTATCCAATGTGTGCCGAAAAAGGGGGGAATGACTGTTGTGCAAAATGAGAACAATGAGTTTATCTCAACTCGTACAGTCACGGGATGGCGGATTTGCACGGATTACCAAAAATTGAACACAGCCACCCGGAATGACCTCTTTCCCTTGCCTTTTATTGACCAAATGTTGGACAGGCTGGCTGGGCGATCACACTTCTGTTTCTTGGATGGATATTCGGGGTATAATCAGATATCAATAGCCCCCGAAGATAGAGAGAAAACATCCTTCACTTGTTTGTATGGCATCTTCGCCTTTCGGAGAATGCCTTTTGGGCTTTACAATGCACCGACGACATTTCAACGGTGTATGTTAGCCATTTTCACAGACATGGTGGAGGATATTATGGAGGTCTTTATGGATGATTTCTCCGTGGTGGGAGATTCATTCGAGGACTGTCTTCACAACTTAAGAAGAGTGCTCAAAAGATGTGTGGAGACAAATTTAGTGTTGAACTGGGAGAAGTGCCATTTTATGGTACAGGAAGGGATAGTACTGGGGTATCGAGTGTCCAGTAAAGGAATTGAGGTCGACCATGCTAAGGTTGACGTGATTGAAAAACTACCACCGCCCACTTCAGTCAAGGTAGTGAGAAGTTTCCTTGGGCACGCCGGGTTCTACAGGCGATTCATAAAAGATTTCTCCAAAATTGCTAACCCATTATGCAAACTCCTTGAAAAGGATCACCCCTTTGTGTTTTCTAATGATTGCAGGTTGGCATTTGAGGAGTCGAAGAAGCGATTGGTGACTGCACCCATCATTGTTGCACCCAACTGGGAGCAACCATTTGAGCTCATGTGCGACGCAAGTGACTATGCCATAGGATCAGTCTTGGTGCAGCGAAAGGATAAACTGATGCACCCGATTTACTATGCAAGCAGAACGCTAAGCAGTGCACAACTAAATTACACCGTGACGGAAAAGGAAATGTTGGTTGTTGTTTTTGCATTTGACAAATTCAGGTCATACTTTATTGACTCGAAAGTTATTGTTTACACTGACCATGCAGCAATTAGGTACCTGATAGAAAAGAAGGAGTCAAAGCCACACTTGATTCGCTAGGTTCTTCTGTTACAAGAATTCGATCTGGAAATACGTGACCGAAAAGGGACAGAGAACCAAGTAGCTGACCACCTCCTAAGGTTGGAAGGAGATGAAAAGAAGGTAGAGGTTGAGGATATAACAGAGAAATTCCCGAATGAACAGTTACTGGCAATGACCATGGAGGAGATACCTTGGTATGCTGATATTGCTAATTATTTAGCAAGTGGTATTATACCTTATGAACTCTCCTCAACTCAAAAGAAAAAGTTCTTTCGTGATTGTCGGTATTATTATTGGGATGAACCTCTATTGTTTAAAATATGTGTAGATAACATGATCCGGCGGTGTATCCCCGACAAAGATCAACATTCTGTTTTGTAGGCTTGCCATGCTTCACTATATGGTGGACACTTTGGAGGAATTTGGACAGTAGCTAAGGTGTTGGAGTTAGGCTTGTACTGGCCTACTCTGTTCAAGGATGCCCATGCTTGGGTTAAAAACTGCGATGATTGCCAAAGGACTGGCGACATATCTCGTAGACACGAGATGCCAATGACCACAATTCAAGTGGTGGAGATTTTTGACATGTGGGGGATTGAATTCATGGGGCCATTCATCAGCTCGTATGGTAACAAGTACATATTGGTAGCAGTTTACTATGTCTCCAAGTGGGTCGAAGCAGTGACTCTCCCGACCAATGATGCAAAAGGGGTACTAGTTTTTCTAAAGAAGAACATTTTCACACGTTTTGGTACTCTAAGAGCTATACTCAGTGATGGTGGAACCCATTTATGCAATAGAGCATTCGCACGACTGTTGGAAAAATATGGAGTTCTTCATAAAGTGATCACCCCGTACCACCCACAATTGAGTGGGCAAGTTGAAGTGTCCAACAGGGAGATTAAAAGTGTCCTTACAAAAACAATGAATGCAACAAGGACTGACTGGGCAAAGAAATTGGATAATGCATTGTGGGCATACCGCACAGCCTTCAAAACCCCAATTGGTATGTCACCGTATAAGTTGGTGTTTGGCAAGGCATGCCACCTCCCAGTTGAGCTAGAGCATAAAGCACTTTGGGCATTGCGGCAGTTAAACTTAGACATGGAGACATCAGGTACTAACAAAATCATTGGGTTATATGAGCTTGAGGAATTCAGGTTCCAGGCCTTTGAGAGTGGTAGATTATACAAATAAAGGATGAAATTAATGCATTATAATCACATCTTGGATCAAAACTTCAAACCCAAAGATCTAGTGTTGTTATACAACTCGAGATTGAGATTGTTCCCAGGTAAGTTAAAGTCCCGATGGTCAGGGCCCTTCAGAGTGGTGCAATTGTTCTTAAGTGGAGCTTTCGAGATTGAATTAGAAGATGGGACAAATAAGTTCACAATAAATGGGCAAAGGTTGAAACATTACCTGGGAATGACTGAAGGAAAAGGGGATAGAATGGTAATCACTTTGGAAGAGCCCCAAGTATGCGAATGAGGAGTATGATCAAATGCTTGCGTCGTGCCGCGACATTAAATCAGGCACTGCATGGGAGGCAACCCACAAGTGTGTTCATAAAAAAAATAACGCCAGCACCGCGACCGCGGTGGACCGCAGTGGAAGGCAAACTCTCTGCCTCAAATTCTACATCACACTGCGACTGCGGTGGACTGTGGTAAACCGCGGTGAGGAATTTTAAACCCACCGCGGCCGTGGTGGACCGCGGTGGGTACCATGTATTTTAATTTTTTTTTTTGCATTTTTCTTTTCTCTTTTCTTCCTCTTTTAATTTCAAAACCCAAAACCCCCTCTCTTAAACCCAAAATACCTGTTCCCCTCCCTAAAATTTTCAATCTCTCCCTCTCTCTAATCCCTAACCACTCAAATACTCTCTTCTTCTTCTTCTTCCCTCATACTAGCATCCCCCACCTCTATTCCTCTCACCCATTCTTCAACTACGGTATGTTCCTCACTTCTTCCCTCTCTTTTCTTTGGTATTGTGTTGTAGTTTATGTAGTTTTATGTTGTGTTGGGATGTAATTGTTGGTATATTCGTTTTCTTCTTGTTTTTGCTTTTAAATTTTATTTTTGAGTTTGATTGGTGAAGGGGCTGTGCATTGCATGTTTGAAAAGGTGTTTATTGGTGGGTGATTGAATGAAGTGAGTGTGGGTGTGTGGTATGGTAGTATACTTGATTGGGGAAGAGCTTTGATGTACCCATGAGGGCTATATGTGTTTGGATAGTGCCCTACTCATAAGGTGTTTAGGAAATTGCCCCAATGGAGATATAAGGAGCTATTGTGACATGGTTATGGTGAAGTCTGAGTAACCATCCATAGTCACATATTTTGCGCACTCACTAATAGGTGTTTCGTTGTATGACAGGTACAATGAGTTCTTCCAGGAAGAGGCAAAACACCGGACCCTCCACTAGCAAACCGGGAGGCTCCTCACGAGCTAGGAGCCAAGCCAGTGCACCTCAGTTCGATAGCACTCGGTTTGTATCCAAATCAACAGAGGATAGGTACAACCAGAAAGCAGCTAAGAAGTTGCAACCTGAGGTGCACATTGATCGAACGACTTTGGAGGTGGAAATCCCTAATATGTTTAATGAGCTGAGGCGGTGTCAGCTGGACATCTTCTTCGAGGTACCGGAGAAGGCTAATGTTCAACTAGTAAGGGAGTTCTATGCGAACTTGCCAGAACATGAGAATGGGGTTGTGACGGTGCGCAACACCCCGGTAAATTCATCCCTTAATACTATCCGTAGGGTATATAGGCTGCCAGTGTTTAGGGGTGAATTTGATCATTATCGTACTTTTAGCGGTACACGGGCCTTGTGGGGAACTCTTCTCGATACTATTTGTGTGTCGGACGGAGAACACCTATGGATCAAGCACATGATTACTCTCAACTCCCCCTGTCTGAAATGGGAGACTAAGTGTTGGTTCACCATTGTCAACAGTTGATTGTTGCCATCCAGCAACACGACAAATGTTAATCTACCACGGGCGTTTGTAATCCACTGTTTCATGTCCCACAGTGATTTTGATGTGGCCCGGCTCATCCATAAAGAGATGTTCATTAGATCACCTGAGATAACCAAGGGCCACTACTTCCCTTCATTGATCACCCGGCTATGCCGTATTGCTCGAGTCCCTGAAGACCCACGGGTTGATGGGAGATTACCACTAAAAGCCCCGTTCCAGGCGAGAAAAATTGGAATTGGACGAGAGCCGGTGGTGAATGTTGATGACTCTGATGATGATTCAGCTGATGATGATGATGATGCTGAGGTAGCTGCGGTTCCTCCTCCTCCGAGAGTTGATGTGGCAGGCCCATCACAGCCACGCTGGAGCACCCGTATGATAGCTTTAGAGCAGGATATGGCTGGGGTGCGTACCTCAGTCACTGATTTGGGTGCCCGTGTTGATACGGTGGCTGAGAGGCAAGTGAAATCGGAAAAGAAATTCTTGGTCTGGTTGAGAGAGCTGGGACGTGCGTGTAGCGTGAACCCAGACACTGTCTCCGATCAGGAGTGAGCCTTCAGGGAAGTTCCTTAACCTCACTGTTCTTTAAATTTTTAAGCCATGGGGACATGTCTTCATTTTAAGTGTGGTGTGGGGGATACTTCATTGTATGTTTGTAATTGTAACAATTGACTGTTTGATTTTGCTTGTTTTGTCTTGCTTTGATTGTTTTGATGTAGAGTAATAGTTCATTAGGAAAGCTAAAATAGTAAGTGACGTGTCCCGATGACGGATCTCTTTCGGCGGGGTTCTTGAGGGACTAAGTCGAAAGAAAAAGAATTTGGAATATGGAGACTCTTCCTGATGACGGATCCTTTAGACAATTTTCTTGAGGGAAGTTAGTCTAGAAAAAAAGACCAAAAAGATTTTTTTTATTTTTTTTATTTTTAGGTATTGTAGTAACTCCCCCTTGGGTTTTCTTTGGGCCACGGTTCTTTTCCAAGGGTTTAGCTTGAACCGGATATAGGTAGTTTTTATTTATTTTTGTTCTTTTAGTTTTTAGAGTAGGACTAATGGGCTACGAGCTAAATTCGAAGGAAAACCCTTAGCGTTGATACACCTGAGCACAATAGACACTAGAGTATAACGCCTAGCTTCATTGGTTGAATCCTGTTAGAGTGCCTTAAAATTGTACGTTTGTATCTAACTTGAACACTCAAAAGAGAATGTCTTGATAAACCAATCCGGAGTGAGTCATGTGCCATGTGTGTGATATAGGCATTTCTTTGTTGAGCCGGACATATAAAGTAAATCCACTGTGTGTCTGTAAAGTGAAATAGTAGTTTGTTTCAGGTTTAGAAGTGATATAGACATTTCTTTGTTGAGCCAGACATATAAAGTAAACCCACCTGAATGCAATACATCTTAGTTAACCCCGTTGAGCCTATAAGCCTATTTCTTTGGCAACCACATTGCGAACCTTACCCAATTGTTTGAATAGCTTGCCGTTTGAACCCTTTTACCTCCCAATATGCACTTGAATGGTAGTGAAAATATGCAAAAGCAATAGTGTGGGGTGGTGGTTTGGTTTTTGAGAGGAACCATTGAGATAGAGAAAATGTGTGGAATTTTGAAGCATAAAAGAAAAAGCACCACGAAAAAAAAGAAGTACAAAAATATGAGTTATAAATAAATATAATGGTTGATAAGTGGTGGCTTGTATAAATTGCACCTAATGGATGAGGATGTTTTAAACAAATGAGGTGGAGTGTTTGGTTGGCACAACTATGATCTTTAAGTTTAATGTAATTGTATTAAAAGTGCTTAGGGAGGTTAGTCACTATATCTAAATATATACTACCCGTCCCTTAGCCTACATTACAACCAAGTAAAGTCCTATTGATCTTGGACTGAATGGGCTCAATTAGTAAAGTATTATACTACGAGCAAGCCTATGGTGCATCTTTGTGGCATGTGAACGTTCTTTCTGAGAGTGAGTGAATTTTGTCTATCTTAGTTCCTACTTGTTCTAATTATCATTATATGTGGAACTACTCTCTTGCGTGATGTGAGGGCATGTGATTCACAAAGGAAATGTAAGTCTTGACTCTTGTATAGAGTAGTTTGAGTAAGTGCAAATGTTGCATGGTACAAAAGGTTTGACTCTTGAGGTAAAGGTTGTTCACTACTAGGTGCAACGTTTGTAAAATATTTATGGTGTTAGTCATTAAGGGAAAAGCTTAGGGAAGGAATTTTGATGGAGTGTGGTGGATTGCTCGAGGACTAGCAATAATTTAAGTGTGGGGTGTTGATAGTAGGCTATATATTTGATATTTACACCTTAATATGACCATACTTCGTTGTTGTTTTATAGATAAATTGCCAACAAAAATGCTCTAAATAGTATTCTTTTGTTTAGCAGGGAATATTATATGAGAGGAAGCAACATGGAGTGTTTTGGAGGCGATAATGTGAAGAAAAATGCCCACTCGAGAAGTACCCGAACACAAAGAAGCATAAATGGCCTGGGCAAAAAGGCCACCGCGACCGCGGTGGCACCACGGTGAACCGCGATGAATTAACAACGTAAGGCAGAAAGGTCAGCATTCACCGCGGTCGACCGCGGTGCACTGTTCATGCTGCTGGAAAGTTTGAGGACCAAAGTGTAAAATTGGGAAAACTTTTGTAAAACCCTTATATGCTTTAGAAACTCGTCCAAGATGGGGCTAAGCTGACTTTTAGACTACTTTTGGAGGCAAGAACAAGAGTGAGAAGATCAACCAAACATTAGAGTTTTTCTATCTCTTTTTAATTCTTGCAATTTTACATTATGAACAATTTAGTAGTTTTCTCTTATTTTGTTATGAGTAGCTAAATACTTATCTAGGGTTGATGGAACCAATTGTTGGTTGAAGTTTTAACTTAAGTTGTTATAATCGAGCCGGATGCATAATATGATTGTTCAACTACGTTTTGTATGGTGATTATTGAATGGTCCCTTGATTAATCGTGTCTAATTACCTTATATTGCTTGAGAAAGAATATTAGGTTAGATAGCTGTTGAACAACACCACTTTTGGGTAATTGAAGAGATTCATTACTTGAAACTTAAAAGTGGGTTTAGAGATAACAAACCTTTGGTGGGATAATTTAGAGTTGCATAACTATTGTCAGCTAGAGTAGTTCGAGAGAATGCTCTAGTAAATTATTGTAGTTGGTCGAGAGATAATTATGATAACCCATAACTCTTAATCCTCATAGAGTATTACGGTGAGATTATAGCGGAAGAGTCAAGACCTAAACTAGCAATTAGGGAAATCACTGCCCTAGACCTTCTTATCATTGAATTATCTTTGTTTTAGCTTACTATTTTTTAATAGTAGTTGAAGTAGTGAAACAAAAACCCAATCTTTATTGATCAAAAATTTTGCATCTAGAGATTGATTGAGTTGGTAATAACATTGCCGAAGAGTATAATAGATATGTTAGTTCCCTGAGGATTAGATTCCGGACTTAAAATCAGATTATATTTGCAGCGACCGCTTAGTCCTTTTTATAAGGCATAGTTAGGCGTTATCAATCTTACTCACCATCCATGATGTTTGCTTCAGTTGAGTTTCCCATATGTTCCTATCTTTGATGTAGTAACTATGCATCCATTATATCCACAACTTCTTCTTTTCTTTGCAAAAATTCCAGTATTGTTTACATATGGCAGCTTTGTTCCAGATAGTTATGTCCATGATATTAAATCCCCCAGCTGACTTGGGTAGGCAGACTTTCTCCCATGCCAATAGAGACTTTTTTGACACACTGCCTTCTCCTTAGCTATGGATACACTGATTGACAGTACACAATCTGTATTTATTCCTGGCAGAGTAATCACAGATAACATCATCCTTAGCCATGAACTTGTGAAATGATATGGAAGGAAGGGGGTATCACCTAGGTGTATGATGAAATTGGACATGCAAAAAGCTTACGACTCAATTGAATGGGCCTTCATGAAGCAGGTGCTGAATGCTTTTGCCTTCCCAAAACAATTTGTGAGGTGGATCATGACTCGTATGGAAACTATCACATATACAGTTATGATTAATGGAGCACTGACACTTAAAGCTAGGAAGGGGTTGAGACAAGGGGATCCAATGTCTTCATTCCTGTTTGTACTGGCAATGGAATACTTAACAAGAAGCTTAAAGACATTGAATCAGATCCCAGACTTCAACTATCATCCCAAGTGTGCAAAGATTGCAACTTGGTTTTGCTGACGACCTTTTATTGTTTTGCAGGGGTGACATAGGATCAGTCAAGTTACTGTTTCATTGCTTTATGGAGTTCTCAAAAGCTTCTGGTCTGGTGATTAACAAGAATAAAAGTTTCATATTCTTTGGAGGAGTCACACAAGCTGCACAAGAGGAAATCCTAGAGTTGGTAGGAATTTAGAGAGGAGAACTGCCAGTAAGTTACTTGGGTGCTCCACTAAGCTCTAAAGAATATCCATAGCATAATGCTAACCTATGATTGGTAAAATAGCAGGCAGAATAACCTCATGGACTGCCAAATTTCTATCCTATGCTGGAAGGATTCTACTAATAAAGAGTGTGCTATTCTCTATTCAAATTTATTGAGCACAAATCTTTGTGCTCCCTAAAAAGATTACTAAGCTAATTGAAGCAGTTTGCAGAAGTTTTTTGTGAATGAGAAAGAAATGTTTCTTTTACTTTTCATTCAATCGTAAATAGTAAATACAACCAAAGTAAAAAATCAACGAATTTCTCTCTATCTCCCCTCATCTTCGCAGAATGAAACAAGAGTAATAAATATAATCTAAATCAATAGATTAATAGAAGGTAAGTATCAATCTATTATTCTTGATGCGATTAATAACAGCTAGGGGTGACAAAATGGTTCAAAGAAAACAGCTAACTACCCATAATATCCATTAAAAAATGGGTTAGATAATGAACTATTTAGAAACGGGTCAAATATGGATAAGAACCATATTATCTATTTAGAAAATGGATAACCAATTGGTCTAACTTTCACTTTGTAAAGCCTCAAATTGGGGGTTCCTCAAGTTAGGGAGACTAAGAATTCTCCCAAAAGTGATCATATGTAAGAAGTCATAATATGGTTACCCATGTTATCCGTCGGTTAACCGGTTTTTATCCGTATTAAATATGGGTCGGATCGGATAATTTACCCGTTTTCAACCCGAACCATATCCGACCAGACCTGCCCGTTTACCACTCCTAATAACAGCTACAACTTTTTAGTGACTAGAAATATGGAGAATGCCGGATGCTAATGTATCTTTAATGTATAAAATGTCTTTTGACAAATTTATTTGTATCGGATATTTACACAAAGCTTTAAGTGATATGTATTTTTGTTTGGATTTATTGGGTCTTAATATTAAATATTTAGTTAAGTATAAGCACACGGTGCGAGAAAGTATTTAAAATAAGCTAGACACCGAGTGTCTCACCTAAAACTGAAGGCTGAAATGGATTTCGCAAACTCATCTCATCTTCTTTTAAGATCATGTCATGGGGTTTGTTGCCAAGTAAACTAGAGATATGAATAATTCAATAACAACATTGACATATAGGTGAGATAGTTGTTCTTTTGTCACCTTTAATTTGCACTAACTAACATGAATAGGAAAAAATAATCTGTTATTGACATAGGTGGAAAAGTTTATAAATTTGGTGCAAAATTATTGTGGTTTTTTACGGTTGGTATCCACATATCATTTTATACTTATCACTATTGTGTTTTTGGGTAAACTACAAAGTTGGCCAATCGATTGAAATTAATTTTTTATATATATTTGACTGTTTATATTTTTGGGAGCGATTAAAAATATTTATATTTCTATTTTTTTCCCCTCCAATAGCACCTTTTTTTAAAAATTTTTTTTTGGCCAAATACTACCACACTTGTGTTTATATTTACGAACATTTAATATTCTGGTCATAATAGAAGACGAGGCGTTAAGAAATGGGAATTGGTGTTGTTCCGAACTAAGGTCTAAGAATGGACAAGGCACCGCCATGAAAGGGGAACTTACAACCTAATGTAAGTGGGAGACCACAAACTTATTTGAAAAATAATTTGACTCTAGAAGTAAAGACATGCCACCCATCTTCTTTTTTAAACTTTAAATTTCAATTTTATAATAGTGGTAAGGGTCAGCTTACACATACTTCAATTATTTTACTGAGTATTTATTATGTCTGATCGTGTGCCACTATCCACGTCTATTAAAACTTAAACAAATGAGAAGGAATCGCCTAACGATTTTTTGTCCCGCCTAATGATTTTTTGTCTCCATTGAACAAACCATTTTGTGTAAACGGAAGTCTTTTTTAATTTTCTTTTGTGAGAGAAAGTGTGGTATTTAAGTTTTAGGTAAGAAGAAGTATCCATTGCTATATTCACCTTACCTTTTACTTATTCCTTTAAATTTGATGTCAGTGGAACTGTGGAAGGACCTGTGGAGAGAATATATAATGTAACGATAATGTTTATCAAGTAACAAGTTAAAGTTATCGAACATGATAAAATTATATTTTTCTTTTCAAATTTGTGCACAATAATAATACTTAACCTCTGGATAATCTTGCATTTACCAACTCAATGTGGTTAGGAAGCATCTTATCAAAGCAAAAGGTTTTTCTTGGGTCATTTTTTCGTTCTCAGGACGACATGTTTCAGAATTTTCAGATAGAGAAAATGTATAGACCAATAGTTCCAAGGTCCATCAAAATATTAACATCGTAAGAGAAAGCTCATTTTTTTTGCACGGTATGTTAAACTCAATATATTATCTGTATTTTTTAAAATTAAAAAAAGAAAAGAAAGAGAAGTTATGCATATTTAAAAATAAAATAAAAATGTATCCACACCCGAATATCTAAATTAAACTAGGCACCTCTTTTTTGGGGTAGAATTGCATTCTGTTCAATTGTTTGAAGCCTTGAGTAGTTTCATATGATGTATTATTACTTGTGTGAATCGTCGATTATGATTTTCAGGTGATCCGGAGTTGATTTAAAAGAATGATTTTCAACTAAAAAGCTTTAAGTCAGAAGAGTTGACCAAGTAGGACTTTTGTGTATTTGACCTTGTATCGGAGTTTTGATGATTTCGTTAGGTTCGGATGGTGATTTTGGACTTGGTCGTATGCCTGAGTTTGCATTTGGATGTTTCTTGAAGGTTCTAGTATTAATTCGCGAAAGTTGGCAATTTGGAGTTTTGGAATTTTCATAAGTTTGACCAGAAGTTGATTTCGGTAATATCATGTTCGGATTTTGATTCGGGGAGTCGGAATAGATTCGTTATGTCATTTGAAACTTGTGTGCAAATTTTGAGGTCATTCAGAGTTGATTTGATATGGTTCGGCATGAGTTTTAGAAGTTGAAAGCTCAAAAGTTCATTAAGTTTGATTTGAGGTGCGATTCGTGGTTTTTATGTTGTTTGATGTGATTTGAAGCTTCGACTAAGTTCGGGTGTATTTTGGATCATTAGTTGAGAAAATAGTTAAGGATTTGGAGTTTTGACCATGGTCAATATGTCACGACCCTAAACTTAGACCCAGTCGTGATGACGCCTCTCGTGAAAACAAGGCCAGCCGACACAAACTTCCAATTAAATTAACAGATAATAATTCATAATTAAGTCATTAATAATGATAAATCCCATAATAGAGTGAAATATATCAACTGCGAAAAATCAAACACAGCCCGACAAGGGGGTGTCACCAGTTATGAGGATCTAACATAGTCTAAGTGTACGAAAGAGTTTATACAATCTATTACATAACTAGAGCTAGGGAAATAAAATAGGAGGGAGAAACACTAGGCTGCGAATTCCGAACAGCTACCTAGTGGACTCCGAATAGCTTGTTGAGCATCAACTCTCACTGGCTGGACCTGAAGCTCCTGAATCTGCACACAGGTGCATGGAGTAAAGTGAGTACTCCAACTCAGTGAGTAACAATAATAAATGAAGACTAAACGATAAGAAATCACGTAAAACACAACAACATGCTATAAAGAAGTAGTGTAAAACCAATAAAAGGCAATGAAACAGTGAAATCTTATAAAAACACCTTAGTTTAGAATAAGCTTCTTTAAAACACCTTTTTGACAGTTAAACACGAAAATGAAAAGCAGCTAGAAAAGATAAACACATACTATCCGCCCCTCGGGCACAATGTCAACAGAATCAGCCCCTCGAGCAATAACATAGAACAACACTAGCCCCTCGGGCTATATCTCATATCACAATGGGTACCTGCGCTCACTGGGGGGTGTACAAACTCCGGGAGGGGACCTTTACGGCCTAAGCGCAATATCAAGCCATCTCGTGGCATAATCAATAGGCTCTCGGCCTCATATCAAACCACCTCATGGCGTACAACTCAGGCCCTCGACCTCATAATCATAATCAGTACAACACTGCTGCGGGGTGCATACCGATCCCATAATAATCCTCACAACACAGGCCCTCGGCCCTACTCAGTCAAAAATCTCTAAAAGGCACTCGAGCACAGTAAAATATGATGCTCAGTCCAAAATATTATTTAAAGTGTTAAAACAGAGTAAACATGGTTGAGTTATGAAAATAGTATAATATAGCATGAATCAGTACAAATATAAATCAAAATAGTTAGGAAATAGCAGTAAAAATCCCCCAAGGGTCCAAATAGTTGGCACGAGGCCCAAATATGACATTCAGCCCAAAACATGATGATAGCAAACAATTTTCAATCAAATACGCGGTAAAACAATCATTCGGGATTGACAAAGTCACAATCCCCAATGGTGCACGACCCCACACTCATCATCTAGCGTGTGCGTCACCTAAATATAGCACAACGATGTGTAATCCGGATTTTCATACCCTCATGACAACATTTACAATCATCACTCACCTCTATCCGGTCCAAACTCTAGTCCACGATGCCTTTGCCTTTCGAATCGGCCTCCGGATGCTCCAAATCTAACCAAAATCAGTGCAAAACTATCAAAATATGCTAAGGTAACAAAGCCCACTCGAAAGAAATTAAATTACAATACAAATCCTGAAATTGGCCAAACCCGACCCCCGGGACCACGTCTTGAAATTCGATAAAATTTACATAAATGGAATCTTAATCACTCCACGAGTTCATACATATCAAAAGTCCCAAAATCCAGTCCCAAATGGCCCCTCAAATCCTCAAGTCAAGGTTTCCAATACCAAGCCCTAATCCCCAATTTTTAACTCTTAATTTCCATTAATCTTAGGCCAAATCAGTGATATAATGCCATAGGATTGACTATTAGGTTCAAAGATCTTACCTCCAAGCGTTATCCCTTGAATCCTTCTTCAAAATAGCTTCCCCAAGCTCAAACCCGAATAAAAATGGTGAAGAACAACTCAAAAATTGCAAAGGAAGCCTTTTATACTTTCTGGCCCGGAGATTCCGTACCTGCGACCCCATTAACGCTTCTGTGGTATCGCTTCTGCGGCCCAAGACACCGCATCTGCGATCACCACTTAAGTCACCTTCCGCACCTGCGACCCTACCTCCGCATCTGCGGGCCCGCATGTGCGGTTCACCTCTTGCATCTGTGGTTTCACTCAGCCATGACTTTGACCGCATCTGCGGCTCCAAACTCGCTTCTGCGAGACCGCACCTGCGGTCCCCTAGCCGCATGTGCGGTTATGATAGCAATGGAACATGTTCAGCTGCCAAAACCAAACTCAATTCTTCCGTCAACCATCCGAAATCGCCCCGAGGCTCCCGGGACCTTAACCAAAAGCACAAACACATCATATACCACTACCCAAACTTGTACCAATCTTCAAAACACCTCAAACAACATCGAATCAACCAATTCACATAGAAAACAAGCCTAAGATTCCAAAATCTTCTGAATTCCGCTTTTGATAAAAAAGTCTATCAATCCACGTCCGAATGACCTGAAAGTTTGAACACATATCCCAAATAACATAGCAAACCTACTGCAACTCCCGCAATTCCATTCCGACCCCTATATCAAAATTTCACCTATCAACCGGAAAACGCCAAAATTCCAATTTCGCCAATTCAAGCCTAAATCTACTATGGACCTCCAAAATACATTCCGATCATGCTCCTAAGTCTCAAATCACCTCCTAAAGCTATCCGAACCATCGAAACTCACATCCGAGCCATTAAACATATAAGTCAACATCCGGTTGACTTTTCCAACTTAAGCTTCCTCAAAAGAGACTAAGGGTCTCAAACCTTACCAAAACCTCTCCGAACCTAAGTCAACCAACCCGATAATACAAAATACAGCTGATCAAATCAATAAGAAGTGGAAATGGGGGAAACAGAGCGGTAACTCATGAAAAGACCGGCCGAGTCGTTACATCCCCCTCTTAAACAAACATTCATCCTCGAACGTGTCAAGAAACATACCTGAAGCCTCAAACAGGTGAGGATATCTACTCTGCATCTCCTGCCCGGTCTCCCAGGTAGCCTCATCCATGGGCCAACCTCTCCACTGCACTTTCATTGAAGCTATATCCTTTGATCTCAACTTTCGAACCTGACGCTCCAAAATAGCTACTGGCTCCACATCATAAGTCAAATCATCATCTAACTGAACCGTGCTGAAATTCAGAACATGAGACGGATCCCCAATATACTTTTGGAGCATAGAAACATGAAATACCGAATGCACACTCGACAAGCTGGGTGGCAAAGCAAGCTCATAAGCCACCTCCCCAATCCTCCGAAGCACCTCAAAAGGCCTAATGAACCGAGGACTTAATTTACCTTTCTTACCAAATGTCATAACACCCTTCATGGGTGAAACCTTCAACAGAACCTTCTCACCAACCATGTAGGACATATCCCGAACCTTCCTGTCAGCATAACTCTTTTGTCTCGACTGCGCGTTACGAAGCCTCTCCTGAATTACCTTCACCTTCTCTAAAACATCTTGCACCAAGTCTGTCCCCAATAGCCTAGCCTCACCCGGCTCGAACCAACCAACTGGAGATCTACACCGCCTCCCATACAAAGCCTCCTATGGAGCTATATGAATACTCGACTGGTAGCTGTTGTTATAAGCAAACTCTGCAAGCGGTAGAAACTGATCCAATGACTATCCGAAATCAATGACACAAGCACACAACATATCCTCCAATATCTGAATAGTGCGTTCGGACTGCCCGTCCATCTGAGGGTGAAAAGCTATTCTCAACTCAACCTTAGTACCCAACTCTCACTGCACAGACCTCCAAAACTGCAAAGTAAACTGAGTGACCCTATCTGAAATGATGGAAACTGGGACACCATGCAAGCGAACAATATCTCGGATATAGATCTCTACCAACCGCTCTGAGAAATAGGTAGTACACACATGAATGAAGTGCACGGACTTGGTCAGCTGATCTACGATCACCCAAATTGCATCGAACTTCCTCAAGGTCTGTGGGAGCCCAACTACAAAGTCCATGGTGATCCGCTCCCATTTCCACTCTGGAATATCCATCTGCTGAAGCAAGCCACCTGGTATTTGATGCTTATATTTCACTTGCTGACAATTGAGACACCGAGCTACAAATACCACAATCTTCTTCTTCATTCTCCTCCACCAATAATGCTGTCTCAGATCCTGATACATCTTCGCGGCACCCGGATGAATGGAATACCGCGACCTATGGGCCTCCTCCAGAATCAACTCCCGAAGCCCATCTACATTGGGTACACATATCCGGCCCTGCATGCTCAACACCCCATCATCACCAATAATCACATCTCTAGCATTATCACGCTGAACTCTATCCTTAAGGACAAAAAATAAGGATCATCATATTGGGCATCTCTGATGCGATCATATAAGGAAGACCGAGAAATCACACAAGCCAATACCCGACTGGGCTCCGAAATATCTAACCTCATGAACCGATTAGCCAAGGCCTGAACATTAACTGCAGAGGTCTCTCCCCAACTGGAATATATTCGAAACTCCACATACTCACCACCTTCCGACTCATAGCATCGGCCACCACATTGGCCTTACCCGGATGGTACAAAATAGTAATATCATAATCCTTTAACAACTCCAACTATCTCCGCTGCCTCAAATTGAGATCCTTCTGCTTGAACAAGTGCTGGATGATACGATGATCAGTAAACACCTCACAAGACACATCATACAAGTAATGCCTCCAAATTTTCAATGCGTGCACAATGGCAGCCAACTCCATGTCATGAACATGGTATTTTTCTCATGGGGCTTCAACTGGAGAGAAGCATAAGTAATAACTCTACCCTCCTGTATCAACACACACCCAATACCAACTCTCGAAGAAACACAATACACGGTATATAAACCTGAAGCTGATGGCAAAACTAACATTGGAGCTGTGGTCAAGGCAGTCTTGAGCTTCTGAAATCTCTCCTCACACTCATCCGACCACCTAAATAGAGCACTCTTTTGAGTCAACTTGGTCAAGGGAGATACGATAGATGAGAATACCTGAACAAACCGGCGGTAATAACCCGCCAAACTAAGAAAGCTACAAATCTCTATGGCTGGGGACGGTCTGGGCAAACTCTGAACCAACTCTATCTTCTTCGGATCAACCTGAATACCCTCGCTGGATACCACGTGCCCCAAGATAGCCACTGAGCTGAGCCAAAACTCACACTTAGAGAATTTTGCATAAAGCTTCTCCCCCTCAATCTCTGCAACACAACTCTCAAATGCTCCGCGTGCTCCTCCTGACTACGCGAATACACCAGAATATCATCAATGAAAACTATGACAAATGAGTCAAGATACGGCTCGAACACGATGTTCATCAAATGCATGAACGCTGCTGGGGCATTGGTCAGCCCAAAAGACATCACCAAGAACTCATAATAACCATATCGGGTCCTAAAAGTTGTCTTAAGAATATCCGAGTCCCTGATCTTCAACTGGTGATAACCTGAACGGAGATCAATCTTGGAGAACACCCTCGCTCTCTAAAGTTGGTCGAATAAATCATCAATGCGAGGTAAAGGATACTTGTTCTTAACTGTTACTTTGTTAAACTGCATAAAATCAATGCACATCCTCATAGTGTCATCCTTCTTCTTCATAAATAGAACCGGCGCACCCCAATATGACACACTAGGCCGAATGAACCCCTTATCAAGGAGTTCTTGAAGCTTCTCCTTTAACTCCATCAACACCGCTGGTGCTATACGATATGGTGGAATAGAAATGGGCTGAGTGCCCGGCACCAGATCAATACCAAAATCAATATCCCTGTCCAGCGACATGCCCGACAGGTCTGCAGGAAACACATCGGGAAAATCCCTTACAACTGGAACAAAATCAATACTGGGAGTCTCTACACCGACATTCCTCACAAAGGCTAAATACGAAAATAACCCTTCCTAACCATATGCTGGGCCATTGTGAATGAAATTGCCCTACTGGGAACATAATTAGTCAAACCTCGCTACTCAATTTGTGGCACACCCGGCATAGCCAATGTCACTCTCTTAGCATGACAGTCCAGAATAGCACGCCACAGAGATAGCCAATCCATGCCCAATATAACATCGAAATCCACCATACATAACAATAAAAGATCTACTAGGGTCTCCAGACCCCCAATAGTCACCACACATGACCGATACACACGGTCTACAACAACAGTATCATCCACCGAAATAGACACATGAACAGGTGAAATAAGAGACTCACAAGCGTATCCAAGTAATAAGCAAAGTATGATGACACATAAGAATAAGTGGAACTGGGATCATATTAATACAGAGACATCTCTGTGGAAGGCTGAGACAATACCTGTGATCACGGTGTCTGAAGCAACAACATCGGGTCTAGTTGGAAGTACATAGAAATGTGCCTGACTGCCACCTGATCGTCCTCCCCCTCTAGGGCGACCCCTAACTGACTAACCTCCACCCCTAGCTGGCTGATTGGGTGGTGGTGAAGTAACCGATACTGAAGCTGATGGTTGAGTCCTCTGCTGAGATAAACCCGCAAGACGACGAGGACACTACCTCCACATATGACCCATCTCTCCACACTCATAGAAACTTTCGGGTGCTGGAGACGGGGATTGAAGGGAGCCCCTAGCACTAAAATGACTAGTAGATGCACCTGGCATAGAAGAGCCCTGAACTGATGGAGCACGAGACGAACTCTGAGCTGGAGAAGGGCACTAAGTGATGACTGGCCCTGATGAGAACTGTGAGAACCATGACCAGAAAACGCCCCACGATAACCTGGGCGAGCTGGCTGAGCATGCCTGAATGGACGGCCTCTGCCGTGCTGAAACTGACCTTTCGAATGAGTACCACCATAACTACCAGATCCTCGAGGCCTTTGTGCCTCCCTCTCATCTCTCTCCTAGTGCCGAACAGACTCAATCTTACGAGCAATGTCTACAACCTCCTCAAAAGTAGCACCATACACCCTATCCCTGGTCATGAGAATACGAAGCTGATATGTAAGGCCATCAACATACCTCCTAATCCTCTCTCTATCTGTCAGAACCAACCTAATAGCATGATGAGCTAACCCTGAGAACCTCATCTCATGTTGTGTCACAGTCATCTCTCCTTGATGCAACCACTCGAACTGCTTGCACAACTCCTCTCTGCAAGACTGAGGCACATACTTCTCAAAAAAGAGAACGGAGAACTGCTGCAAGGTAAGGGGTGCTGCACCAACATGCCTACACCTCTCATAAGCCTCCCACCAAGTGAAGGCAGCTCCAGAAAACTGAAAAGTAGTGAACGCGTCCCCGCTGGTCTCTAGAATACCCGCTGTGCGAAGAATCCTCTAACATTTGTCCAAGAAACCCTGGGCATCCTCGCCCTCTACACCACTGAAAGCCGGATACCGAAGTCTACCAATCCTCTCTAACCTGCGCTGCTCATCCTCTGGGATGGCAAGAGCTACATAGTCCTGAGCAGCTGCAACCGGCTGGGCTGGATGTGCCCATGGCGTCTGAAGTCCCTACACAACCTGCTCAAGTATGCGAGCGGTGGGAGTTTGAGTGCCTCCCCCGGCCTGAGAAGTGGCTGCGGTTGTAGTGACTGAAATTGCCTGAGCTAGGCCAGTGCAAACTGATAGAATCTGAGCCAAGGCCTCCTAAAGACCCAGAATCACAATGGGCACAGCTGGTGCCTCTGGTGCTGTTGGAGCGTCCACAACTGGGACCTGATCCTGAATTGGGGCGGCTGGTGGGTCTACAGGTGCTGCCCTAGTTGCGGTGCGGGCCACACCTCTGCCCCTGCCGTGACCCCGACCGCGTCCTCGGCCTCTAGTGGCCACAACTGGTGGTACTGGTGGTCGCCCATCCTAACCGGTAGAACTTGTCCTCACCATCTGTGAGAGAATAATATAACAGAAGTTTAGTACTCGGATCAACAAATTCGCGTGACAAGAATTTCAAGAATATGAAGTTTTTCCTAAAGGTTCTGCAGCCTCTCGAGGATAAATACAGACGTCTCCGTACCGATCCGTGAGACTCTACTAAACCTGTTCATGACTCGTGAGACCTATATAAACTAGGCTCTAATACCAACTTGTCACGACCTTAAACTCAGACCTGGTCGTGATGATGCCTCTCATGAAGACAAGGCCAGCGAACACAAACTTCCAATTAAATTAACAGATAATAATTCATAAGTAAGTCATTAATAATGATAAATCCCATAATAGAGTGAAATAAATCAACTGCGGAAAACCAAACACAGCCCGACATCGGGGTGTCACCAGTCATGACCATCTAACATAGTCTAAGTGTAAAAGAGTTTATACAATCTATTACATAACTAGAACTAGGGAAATAAAATAGGATGGAGAAACATTGGTCTGCGAACGTTGAGCAGCTACCTAGTGGACTCCGAATAGCCTACTAAGCAATCAACTCTCACTGGCGGGACTTGAAGCTCCTGAATCTGCACACAGGGTGCAGGGAGTAAAGTGAGTACTCTAACTCAATGAGTAACAATAATAAATGAAGACTGAACGATAAGAAATTACGTAAAACACAACAACATGCTATAAAGAAGCAGTGTAAAACCAATAAAAGGCAATGAAATAGTGAAATCTTATAAAAACACCTTAGTTTAGAATAAACTTCTTTAAAACACCTTTTTCAGTTAAACACGTAAATGAAAAACAGCTAGAAAAAATAAACACATACAATCCTCCCCTAGGGCACAATGTCAATAGAAACAGCCCCTCAGGCTATATCTCATATCACAATGGGTACCCTCACTCACTAGGGGTGTACAGACTCCGGGAGGGGCCCTTACGGCCCAAGCGCAATATCAAGCTATCTCATGGCATAATCAATAGGCTCTCGGCCTCATATCAAGCCACCTCGTGGCATACAATCAGGACCTCGGCCTCATAATCATAATTAGTACAACACTGCTGCGGCGTGCATCCTGATCCCATAATAATCCTCACAACACAGGCCCTTGGCCTACTCAGTCAAAAATCTCTAAAAGCCACTCGGGCACATTAAAATATGATGCTTAGCCCAAAATATCATTTAAATGTTAAAATAGAGTAAATATGGCTGAGTTATGAATAAAGTATAATATAGCATGACTGAGTACAGATATAAATCAAAACAGTGAGGAAATAACAGTAAAAATCCTCTAAGGGTCCAAATAGTTAGCACGAGTCCCAAATATGGCATTCAGCCCAAAATATGATTATAGCAAACAGTTTTCAATCAATTACGCGATAAAACAGTCATTCGGGATGGACTAAGTCATAATCCCCAATGGTGCATGGCCCCACACTCGTCATCTAGCGTGTGCGTCACCTCAATATAGCACAACCATGTGTAATCCGGGGTTTCATACCCTCAAGACAACATTTACAATCATTACTCACCTCTATCTGGTCCAAACTCTAGCCCGCGATGCCTTTGCCTCTCAGATTGGCCTCCGAATGCTCTAAATCTAACCAAAATCAGTGCAAAACCATCAAAATATGCCATGGGAACAAAGCCCACTCGAAAGAAATCAAATTACAATACAAATCCCGAAATTGGCCAAACCGACCCCCAGGCCCATGTCTCGGAATTCGATAAAATTTACATCAACGGAATCCTTATCACTGCACGAGTTCATACATATCAAAAGTCCCAAAATCCAGTCATAAATGGCCCCTCAATTCCTCAAGTCAAGGTCTCCAATACAAATCCCCAATCCTCAATTTTTAACCCTTAATTTCCATTAATCTTAGGTCAAATAAGTGAAATAATGCCATAGGATTGACTATTAGGTTCAAAGATCTTACCTCCAAGCGTTATCCCTTGAATCCCTCTTCAAAATAGCTTCCCCAAGCTCAAACCCGAATAAAAATGGTGAAGAACAACTCCAAAATCGCAAAGGAAGCCTTTTATACTGTCTGGCCTAGGGATTCCGCACCTGCGACCCCATTAACGCTTCTACGGTACCGCTTCTGCGGCCCAACATACCGCATCTGCGGTCACCACTTAAGTCATCTTTCGCACCAGTGACCCTACCTCTGCATCTGTGGGCCCGCAGGTGCGGTTCACCTCCCGCATCTGTGGTTTCACTCAGCCATGCCTTTGGCTGCGTCTGCGGCTCTGCACTCGCTTCTGCAAGACCACACCTGTGGTCCCCTAGCCGCAGGTGCGGTTATGACAGTAATGGAACATCTTCAGCTGCCAAAACCAAACTCAATTCTTCCGTCAACTATCCGAAATCACCTGAGGCCCCCGGGACCTCAACCAAAAGCAAAAACACATCATATACCACTACCCAAGCTTGTACCAATCTTAAAAATAGCTCAAACAACATCGGATCAACCAATTCACATCGAAATCAAGCTTAAGATTCCAAAATCTTCCGAATTCCGCTTTTGATCGAAATGTCTATCAAACCACGTCCGAATGACCTAAAATTTTGCACACACATCCCAAATGACATAATGAACCTACTTCAACTCCCAGAATTTCATTTCGACCCCTATATCAAAATCTCACATATCAACCGAAAAATGCCAAAATTCTAGTTTCGCCAATTCAAGCCTAAATCTACTCCGGACCTCCAAAACATATTCCGATCATGCTCCTAAGTCCCTAATCACCTCTTGAAGCTATACGAATCATCAGAACTCACATCCACTCCCTTTAACACATAAGTCAACATCCGGTTGACTTTTCCAACTTAAGCTTCCTCAAAAGAGACTAAGGGTCTCAAACCTTATCAAAACCTCTCCGAACCCAAGCTAACCAACTCGATAATACAAAATACAGCTGAACAAGACAATAAGAAGCAGAAATGGAGGAAATGGAGTGGTAACTCATGAAATGACCGGCCGAGTCGTTACACAATATCAGGTCAAGATGATATTTTTCGGTGTTTGAGTGCGCGAGTAGGTTCTTAGCATATTTTATTGATTGAAATACATATATGGGTTGTGTACGAGAGGTTCCCAATAAGTTTTGAGTGCTAAGACAAAGATTCTTTTGTTGTTGATTTTCTAGTATAAAATAATTACAAAAATGTCATTTTTGTGTCTTAAATTTGTAGATTTAAAACATCATATCTCCCTCATTTTAAGGCCAAATTGGGTGATTCAAAAGGCTATCTTGGGTGTAATATCACAAGGAGTATATTGGGCTTATTAAATATGATTTTAGGGGTCATATAGGATCAGATTTGAGCTATAATAACTGCTGTATTTTTTACTTATTCCGAAATTTAGTCACTCTTGCTCACATGGTTTTGGAGTTCGGATTTGAGTGATTTTGGCGAAGATTTTCACCATATAGATTGGGTTGAGTATTTTCTACTCAGTTTGATTATATTTTGTTATTCCATCTTTGTTTTTGGCATTTGATTGATGATTTAAGAAGAGAAATTGGAGGGTTTTGTCTAAACATTCCTAAAGTAAATTTTTGAGTTTTGAGCATCGATTTGGAGTCAGAATTGAGTGAAATTATTATGATTAGACTCGTAATTAAATGAATTATCAGATTTTGTGAGTTTTGTTGGTTTTCGAGGTGGGGGCCGGAGTTTATTTTTTGGTTGACTTTGAGTAAATGTGTAAAGATTCGACCTTTACATATCGAGTTTGCTTCCTATGGTATTATTTAATGATTTTGAGTTGGTTTTGGCTAGTTTCAAGCCGTTCAGAGGATGATTTGAGTAGGATGATGCTTTTAGTTTATCGATTTGGCTTTATTGAGGTAAATATCTTGCCTAACTTTATTGCGGGAATTTTTCCTACTAATTGATATTGTTTGTTACATGAGGGGGAGATGCATATATGAGGTGACGAGCGTATATGAATGTGCTAGGATTAATCATGATCGGGAGTAAATTATATGATTAATTGTACCTTGTAGAATTATGTGACCTTCTTGTTTCATGTCTTACTTGACTTCTAGATGTAACGACCTGGTCGATCGTTTTGAGAAGTTAAGCTCAATTCAGCGGCATAAGGTCTTGAGCAGCTTCATATTATATGTTATGACTTGTATGCATGGTTGAGTTCAGTTACCGAATGATTCGAAGTCAAATTGGAAGAAAGATTCTAATTTTGGAAGCTTAAGCGGTGAGAGCTGATCAGGATTTTGACTTTATATAAATGGCTCCGAAGTGCATTTTGAATGATTTTAATAGATTTGTATGGTGATTTGGGACTTAGGCGTGCATCCAAATTTGTATTTGGAGGTCCGTAGAGTAATTTGAAGCATTTCGGCGAAAGTTGGAAAAATTAAAATTTTGGATGGTTGAGAGGTTTGACCAAGAGTTGACTTTGATGATATCGGAAAGGATTCCAATTCTGAAAGTTGGAGTAGGTACGTGATATTGTATATGACTCGTGTGCAAAATTTGGGGTCAATCGGACGTGATTTGATAGGTTTTGGAATCAGTTGTAGAAGTTTGATGTTTCAAGTCATTAAGCTTGAAATGGTGTGCGATTTATGTTTTTGTTGTTGTTTGATGTGATTTGAGGGATCGATAAAGTTTTTATGGTATTTTAGGACTTGATGGTATCTTTGGTTGAGGTCCCGGGGGCCTTGGATGTGTTTCGGGGTGAGTTTTGAGCGAGTCCAGGCATTTCTGCACTCTGATGTTTTTCTGGTACTTTTGAAAGTGTGGGCCTCACATTTTGGAGTGTTGAGGCAGAAGAAAAGTGCTCAGGCACAAGAAAAAGTGCTGAGGCAAAGGAAAAATGTGGACCATAGAGGAATAGTGCGAACCGCACAATTCTTCTTGCAACCGCACTTCAGGGTGTTCTGCAGGTTTGCTGGAGATGATTCAAAAGATAAAAAGTCAACATAGGAATTTGGAGATGATTCAAAAATTAAAGTTGTAGCCCTTCGAGTCTCGTTTCTAGAAAAATAAAGAAATAATAATTTGGACATTTGTACAGAAAGGTATGGCCATTTTACTAAATCTTGGTAGGGCAAAATTTGCTTAAGTGCGTCCGCAATTTGCATTGCAGCAGCATGACCTGGGATGGACGAGCACACTTGAAAATGTGCGGTCAGCACTTTGGAAGACATATTTGGTACTATATAAATGAGGTTTAGGGTGTTATTTCATATTTTGGACTTTGGGAGCTCGGTTTGTGATGATATTTCGTGGAGTATTCAAGAAAATCTTCGGGGTAAGTGATTCTAACTCGGATTTGGTTAATATATATGAATATATCACTGATTCAATCATTTAATTAGTACTTTGAGATTGAAATTTGTGAAAAATTGTAGAAACTTCATAAACTATAAATTGGGAATTTGAAGGTCGAGTTGTGATCGGAATTGGCTAATTTCGGTATGGATGGACTCGTGGTTGAATGAGTATTATAATTTTGTGACTTTTACCCGATTCTGTGACGTGGGCTCATGGCCTGACTTTTGTGTTGACTTTTTATCTTTTGACTTAAAGCTTATTATTTTCTTATGGAATTGATTCCTTTAGCTCGTGTTGATTGTATCGAATTGTTTATGACTAGATTTGGGCCATACTGAGTCGGAAATTGTTGAAGAAGAATTCTTACTGATTGATTGAGCTTGATTCTAGGTAAGTATCTTGCCTAACCTTGTGTGGGGAACTACCCCTTAGGATTTGAGTCTCCTACGCTAATTGTAGTCCGTGTACGCGAGGTGACGAGTGCGTGCTCGGACTTATTTGTGGAAAGTTGACCTTTTAGGGTTCTTAGGTCTTTATATTCACCGAGTATGAAGTTGTTCTTGATATGATTGAGTTTCTTATTTACTAATTTCACCTTTACATGCTATAATTGGAATTAATTATTTTATGATTCACTCTTATTGCCTATTTGACTCTTATTTGACTTAACTGAAGTTTTTTACCTCTTCTATTGTCATGCTATGTTTTCATAATTGCTTATCTTTATTTGAAATTATTATTATCTCATCCTGTAATTGTTTAGTCTTAATTGAGGTTATGATTATCTTTCCGCTGCTTATCCTTAATTGAATTTGTTGTATCTTCTTCATAATTGCCCGACCTTAAAAAAAGTTAAGATATCCTATATTTTTGTTGTCAGGTCCTTATTTGGAATTATTTGACTTGTGTTATCTCCCTTGTTGTTGAACTGTATATTGTGGGATCGTTGTTACATATTATTTTCTCCCTTGCTGAGCTGTTCTTATTATATCTAGTATTGTCACGACCCAAACCGATGGGCCGCGACGGGCACCCGGTACCTTATTCAACCGAGTACCAACATAACATATCTTTTCATGTCATACTATCATAAATAGCTGAACCGAAGAGGCTGCCGTGAAATATGTATAATTTAACAGGTAATGCCAACTTATACATAAGCCATATGGGCCTCTAAGACCAAAATTGTCATGACCTTAAACCTGGACCCGGTCGTAATGGCGCCTCTCGTGAAGACAAGGCCAACCGACACTTTCCCATTTCAGTTTTAAGCAGTTAAACAATAAGAACTAGTGTCTAAAACGTAGTAAATAATGCAAGAGTAAGCAGTGAACATTACAGTTTATGGAAATAAAACCCAACACAGCCCGATACTGGGGTGTCACTAGTCATGAGCATCTATCAATTCTAACAGAAGTCTGAAAAGTCTACAAAGCTATTACAAAGCCACTAATAAGGGAAAATAATTGAGATAAGGGGGAAAAACACGGGACTGCGGACGCCAAGCAGCTACCTCGTGAACTCCGAAGTCTGCCGGGAGCTCTCAACTCTCGCTAGCAGGATCAGCAATGCCTGAATCTGCACACGGGGTGCGGGGAGTAAAGTGAGTACTCCAACTCAGTGAGTAATAATCATAAATAAAGATTGAAAGCAAGAAATCACGTAAGACACATTATATGCTATAATGAAGCAGTAAATGCCAATAGACAATGAATCAGTAAAGACATGTAAAAATCATTTAAGTTCAGTTAAACTTCATGAAATGCCTTTTCAACAATTAAGTAGGAAAATGACAGGCAATATGAAAGATAGACACATAAAGGTTCTCCCCTCGGGCACAATATCAACAAGTCTGCCTTTCGGGCAATATCTCAGAATAATACCATCCCCTCGGGCTATATCTCACATCACAATGGGTACCCGCGCTCACTGGGGATGTGCAGACTCCTGGAGGGTCCCCTTACGGCCCAAGCGCAATATCAAGCCATCTCGTGGCATCATCACTAGGCTCTCAGCCTTATATCAACAAGCCACCTTGTGGCGTACAAATATCAGGCCCTCGGCCTCATAATAATAGTCGGTGTTTCCTCACAATATAGGCCTCCGGCCTTACTTAGTCAGAATCTCACAGCCACTCAGGCCAGAGTAAAATATGATGCTCAGCCCAAAATATCATTTAAAAATTATCATTTAAGTGTTAAAGTAGAGTAAACATGGTTGAGTCATGAAAAACAGTAGAATATAGCATGACTGAGTTCAGGTATAAAGTCAAAACAGTGAGGAAATATCAATAAAAAATCCCCTAAGGGTTCAAATAGTTGGTACGAAGCCCAAATATGGCATTCAGCCCAAAACACGATGATAGCAAATAGTTTTCAGTCAAATACGTGGTAAAACAGTCATTCGGGATGTACTAAGTCACATTCGCCAACAGTGCATGACCCCACACTCGTCATCTAGCATGTGCGTCACCTCAATATAGCACAACGATGTGCAATCCGAGGTTTCATGCCCTAAGGACATCATTTACAATCATTACTCACCTCAATCTGGTCAAATCTTCAGCCTCCGACGCCTTTGCCCCTCGAATCGTCCTCCACTCGCGTCGAATCTATACAAAATCAGAATCACGACATCAAAATATGTTAAGGGAACGAAGCCCAAGCGAAAATAATCAATTTACAACATAGATCCCAAAATTACAAAAACCCAACCCCGGGCCCACTTCTCGGAATTCGATAAAATTCACGTCAATAGATTCTTCATCTCCCTACGAGTTCATACATATCAAAAGTATCAAAATCCGACCACAAATGGTCCCTCAAAACCTCAAGTCTAGGTCTCCAATACCAAGCCCTAGTTTCCCCAAACTTTTGATCCTTAAATACCATTAATTACAAGCCTAATCCGTGAAATAATACCATAGAAATGAGTTTTAGGTCCAAAATCCTTACCTCAATGAAGTTCCCTTGAAATCCTTCTTCACAATCGTCCAAAAAGCTCTCAAGCCAACTTAGAAATGGTGGAATAGCTCAAAAATCGCGAAGGAAACAATTTATACTTTCTGGCCCAGGGATTTTGCATTTGCAGCCAATTACCCGCTTCTGACCGCTTTTGCGGTCAACGGACCGCTTCTGTGGTCATCACTTAAATGCCCACTTTCCGCTTCTACGATCCTTTCCCCCGCACTTGTCCTATCGCAGATGCGGCTCCTCAGCCAATTCTGCGGACCCATGCTTCCTAGGCCCTTTTTGCTTCTGCGGTCCTTTTCATCGCATCTGTGGCATCGCACATGCGGTTCCCAATCCGCAGGTGCAGAAACAATAGAAGTAGAAAACCACGTCTGAATGAACTGAAATTTTGCACACACATCCCAAATGACACAATGGAACTACTGCAACTCTCGAAATTCCATTCTGAACCCTATATCAAAATCTGACCTATCAACCGGAAAATGCGAAAAATCCAATTTTGCCAATACAAGCCTAAATCTACTCCAAACGTCCAAAACTCATTCTGATAATGCTCCTAAGTCCCAAATCACCTCTCGAAGCTATCCGAACAATCGGAATTCACATTCGAGCCCTCTAACACATAAGTCAACATCCGATTAACTTTTCCAACTTAAGCTTCCTCAAAAGAGACTAAGTGTCTCAAACCTTACTAAAACCTTTCCAAACCCGAGCCAACTAACTTGATCACATATAAAACCGATAGACAAAGCAATAAGAAGCAGAAACTAGGGAAACCAGAGCGGTAACTCATGAGACGACTGGACGGGTCGTCACATCCTCCCCAACTTAAACAAACGTTCATCCTCGAACGACTCAAGAAACATACCTGAAGCCTTAAACAGGTGAGGATAACTGCTCTGCATCTCCTGCTCGGTCTCCCAGGTAGCCTCCTCCACAGGCCGACCTCTCCACTGCACTTTCACTGAAGCTATATCCTTTGACCTCAACTTTCAAACCTGACTCTCCAAAATAGCTGCTGGCTCTACATCATAAGTCAAATCACCATCCAACTGAACCGTGCTGAAATCTAGAACATGAGACAGATCCCCAATATACTTTCGGAGCATAGAAACAAGAAATACCAGATACACATTCGACAAACTAGGTGGCAAAGCAAGCTCATAAGCCACCTCCCAATCCTTCGAAGCACCTCAAAAGGTCCAATAAACCGATGACTCAAATTACATTTCTTCCCAACTCACATGACATCCTTCATGGGAGAAACCTTCAAACAAACCTTCTCGCTAACATTGTAGGACACATCCCGAACATTCCTGTCAGCATAACTCTTTTGCCTCGACTACGTTGTACAAACTCTCTCCTGAATCACCTTTACCTTGTCTAAAACATCCTGCACCAAGTCTGTCCCCAATAGCCCAGTCTAACCTGGCTCAAAACAACCAATTGGAGATCTACACCGCCTCCGATACAAAGCCTCATATGAAGCCATCTGAATAATCGACTGGTAGCTATTGTTATAAGCAAACTCTCCAAGCGTAGAAACTTATCCCATGACCCTCAGAAATCAATGACACAAGTGCGCAACATGTCCTCCAATATCTGAATAGTGCACTCGGACTGCCCGTCCGTCTGAGGGTCAAACGTTGTACTCAACTCAACCTGAGTACCCAACTCTCGCTGCACAGACCTCCAAAACTGCAAAGTAAACTGAGTGCCCCTATCTGAAATGATAGAAACTGGGACACCATGCAAACGAAAAATATCCCGGATATAGATCTAAAAACTAAAAAGTCCATGGTAATCCGCTCCCACTTCCACTATGGAATATCCATCCGCTGAAGCAAGCCACCCGATCTCTGATGCTCATATTTCACCTGTTGACAATTGAGACACCGAGCCACAAATCCTACAATGTCTTTCTTCATTATTCTCCACCAATAATGTTGCCTCAATTCCTAATACATCTTTGCGGTATCCGGATGAATGGAATACCGTGAGCTATGGGCCTTCTCTACAATCATCTCTCGAAGCCCATCCACATTGGGCACACATACCGGCCCTGCATCCTCAACACCCCATCATCACCGATGGTCACATCTCTGGCATCATCATGCTGAACTATGCCCCTAAGGACAAGCAAATGCGGTCATCATACTGGCGCTCTCTGATGCGGTCATATAAGGAAGACCGATAAACCATACAAGCCAATACCCGACAGGGCTCCGAAATATCTAACCTCACGAACCGATTGGCCAAGGCCTGAATATCAACAGCAAGAGGTCTCTCCCTAACTGGAATATATGACAAACTCCCCATACTCACTGCCTTCCGGCTCAAGGCATCGGCTACCACATTGGCCTTTCTCGGATGGTACAATATAGTGATATCATAATCCTTTAGTAACTCCAACCACCCCCGCTGCCTCAAATTGAGATCCTTCTACTTGAACAAGTAGTGGAGGCTACAATGATCAGTAAACACCTCACAAGACACACCATACACGTAATGCCTCCAAATCTTCAACGCATGAACTATGGTAGCCAACTCCAAATCATGAACGGGGTAGTTCTTCTCATCGGGCTTCAACTGACGAGAAGTATAAGCAATAACTCTACCCTCCTGCATCAACACACACCCAATACCAACTTTCACAGCATCACAATACACAGTGTATGAACCCAAAGCTGATGACAAAACTAACACTGGAGCTGTGGTCAAGACTGTCTTGAGCTTCTGAAAGCTCTCCTCACACTCATCCGACCATACAAATGAAGCACCCTTCTGAGTTAACTTGGTCAAGGGCGATGCGATGGATGAAAATCCCTAAACTAACCAGCGATAATAACCCGCCAAACCAAGAAAACTGCGAAGCACTATGGCTGAAGATGGACTGGCCCAACTCTGAACCACCTCTATCTTCTTCGGATCAACCTGAATACCCTTGTTGGACACCACGTGCCCCAAGAAAGCCACTGAACTGAGCCAAAATTCACACTTGGAGAATTTTTCATAAAGCTTCTCCTCCCTCAATCTCTGTAACACAATTCTCAAATGCTCCACATGATCCTCCTGACTACGCGAATACACCAGAATATCATCAATGAAGACTATGAAAAACGAGTCAAGATAAGGCCGGAACACGCTGTTCATTAAATGCATGAACGCTGCTGGAGCATTGATCAGCCCAAAAGACATCACCAAGAACTCAAAATGACCATATCGGGTCCTAAAAGCTGCCTTTAGGATATCCGAGTCCCAAATCTTCAACTGGTGGTAACCTGAACAGAGATCAATCTTTGAGAACACTCTCGCTCCCTAAAGCTGGTCGAATAAATCATCAATACGAGGCAAATGATACTTGTTTTTAAATGTTACTTTGTTCAATTGCCTATAATAAATACACATCCTCATAGTGCCATCCTTCTTCTTCACAAATAGAATCGGCGCACCCCAAAGTGACACACTAGGCTGAATGAACCCCTTATCAAGGAGTTCCTAAAGCTGCTCCTTTAACTCTTTCAACTCCGCTGGTGCCATACGATATGTTGGAATAGAAATGGGCTGAGTGCCTGGCACTAGGTCAATACCAAAATCAACATCCCTGTCCGGTGGCATGCCCGGCAGGTCTGCAGGAAAAATATTGGGAAAATCCCTCACAATTGGAAAAGAATCAATACTGGGAGTCTCTGCACCGCCATCCCTCACAAAGGCTAGATATGAAAGACAACACTTCCCAACCATACGCTGGGCTTTCAAGAATGAGATTACTCTATTGGGAACATAATCAGTCAAACCTCGCCACTCAATCCATGGTACACCCGGTATTGCCAATGTGACTATCTTGGCATGATATTCCAGAATAGCACAACACAGAGATAGCCAATCCACTCCCAAAATAACATCGAAGTCCACCATACACAATAATAACAGATCCACTCAGGTCTCCAGACCCCCAATAATCACCACATATGACCAGTACACATGGTCTACAATAAAAGTATCGCCCACCGGGGTAGATATATAAACAGGTGAAATAAGAGACTTACGTGGCATATCCGAATAACAAGCAAAGTATGATGACACATAAGAAAAGGTGGAATCGGGATCAAATAATACAGAGGCATATCTATGGCAGACTGAAATAATACCTGTAATAACAACATCGGAAGCAATAGCATCGGGTTTGCCTGGAAGTGCATAGAAATGGGCCTGATTGGCACTAGATCGACCTACCCTTCTAGGGCGACCCCTAGCTGAATGACCTTCACCCCTAGCTGACTGGGTGGGCGATGATGAAGTAACTGGTGTTGAAGCCGACAACTGACCGCTCTATTGAGATGGACGCACAAGACGACGAGGACACTACCTACACATGTGACCCATCTCTCCACACTCATAGCAACTCTGGGGTGCTAGAGAATGGGACTAAAGAGAACCCCTAGCACCAAAATGACTAGTAGATGCACTCGACATAGAAGAGACTTGAGCTGATGGAGCACGGGACGAACTCTGAGCTAGAAGGGCACTAAGTGATGATTGTCCCTGCTGAGAATTGTGAGAACCATGACCTGATAACGCCCCACGATAACCTGGCTGAGCATGCCTGAATGGACGGCCTCTACTGTGCTGAAACTGACCTCTCGAAGGAGCACCACTATAACTACCAGATCCTTGAGGCCTCTTGGCCCCCCTCTCCTCTCGCTCCTGGCGACGAACAGACTCAATCTCCCGAGCACTGTCTACAACCTCCTCAAAGGTAGCACCAATCACCCTTTCCCTGGTCATGAGAATATGAAGCTGATAAGTGAGGCCATCAATAAACCTCCTAATCCTCTCTCTATCTATCGTAACCAACCAAATAGCATGACGAGCTAACTTGGAGAACCTCATCTCATACTGTGTCACAGTCATCTCTCTCTGACACAGCCACTCAAACTGCCTGCGCAGCTCCTCTCTGCGAGACTGCGACACATACTTTTCTAGAAAGAAAATGGAGAACTATTGCCAAGTAAGGGGTACTGCACTAATAGGCCTACGCCTCTCAAAGGTCTCCCACCAAGTGAGGCAGCTCCCGAAAATTGATAAGTAGTGAAAGCGACCCCGTTGTACAAAGCATCCTCTAATACTTATCTAAGAAACCCTGGGCATCCTCGCCCTCTGCATCACTGAAGGTCGGAGGCTAAATTCTACCAAACCTCTCCAACCTACGCTGCTCGTCCTCTAGCATGGAAGGAACTACATAGTCCTGAGAAGCTTCAACTGGCTGGGCTGGATGTGCCCCCGGTGTCTGAAGTCCCTGCACGACCTACTCAAGTGTGCGAGTGGCGGGAGTTTGATTGCCTTCCCCAGCCTAAGAAGTAGCTGCGGCTGTACTGACTGAAACCGCCTAAGCTAGGCCAGTGCAAACATATAGAATCTGAGCCAAGGCCTCCTGAAGACCTAGAATAGTAATAGGTACAGCTGGTGCCTGAGCTGGTTTTGCTAGAGCGTCCACAACTGGGACCTAATCCTGAATTGGGGCAACAGGTGGGTATACAAGTGCTGCCCTAGTTGCGGTGCAGACCACTCCTCTGCCCCTACCATGACAATGACCGCGTCCTTGGCCTCTAGTAACCACAACTGGTGGTACTGGTGGTCACCCATCCTGACCGGTAGCACGTGTTCTCACCATTTGTGAGAGAATAGTATAACAGAAGTTTAGTACTCGGATCAACAAATTCGCACGACAAGAATTTCAAGAATATGAAGTTTTTCCTAAAGGTTCTGCAGCCTTTCGAGGATAAATACAGACATCTCCATACCGATCTGTGTGACTCTACTAAACCTGCTCATGACTCGTGAGATCTATGTAACCTAGGCTCTGATACCAACTTATCACGATCCTAAACCTAGACCCGATCGTGATGGCGCCTCTCGTGAAGACAAGGCTAACCGACACTTTTCCATTTCAGTTTTAAGCGGTTAAACAATAAGAATTAGGTCTAAAATGTAGTAAATTATCCAAGAGTAAGCAGTGAACATTATAGTTTGCGAAAATAAAACCCAACTCAACCCCATACCGGGGTGTCACTAGTCACGAGCATCTACCAATTCTAACACAAGTCTAAAAATTCCACAAAGCTATTACAAAACCACTAATAAGGAAAAAGAATTGAGATACAAGGGGGGGGGGAGGACACGGAACAACGGATGCCAAGCAGCTACCTAGTGAACTCCGAAGTCTGTCGGGAGCTTTCAACTCTCGCTAGCAGGATCAGCAATGCCTGAATCTGCACACGGGGTACAGGGAGTAAAGTGAGTACTCCAACTCAGTGAGTAATAATCATAAATAAAGACTGAAAGCAAGAAATCACGTAAGGCACAGTACAGGCTATAATGAAGCAGTTAAACTTCATGAAATGCCTTTTCAACAATTAAGAAGGAAAATGACAGGCAATAAGAAATATAGACACATAAAGGTTCGCCCCTCAGGCACAATATCGACAAGTCCGCCCCTCGGGCAATATCTCAGAACAATGCCAGCCCCTCGGGCTATATCTCACATTACAATGGGTACCCGCGCTCACTAGGGGTGTGCAGACTCCTAGAGGGGCCCCTTACGGCCCAAGCGTAATATCAAGCCATCTCGTGGCATCATCACTAGGCTCTCGGCCTCATATCAACAAGCCACCTCTTGGCGTACAAATCTGAGGCCCTCGGACTCATAATCATAATTAGTGTTTCCTCACAATATAGGCCCTCGGCCTTACTCAGTTAGAATCTCACAGCCACTCGGGCCACAGTAAAATATGATGCTCAACCCAAAATATTATTTAAAAATTATCATTTAAGTGTAAAAGCAGAGTAAACATGGCTGAGTCATGAAAAACAGTAGAATATAGCATGACTAAGTTCAGGTATAAAATCAAAACAATGAGGAAATATCAATAAAAATCCTCTAAGGGTTCAAATAGTTGGCACGAAGCCCAAATATGGCATTCAGCCCAAAAGATGATGATAGTAAATAGTTGTTAGTCAAATACGCAGTAAAACAGCCATTTGGGATGGACTAAGTCACAATCCCCAACAGTGCACGACCCCACACTCATCATCTAGCGTGTGCGTCACCTCAATATAGCATAACGATGTGCAATCCAGGGTTTCATACCCTCAGGACATCATTTACAATCATTACTCAACTCAATCCGGTCAAATCTCTAGCCTGCGACACTTTTGCCCCTCGAATCGGCCTCCACTCGCGTCGAATCTATCCAAAATCAGAATCACGGTGTCAAAATATGTTAAGGGAACAAAGCCCAAGCGAAAATAATCAATTTACAACATAAATCCCGAAAATACCAAAACCCGACCCCAGGCCCACTTTTCGGAATTCGATTAAATTCATATCAATAGATTCCTCATCTCCCCACGAGTTCATACATATCAAAAGTACCAAAATCCGAACACAAATGGTCCCTCAAATCCTCAAGTCTAGGTCTCCAATACCAATCCCTAGTTTTCCCAAACTTTTGATCCTTAAATTCAATTAATAACAAGCCTAATCCGTGAAATAATACCATAGAAATGAGTTTTAGGTCCAAAATCCTTACCTCAATGAAGTTCCCTTGAAATCCTTCTTCAAAATCGTCCAAAAAGCTCTCAAGCCGACTTAGAAATGGTGGAATAGCTCAAAAATCACAAAGGAAATAATTTATACTTTATGGCCCAGGGATTTCGCATCTGCGGCCAATTACCCGCTTCTGCGGTACCGCTTTTGCTGTCAACGGACCGCTTCTGCGGTCATCACTTAAACGACCACTTTCCGCTTCTACGATCCTTTTCCCCGCACTTGTGCTATCGCAAATGCGACTCCTCAGCCGCCTCTACGGACCTGTCCTTCCTAGGACCTTTTTGCTTCTGCGATCCTTTTCATCGCATCTGCGGCATCGCAGATGCGGTCCCCAATCCGCAGGTGCAGAAACAATAGAAGTAGCAAATCTGCAGCTTCACCAAAATTCCAAACTTCTCCGTTAACCATCCGAAATCACCCTGAGGCCCTCAGGACCTCAACCAAAAACACAAATATACCCCATAACCTTATTCAAACTTATACCAACCTTCAAAACACCTCAAATAACATTGAATCAACCAAAACACATCGGATTCAAGCCTAAGTTTACAAAAATCTTGCGAATTCAGCTTTTGATCAAAAACCCAACCAAACACGTTCAAATGAATTGAAATTTTGCACACACATCCCAAATGACACAACGGAACTACTGCAACTCTCGTAATTCCATTCTGACCCCTATATAAAAATCTTACCTATCAATCGGAAAATGCGAAAAATCCAATTTCGCCAATTCAAGCCTAAATCTACTCCAAACGTCCAAAACTCATTCCGATCATGCTCCTAAGTCCCAAATCACCTCTCGAAGCTATTCGAACAATTGGAATTCACATCCGAGCCCTCTAACACATAAGTCAAAATTCGGTTGACTTTTCCAACTTAAGCTTCCTCAAAAGAGACTAAATGTCTCAAACCTTACTTAAATCTTTCCAAACCCGAGCCAACGAACCCGATCACATATAAAACCGATAGACAAAGCAATAAGAAGCAGAAATTTGGGAAACTAGAGCGGTAACTCATGAGATGACTAGCCGGGTCGTCACATCCTCCCTAACTTAAACAAACATTCGTCCTCGAACGACTCAAGAAACATACCTGAAGCCTTAAACAGGTGAGGATAACTGCTCTGCATCTCCTGCTCGGTCTCCCAGGTAGCCTCCTCCACAGGCCGACCTCTCCACTGCACTTTCACTGAAGCTATATCCTTTGACCTCAACTTTCGAACCTGACTCTCCAAAATAGCTGCTGGCTCTACATCATAAGTCAAATCACCATCCAACTGAACCGTGCTGAAATCTAGAACATGAGACAGATCCCCAATGTACTTTCAGAGCATAGAAACATGAAATACATGATACACACTCGACAAGCTGGGTGGCAAAGCAAGCTCATAAGCCACCTCCCCAATTCTCCAAAGCACCTCAAAAGGTCCAATGAACCGAGGACTCAAATTACATTTCTTCCCAAATCTATGACACCCTTCATGGTCGAAACCTTCAACAAAACCTTCTCGCCAACATTGTAGGATACATCCCGAACCTTCCTGTCAGCATAACGCTTTTCCCTTGACTACGTTGTACGAACTCTCTCCTGAATCACCTTCACCTTATCTAAAGCATCCTGCACAAGTCTGTCCCCAATAGCCTAGCCTGACCTGGCTCAAACCAACCAACTGGAGATCTACACTGCCTCCCATACAAAGCCTCATATGGATCCATCTGAATACTCGACTGGTAGCTATTGTTATAAGCAAACTCTCCAAGCGTAGAAATTGATCCCATGACCCTCCAAAATCAATGACACAAGCGCGCAACATGTCCTCCAATATCTGAATAGTACGCTCGGACTGCCCGTCCGTCTGAGGGCGAAAAGCTTTACTCAACTCAACCTGAGTACCCAACTCTCGCTGCACATGCCTCTAAAACTGCAAAGTAAATTGAGTTCCCCTATTTGAAATGATTGAAACTAGGACACCATGCAAACAAACAATCTCCCAGATATCGATCTCTTCCAACCGCTCTGAAGAATAAGTAGTACATATAGGAATGAAGTGAGCGGACTTGGTCAGTCGATCCACAATCACCCAAATAGAATCGAACTACTTCAAAGTTCATGGTAGTCCAACTAAAAAGTCCATGATGATCCGCTCCTACTTCCACTCTGGAATATCCATCCGCTGAAGCAAGCCACCCGGTCTCTGATGATCATATTTCACCTGTTGACAATTGAGACACCGAGCCACAAATCCTACAATGTCTTTCTTCATTCTTCTCCACCAATAATGTTGCCTCAAATCCTAATACATCTTTGCGGTATTCGGATGAAAGGAATACCGCAAGCTATGGGCCTCCTCCACAATCAACTCACGAAGCCCATCCACATTGGGCACACATATCCGGCCCTGCATCCTTAACACCCCATCATCACCAATAGTCACATCCCTGACATCGTCATGCTGAACTCTGTCATTATGGACAAGCAAGGCAGGATCATGATACTGGCGCTCTCTGATGCGATCATATAAGGAAGACCAAGAAACCACACAAGCCAATACCCGACTGGGCTCCGAAATATCTAACCTCACGAACCGATTGGCCAAGGCCTGAACATCAACTGCAAGAGGTCTCTCCCCAACTAGAATATATGTCAAACTTCCCATACTCACCGCCTTTCGGCTTAAAGCATCGGCCACCACATTGGCCTTTCCCGGATGGTACAATATAGTGATATCATAATCCTTTAGTAACTCCAACCACCCCCACTGCCTCAAATTGAGATCCTTCTACTTGAACAAGTGGTGGAGGCTACAATGATTAGTAAACACCTAACAAGACACACCATACAAGTAATGCCTCCAAATCTTCAACGCGTGAACTAAGGGAACCAACTCCAAATCATGAATGGGGTAGTTCTTCTCATTGGGCTTCAACTGACGAGAAACATAAGCAATAACTCTACCCTCCTACATCAACACACACCGAATACCAACTTTCACAACATCACAATACACAGTGTATGAACCCAAACCTGATGGCAAAACTAACACTGGAGCTGCGGTCAAGACTGTCTTGAGCTTCTGAAAGCTCTCCTCACACTCATCCGACCATACAAATGAAGCACCCTTCTGAGTCAACTTGGTCAAGGGCAATGCGATGGATGAAAATCCCTAAACTAACCAGCGATAATAACCCGCCAAACCAAGAAAACTGCGAAGCACTGTGGCTGAAGATGGACTGGCCCAACTCTGAACCACCTCTATCTTCTTCGGATAAACCTGAATACCCTTGCTGTACACCACGTGCCCCAAGAAAGCCACTGAACTGAGCCAAAATTCACACTTGGAGAATTTTTCATAAAGCTTCTCCTCCCTCAATCTCTGTAACACAATTCTCAAATGCTCCACATGCTCCTCCTGACTACGCAAATACACCAGAATATCATCAATGAAGACTATGACAAACGAGTCGAGATAAGGCCGGAACACGCTGTTCATTAAATGCATGAACGCTGCTGGAGCATTGGTCAGCCGAAAAGACATCACCAAGAACTCAAGATGACCATATCGGGTCCTAAAAGCTGCCTTTAGGATATCCGAGTCCCTAATCTTCAACTGGTGGTAACCTGAACGGAGATCAATCTTGGAGAACACTCTCGCTCCCTAAAGCTGGTCGAATAAATCATCAATACGAGGCAAAGGATACTTGTTTTTAACTGTTACTTTGTTCAATTGCCTATAATAAATGCACCTCCTCATAGTTCCATCCTTCTTCTTCACAAATAGAATCGTTGCACCCCAAGGTGACACACTAAGCCGAATGAACCCCTTATCAAGGAGTTCCAAAAGCTGCTCCTTTAACTCCTTCAACTCCGCTAGTGCCATACGATATGGCGAAATAGAAATGGGCTGAGTGACTGGCACTAGGTCAATACCAAAGTCAACATCCCTGTCCGGTGGCATGCCCGGCAGGTCTGTAGGAAACATATCGGGAAAATCCCTCACAACTGGAACAGAATCAATACAGGGAGTCTCTGCACCGACATCCCTCACAAAGGCTAGATATGAAAGACAACACTTTCCAACCATACGCTGGGCTTTCAAGAATGAGATTACTCTATTCGGAACATAATCAGTCAAACCTCGCCACTCAATCCATGGTAAACCTGGTATTGCCAATGTGACTACATTCCAGAATAGCACGACATGGAGATAGCCAATCCATTCCCAAAATAACATCGAAGTCCACCATACACAATAATAATAGATCCACTCAGGTCTCCATACCCCCAATAGTCACCACACATGACCGGTACACACAGTCTACAATAAAAGTATCGCCCACTGGGGTAGATACATGAACAAGTGAAATAAGAGACTCACGGGGCGTATCCAAATAACGAGCAAAGTATGATGACACATAAGAAAAGGTGGAATCGGGATCAAATAATATAGAGGCATCTCTATCGGAAGCAATAGCATTGGGTCTGCATGGAAGTGCATAGAAATGGGCCTGACCGGCACTAGATCGACCTCCCCTTCTATGACGACCCCTAACTGAATGACCTTCACCCCTAGCTGATTGGGTGGGCGATGATGAAGTAACTGGTGCTGAAGCCGATGACTGACCTCTCTGTTGAGATGGATGTGCAAGACGACGAGAACACTACCTCCACATGTGACCCATCTCTCAACACTCATAGCAACTCTTGGGTGCTGGAGAATGGGACTGAAGGGAACCCCTAGCAATGGAATGACTAGTAGATGCACTCGGCATAGAAGAGACCTGAGCTGATGGAGCACGGCACGAACTCTGAGCTAGAAGGGCACTAAGTGATGATTCGCCCTGCTGAGAATTATGAGAACCATGACCCCATAACGCCCCACAATAACTTGGGTGAGCTGGCTGAGCATGCCTGAATGGACGGCCTTTACTGTGCTGAAATTGACCTCTCGAAGGAGCACCACTATAACTACCAGATCCTCGAGGCCTCTTGGCCTCCCTCTCCTCTCGCTCCTGGCAACAAACAGACTCAATCTCCCGAGCACTGTCTACAATCTCCTCAAAGGTAGCACCAATCACCCTCTCCCTGGTCATGAGAATACGAAGCTGATAAGTGAGGCCATCAATAAACCTCTGGATCCTCTCTCTATCTATTGTAACCAACCAAATAGCATGACGAGCTAACTTGGAGAACCTCATCTCATACTGTGTCACAGTAATCTCTCTCTGATGCAACTACTCAAACTGCCTGTGCAGCTCTTCTCTTCGAGACTGCAGCACATACATCTCTAGAAAGAAAACGGAGAACTGCTGCCAGGTAAGGGGTACTGCACTAATAGGCCTACGCCTCTCAAAAGTCTCCCACCAAGTGAAGGCAACTCTCGAAAATTGATAAGTAGTGAAAGCGACCCCGTTTTACAAAGCATCCTCTAATACTTATCTAAGAAACCCTGGGCATCCTCGCCCTCTGCATCACTGAAGGCCGGAGGCTGAATTCTACCAAACCTCTCCAACCTACGATGCTCGTCCTCTAGCATGGAAGGAACTATATAGACTTGAGCAACTGCAACTGGCTGGGCTGGATGTGCCCCCGGTGTTTTAAGTCCCTACACGACCTGCTCAGGAGTGCGAGCGGCGGGAGTCTGATTGCCTCCCTCGGCCTAAGAAGTAGCTGCGGCTGTAATGACTGAAATCCCCTGATCTAGGCCTGTGCAAATATATAGAATCTGAGCCAAGGTCTCTTGAAGACCTAGAATAGCAATAGGCACAGCTGGTGCCTGAGCTGGTTCTGCTGGAGCGTCCACAACTAGGACCTGATCCTGAATTGGGGCGGTAGGTGGGACTGCAGGTGCTGCCCTAGCTGTAGTGCGGGCTACACTGCTGCCCCTACCATGACCATGACCGCGTCCTCGACCTCTAGTGGCCACAACTGGTGGTACTGGTGGTCGCCCATCCTGACCGGTAGCACGTGTCCTCACCATCTGTGAGAGAATAGTATAACAGAAGTTTATTACTCAGATCAACAAATTCGCACGACAAGAATTTCAAGAATATGAATTTTTTCTAAAGGTTCTGCAGCCTTTCGAGGATAAATACAGACATCTCCGTACCGATCTGCGAGACTCTATTAAACCTGCTCATGACTCGTGAGATCTATGTAACCTAGGCTCTGATAGAAACTTATCACGACCCTAAACCCAGACCTGATCGTGATGGCGCCTCTCGTGAAGATAAGGTCAACCGACACTTTCCCATTTCAGTTTTAAGCGGTTAAACGATAAGAATGAGGTCTAAAATGTATAAATTATCCAAGAGTAAGCAGTGAACATTACAGTTTGGGAAATAAAACCCAACACAGGCCGATACTGGGGTGTCACTAGTCACAAGCATCTACCAATTCTAACACAAGTCTAAAAAGACCACAAAGTTATTACAAAACCACTAATAAGGAAAAAGAATTGAGATAGGGGGGAACACGGAACTACGGACGCCAAACAGCTACCTCGTGAACTCTGAAGTCTGTCGAGAGCTCTCAACTCTCGCTAGCAGGATTACTATTGCCTGAATTTGCACACAGGGTGCAGGGAGTAAAGTGAGTACTCAAACTCAGTGAGTAATAATCATAAATAAAGACTGAAAGCAAGAAATCACGTAAGGCACATTACAGGCTATAATGAAGCAGTTAAACTTCATGAAATGCCTTTTCAACAATTAAGTAGGAAAACGACAGGCAATAAGAAAAATAGACACATAAAGGTTCGCCCCTCTGGAACAATATCAACAAGTCCGCCTCTCGGGCAATATTTCAGAACAATACCAACCCCTCGGGCTATACCTCAAATCACAATGGGTACCCGCACTCACTAGGGGTGTGCAGACTCCTGGAGCGTCCCCTTACAGCCCAAGCACAATGTCAAGCCATCTCGTGGCATCATCACTAGGCTCTCGGCCTCATAGCAACATGCCACCTCTTGGCGTACAAATCTCAGGCCATCGGTCTCATAATCATAATCAGTGTTTCCTCACAATATAAGCTCTCGGCCTTACTCAGTTAGAATCTCACAGCCACTCGGGCCACCGTAAAATATGATGCTCAACCCAAAATATCATTTAAAAATTATCATTTAAGTGTTAAAGCAGAGTAAACATGGCTGAGTCATTAAAAATAGTAGAATATAACATGTCTGAGTTCAGGTATACAAGTCAAAACAGGGAGGAAATATCAATAAAAAATCCTCTAAGGGTTCAAATAGTTGGCACGAAACCCAAATATGGCATTCAGCCCAAAATATGATGATAGCAAATAGTTATTAGTCAAATACGCAGTAAAACAGCCATTCGGGATTACAATCATTACTCACCTCAATCCGGTAAAATCTCTAGCCTGCGATGCCTTTGCCCCTCGAATCGGCGTCCACTCGCATCAAATCTATCCAAAATCCGAATCACAGCGTCAAAATATGTTTAGGAAACGAAGCCCAAGCGAAAATAATCAATTTACAACATAAATCCCGAAATTACCAAAACCCGACCCCGGGCACACTTCTCAGAATTCCATAAAATTCACATCAATAGATTCCTCATCTCCCCACGAGTTCATACATATCAAAAGTACCAAATTCCGAACACAAATGGTCCCTCAAATCCTCAAGTCTAGGTCTCCAATACCAAGCCCTAATTTCCCCAAACTTTTGATCCTTAAATTCAATTAATTACAAGCCTAATCCGTGAAATAATACCATAGAATTGAGTTTTAGGTCCAAAATCCTTTCCTCAATGAAGTTCCCTTGAAATCCTTCTTCACAATAGTCCAAAAATCTCTCAAACTGACTTAGAAATGGCGGAATAGCTCAAAAATCGCGAAGGAAATAATTTATACTTTATGGCCCGGGGATTTCGCATCTGCGGCCAATTACCCGCTTCTGCGGTACTGCTTTTGCTGTCAACAGACCGCTTCTGCGGTCATCACTTAAACGACCACTTTCCGCTTCTACGATCCTTTTACCCGCACTTGTGCTATCGCAGATGCGGCTCCTCAGCCGCTTCTGCGGACCCATCCTTCCTAGGCCCTTTTTGCTTCTGCGATCCTTTTCATCGCATCTGCGGCATCGCACATGCGGTCCCCAATCCGCATGTGCAGAAACAATAGAAGTAGCAAATCTGCAGCTTCACCAAAATTCCAAACTTCTCCGTTAACCATCCGAAATCACCCGAGGCCCTCAGGACCTCAACCAAAAACACAAATATACCCCATAACCTTATTCAAACTTATACCAACCTTAAAAACACCTCAAATAACATCGAATCAACCAAAACACGTTGGATTCAAGCCTAAGTTTACAAAAATCTTAAGAATTCACATTTTGATCAAAAACCCAACCAAACCACGTCCAAAAGAACTGAAATTTTTCACACACATCCCAAATGACACAATGGAACTACTGCAACTCTTGAAATTCCATTCCGTCCCCTATATCAAAATCTCACCTATCAATCGGAAAATGCGAAAAATCCAATTTCGCCAATTCAAGCCTAAATCTACTCCAAATGTCCAAAACTCATTCTGATCATGCTCCTAAGTCCCAAATCACCTCTCGAAGCTATTCGAACTATCGGAATTCTCATCCAAGCCCTCTAACACATAAGTCAAAATCTGGTTGAGTTTTCCAACTTAAGCTTCCCCAAAAGAGACTAAATGTCTCAAACCTTAAATCTTTCCAAACCCGAGCCAACTAACCCAATCACAAATAAAACCGATAGACAAAGCAATAAGAAGCAGAAATTTGGGAAACCGGAGTGGTAACTCATGAGATGACTGGCCGGATCGTCACATCCTCCCTAACTTAAACAAACGTTCGTCCTCGAACGACTCAAGAAACATACCTGAAGCTTCAAACAGGTGAGGATATCTGCTTTGCATCTCCCGCTCGGTCTCCCAGGTAGCCTCCTCCATAGGCCGACCTCTCCACTGCGCTTTCATTAAAGCTATATCCTTTGACCTCAACTTTCAAACCTGACGCTCCAAAATAGCTGCTGGATCTACATCATAAGTCAAATCACCATCCAACTGAACCGTGCTGAAATCTAGAACATGAGACAGATCCCCAATGTACTTACGGAGCATAGAAATATGAAATATCGGATACACACTCGACAAGCTGGGTGGCAAAGCAAGCTCATAAGCCACCTCCCAAATCCTCCAAAGCACCTCAAAAGCTCCAATGAACCGAGGACTCAATTTACATTTCTTCCCAAATCTCATGACAATCTTCATGGGCGAAACCTTCAACTAAACCTTCTCGCTAACATTGTAGGACACATACCGAACCTTCCTGTCAGCATAACTCTTTTGCCTCGACTACGTTGTACGAACTCTCTCCTGAATCACCTTCACCTTGTCTAAAGCATCCTGCACCAAGTCTGTCCCCAATAGCCTAGCCTGACCGGGCTCAAACCAACCAACTAGAGATCTACACCGCCTCCCACACAAAGCCTCATATGGATCCATCTGAATACTCGACTGGTATCTATTGTTATAAGCAAACTCTCCAAGCATAAAAACTGATTCCATGACCCTCCAAAATTAATGACACAAGCGCGCAACATGTCCTCCAATATCTAAATAGTGCGCTCGGACTGCCCGTCCATCTAAGGGTGAAAAGATATACTCAACTCAACCTGAGTACCCAACTCTCGCTGCACAGACCTCCAAAACTGCAAAGTAAACTGAGTGTCCCTATCTTAAATGATGGAAACTGGGACACTATGCAAACGAACAATCTCCCAGATATAGATCTCTGCCAACCGCTCTGAAGAATAGGTAGTACACATAGGAATGAAGCGCAGACTTGGTTAGCCGATCCACAATCACCCAAATAGCATCAAACTACTTCAAAGTTCGTGGGAGTCCAACTAAAAAGTCCATGGTGATCTGCTCCCACTTCCACTCTGGAATATCCATCCGTTGAAGCAAGCCACCCGGTCTCTGATGCTCATATTTCACCTGTTGACAATTGAGACACCGAGCCACAAATCCTACAATGTCTTTCTTCATTCTTCTCCACCAATAATATTGCCTCAAATCCTAATACATCTTTGCGGTATCCGGATGAAAGGAATACTGCGAGCTATGGGCCTCCTCCACAATCAACTCACGAAGCCCATCCACATTGAGCACACATATCTGGCCCTGCATCCTTAACACCTCATCATCACCAATAGTCACATCCCTGGCATCATCATGCTGAACTCTATCCTTATGGACAAGCAAGGCAGGATCATGATACTGGCGCTCTCTGATGCGATCATATAAGGTAGACCAAGAAACCACACAAGCCAATACCCGACTAGGCTCCGAAATATCTAACCTCATGAACCGATTTTCCAAGGCCTAAATATCAACTGCAAGAGGTCTCTCCCCAACTAGAATACATGCCAAACTCCCCATGCTCACCGCCTTTTGCTTAAAGCATCGACCACCACATTGGCCTTTCCCGGAGGGTACAATATAGTGATATCATAATCCTTTAGTAACTCCAACCACCCCCGCTGCCTCAAATTGAGATCTTTCTACTTGAACAAGTGGTGGAGGCTACAATGATTAGTAAACACCTCACAAGACACACCATACAAGTAATGCCTCCAAATCTTCAACGCGTGAACTATGGCAACCAACTCCAAATCATGAACGGGGTAGTTCTTCTCATGGGGCTTCAACTGACGAGAAGCATAAGCAAAAACTCTACCCTCCTACATCAACCCACAACCAATACCAACTCTCGAAGCATCACAATACACGGTATATGAACCTGAAACTGATGGCAAAACTAACACTGGAGTTGTGGTCAAGACTGTCTTGAGCTTCTGAAATCTCTCTTCACACTCATACGACCATACAAATGAAGCACCCTTCTGAGTCAACTTGGTCAAGGGCCATGCGATGGATGAAAATCCCTGAACAAATCAGCAATAATAACTCGCCAAACAAAGAAAACTGTGAATCTCTATGGCTGAAGATGGACTGGCCCAACGCGGAACCACCTCTATCTTCTTCGGATCAACTTGAATACCCTTGCTGGACACCACGTGCCCCAAGAAAGCCACTAAACTGAGCCAAAATTCATACTTCGAGAATTTTGCATAATGCTTCTCCTCCCTCAATCTCTGCAACACAACTCTCAAATGCTCCGCAAGCTCCTCCTGACTACACGAATACAGAAGAATATCGTCAATGAAGACTATGACAATAGAGTCGAGATAAGGCTGGAACACGCTGTTCATTAAATGCATGAACGCTGCTGGAGCATTGGTCAGCCCAAAAGACATCACCAAGAACTCATAATGACCATATCGGGTCCTGAAAGCTATTTTTGGGTTATCCAAGTCCCTGATCTTCAACTGGTGGTAACCTGAACAGAGATCAATCTTGGAGAACACTCTCGCTCCCTATAGCTGGTCGAATAAATCATCAATACGAGGCAAAGAATACTTGTTTTTAACTGTTACTTTGTTAATTTGCCTATAATAAATGCACATCCTCATAGTGCCATCCTTTTTCTTCACAAATAGAATCGGCGCACCCCAAGGAGACACACTAGGCCGAATGAACCCCTTATCAAGGAGTTCCTAAAGGTGCTCCTTTAACTCTTTCAACTCCGCTAGTGCCATACGATACGGTGAAATAGAAATGGGCTGAGTGCCTGGCACCAGGTCAATACCAAAATCAATATACCTGTCTGGTGGCATACCCAGCAGGTCTACAGGAAACATATCGGGAAAATCCCTCACAAATGGAACAGAATCAATACTGGGAGTCTCTGCACCGACATCTCTCACAAAGGCTAGATATGAAAGACAACACTTCCCAACCATCTAGGCTTTCAAGAATGAGCTTACTCTATTGGGAACATAAATAGTCAAACCTCGCCACTCAATCCGTGGTACACCCGGTATAGCCAATGTGACTATCTTGACATGACATTCCAGAATAGCACGACACGGTGATAGCCAATCCATTCCCAAAATAACATTGAAGTCCACCATACACAATAATAACAGATCCACTCAGGTCTCCAGACCCCCAATAATCACCATACATGACCGGTACACACGGTCTACAACAACAGTATCGCCCACCAGGGTAGATACATGAACAGTTGAAATAAGAGACTCACGGGGGTGTATCCAAAAAACGAGCAAAGTATGATGACACATAAGAAAAGGTGGAACCGGGATCAAATAATATAGAGGCATCTCTATGGTAGACTGAAACAATAAATATAATAACAACATCGGAAGCAATAGAATCGGGTCTGCCTGGAAGTGCATAGAAATGGGCTTGACCGGCATCAGATCGACCTCCCCTTCTAGGGCGACCCCTAGCTGACTGACCTCTACCCCTAGCTGAGTGGGTGGGTGATGAAGAAGTAGCTGGCACTGAAGCCGATGACTTACCGCTCTGCTGAGATGAACGCACAAGACGACGAGGACACTGCCTCCACATGTGACACATCTCTCCACACTCATAGCAACTATGGGGTGCTGGAGACGGGGACTGAAGGGAACCCCTAGTACCGGAATGACTAGTAGATGCACTCGGCATAGAAGAGACCTGAACTGAAGAGCACGGGACGAACTCTGAGCTGGAAGGACACTAAGTGATGACTGGCCCTGCTGAGAACTATGAGAAACATGAGCCGATAATGCTGCACGATAACCTGGGTGAGCTAGCTGGGCATACCTGAATGGACGGCCTCTGCTGTGCTGAAACTGACCTCTCGAAGGAGCACCACTATAACTACCAGATCCTCGAGGCCTCTTGGCCTCCCTCTCCTCTCGCTCCTGGCGACAAACAGACTCAATCTCCCGAGCATTGTCTACAACCTCCTCAAAGGTAGCAGCAATCACCCTCTCCCTGGTCATGAGAATACAAAGTTGAAAAGTGAGGCCATCAATAAACCTCCTAATCCTCTCTCTATCTATAGTAACCAACCAAATAGCATGAGGAGCTAACTCGAAGAACCTCATCTCATACTGTGTCACAGTCATCTCTCTCTAATGCAACCACTCAAACTGCCTGCGCAGCTCCTCTCTGCGAGACTGCGATACATACTTCTCTAGAAAGAAAATGGAGAACTGCTGCTAGGTAAGGGGTACTGCACCAATAAGCCTACGCCTCTCAAAAGTCTCCCACCAAGTGAAGGCAGCTCCCGAAAATTGATAAGTAGTGAAAGAGACCCCGTTTTACAAAGCATCCTCTAATACTTATCTAAGAAACCCTGGGCATCGTCGCCCTCTGCATCACTGAAGGTTGAAGGCTGAATTCTACCAAACCTCTCCAACCTACGCTGCTCGTCCTCTAGCATGGAAGGAACTATATAGACTTGAGCAACTGCAACTAGCTGGGCTGGATGTGCCCCCGGTGTTTGAAGTCCCTACATGACCTGCTCAGGTGTGCGAGTGGCAGGAGTCTGATTGCCTCCCCCGGCCTAAGAAGTAGATGCAGCTGTAATGACTGAAATCGCCTGAGCTAGGCCAGTGCAAACATATAGAATCTGAGCCAAGGCCTCTTGAAGACCTAGAATAGCAATAGGCACAACTGGTGCCTGAGCTGGTTCTGCTGGAGCGTCCACAACTAGGACCTGATCCTAAATTGGGGTGGTAGGTGGGACTGCAGGTGCTGCCCTAGCTGTAGTGCGGGCCACACCGCTACCCCTACTGTGACCAGGACCGCGTCTTTGACCTCTAGTGGCCACAGCTGGTGGTACTGGTGGTCGCCCATCCTGACCGGTAGCACGTGTCCTCACCATCTGTGAGAGAATAGTATAACAGAAGTTTATTACTCAGATCAACAAATTCGCACGACAAGAATTTCAAGAATATGAATTTTTTCTAAAGGTTCTGCAGCCTTTCGAGGATAAATACAGACATCTCCGTACCGATCTGCGAGACTCTATTAAACCTGCTCATGACTCGTGAGATCTATGTAACCTAGGCTCTAATAGCAACTTATCACGACCCTAAACCTAGACCCGATCGTGATGGCGCTTCTCGTGAAGATAAGGTCAGTCGACACTTTCCCATTTCAATTTTAAGCGGTTAAACAATAAGAATTAGGTCTAAAATGTATAAATTATCGAAGAGTAAGCAGCGAACATTACAGTTTGCGGAAATAAAATCCAACATAGCTCGATACCGGGGTGTCACGAGTCACGAGCATCTACCAATTCTAACACAAGTCTAAAAAGTCCACAAAGCTATTACAAAACCACTAATAAGGAAAAAGAATTGAGATAGGGGGGAACACGGAACTGCGGACGTCAAGAAGCTACCTCGTGAACTCTGAAGTCTGTCGAGAGCTCTCAACTCTCGCTAGCAGGATCACTAATGCCTGAATTTACACATGGGGTGCAGGGAGTAAAGTGAGTACTCAAACTCAGTGAGTAATAATCATAAATAAAGACTGAAAGCAAGAAATCACGTAAGGCACATTACAGGCCATAATGAAGCAGTTAAATTTCATGAAATGCCTTTTCAACAATTCAGTAGGAAAACGACAGGCAATAAGAAAGATAGACACATAAAGGTTCGCCCCTCGGGCACAATATCAACAAGTCCGCCCCTCGGGCAATATCTCAGAACAATACCAACCCCTCGGGCTATACCTCACATCACAATGGGTACCCGCACTCACTAGGGGTGTGCAGACTCCTGGAGGGGCCCCTTACGGCCCAAGCGCAATATCAAGCCATCTAGTGGCATCATCACTAGGCTCTCGGCCTCATATCAACAAGCCACCTCTTGGCGTACAAATCTCAGGCCATCGGCCTCATAATCATAATCAGTGTTTCCTCATAATATAGGCCCTCAGCCTTACTCAGTTAGAATCTCACAGCCACTAGGGCCATAGTAAAATATGATGCTCAACCCAAAATATCATTTAAAAATTATCATTTAAGTGTTAAAGTAGAGTAAACATGGATGAGTCATGAAAAACAGTAGAATATAGCATGAATGAGTTCAGGTATACAAGTCAAAACAGGGAGGAAATATCAATAAAAAATCATCTAAGGGTTCAAAAGTTAGCACGAAGCCCAAATATGGCATTCAGCCCAAAATATGATGATAGCAAATAGTTGTTAGTCAAATACGCAGTAAAACAGCCATTCGGGAAGGACTAAGTCACAATCCCTAATAGTGCACGACCCCACGCCCATCATCTAGCATGTGCGTCACCTCAATATAGCATAACGATGTGCAATCCAGGGTTTCATACCCTCAGGACATCATTTACAATCATTACTCACCTCAATCCGGTCAAATCTCAAGCCTGTGATGCCTTTGCCCCTCGAATCGACGTCCACTCGCGTCGAATCTATCCAAAATCAGAATCACAACGTCAAAATATGTTAAGGAAACGAAGCCCAAGCAAAAATAATCAATTTACAATATAAATCCTGAAATTACCAAAACCCGACCCCGGGCCCACTTCTCGGAATTCGATAAAATTCACACCAATAGATTCCTCATCTCCCCACGAGTTCATACATATCAAAAGTACCAAAATCCGAACACAAATGGTCCCTCAAATCCTCAAGTCTAGGTCTCCAATACCAAGCCCTATTTTCCCAGACTTTTTATCCTTAAATTCCATTAACTACAAGCCTAATCCGTGAAATAATACAATAGAAATGAGTTTTAGGTCCAAATCCTTACCTTAATGAAGTTCCCTTGAAATCCTTCTTCAAAATCGTCCAAAAAGCTCTCAAACCGACTTAGAAATGGTGGAATAGCTCAAAAATCGCGTAGGAAATAATTTATACTTTCTGGCCCAGGGATTTCACATCTGCGGCCAATTACCCGCTTCTTCGGTACCGCTTTTGCGGTCAATGAACCGCTTATCCGGTCATCACTTAAACGACCACTTTCCGCTTCTGCGATCCTTTTCCCCGCACCTGCGCTATCGCAGATGCAGCTCCTTAGCCGCTTCTGTGGCCCCAACCTTCCTAGGCCCTTTTCGCTTCTGCGGTCCTTTTCATTGCATCTGCGGCATTGATCATGCGGTCCCCAATCAACAGGTGCGGAAACAACAGAAGTAGCAAATCTACAGCTTAACCAAAATTCCAAACTTCTTCGTTAACCATCCGAAATCACCCCGAGGCCCCCGGTACCTTAACCAAAAGCACTAACATACCCCATAACCTTATTCAAACTTATACCAACCTTCAAAACACCTCAAACAACATCGAATCAACCAAAACACATCGGATTCAAGCCTATGTTTCCAAAACTCTTCCGAATTCCACTTTTGATAAAAGAATCCCAACAAAACCACGTCCGAATGACCTAAAATTTTGCACACACATCCCAAATGACACAACGGAACTACTACAACTCTTGAAATTCCATTCCAACTCCTATATCAAAATCTCACCTATCAACCGAAAAATGCCAAAAATTCAATTTCGCCAATTCAAGCCTAAATCTACTCCAAAACTCATTCAGATCACGCTCCTAAGTCCCAAATCACCTCCCGAAGCTATTCAAACCATTGGAATTCTCTTCTGTATAACTTGGACCATGCCGAAAAGAAATAAAAGATGGCCTTAACATACCTGGAGTAGGGGAAAATTTATATAATATTTCTTAGAAATGATTGCACTGTACTCTTTTAGCATTGTAAATTTTTTACGTTGGAAGCCTTCATGAATTGAATTTATCTTCTGTTCCTAACGTATTTCAGACTAAAAAATGGTATAAGTTTCTTGTTCTTTGGATATGAATGTCCAAAATGTAAATGAGAAACAAGACTTTTCTAAGTTCTGATTGTTGTCTAAAGTAAAGGATGGAACAGAGGCTTGTATTAAGTCTTACCTATTAAGTTTCAATTACTCATAGTTAGCCACCTAGGCTAATATGGCTCTTAGTCATCTATTTGGTTAGATTAATGGCTGCCACATTTTTGTGGGGGGCTACTACGTTTTTTTGGGGTTAATCTTATCCAATAATTAATTAATTAATTAGGTAATATCCTGTTACCCGGTAATTAATCAATTACCCATAAAATTGAGAATTATTCTCACTTACTTAAAATATTACTCACTTTTCACATACCTAATACACCTTACTATTATGGTCATGTGGTACTTTGTATGGTACTAGTTCATAATTACCGGGTATTTTAGCTCGGGCCGTATTTTACCCCAAAATGCCAAACTTGGACAAAATTAATTTTCTTTGACTTGCTCCCCCTTTCACCTTCACGAATTTACTAATCACTTGTGAAATAGCATAATCCTTATAATCTCTAAATAACCTTTTACTTGGATTGATGTCAATTACCTTACGACAAATTTAACGTACAATACTTCAGGGTGCAACATCATTGTAACATAGTACTGTGAATCATAATATCACTGTAATATAATATTGTCGGGTGCAACACTGTCGTAACTTAATACTGCAAAGCGTAACATCACCGTAATGTAATACTGTTGGGTGCAACACTGTCGTAACTTAATACTGCAAAGCGTAACATCATCGTAATGTAATACTGCAAGGCGTAACATCATCATAATATAATATTGTAGGACCTAAAATCATCGTAGTATATTACTGCAGAGGGTAACATCATCGTAATATATTACTACAGAGCATAACATCGACGTAATACTTCGGGGCGTAACAAGTATTCTCTATTGTGGTTATTCCTTGTGAACTAGATTTACCGTTTCTTTGTGATCGAAAGTTCTTGAGTTGATTTACTTGTCGTACTCTTGTATATATTGTCATTGTTGCTGCTGTACTTATTGTGGTGATGCACGAGGTTTCTGCCGTGCAGTTGTCATTGTGATGCACGAGGTTTTTGCCGTGCGATTGTTGTTATTGTGATACATGTTGTTCCTACCGTGCGAGTGTTATTAGGTTGCACGAGGTTTTTGTCGTGTTATTGTTACTGTTGATATTTGCACATGCGGCATGACAAGGAGAAATATATATATGTGGGTTGCGCAAGTGACGCGACAAGGTGGGAACAATATATTGCACGTATGACGAGATACGGCGGTCACTTATTTTATTATTGCACACATGGTGAGGAAAGGTAGGCTATGTCAGGGATTGATTTGTGACTTATTATGGAAGGGGTCATTCTTTGTTGATATTTGTGTAGTAATGCACTTACCTGTGTGAGTTCTATTTTTGTGAAAATTGTGGGAAAACATTCTACGTGCTATCCATTTCTTTTCCTATACTTACTAGCTGGCATGATCTATGTTAGAACACTTGCACAAACATACACGTAGTTAAGCACTCCTATCGGTTAAGAGGATGGATCTTGATATTGTTGAGTATTGATGCACACCTTTGTTACTTGCCTTCTATGTGAGAATGACTCTCTTGGTATGTGAGTCGCCAGTGTGGTTATAAATTTGTAATGAGGGCACATGATACCAAGTGGTTAGGATTCTGAAATTTGGACCCGTGAATTGTGGATACTCTGAGGTTCGGTACCTCATGATGGTTATTAGCTAAAACCTGGTGTTAAAGAGGACGTTTTTGTTAAATTATTACTTGAATGTCCTTTATCTGTGATCACCAGATTTAAATTGTGTTCCGCTCATCCTACTCTGTTATTATTATGATGTTCCGCTGTTACTTGTTGCTTTCCTTTTCTTACTGCAATTACCATATCATTTTGTCATTATACGTAGTCTTTATATAGATATTGTATTTTGTTGTTCTGTACTTATACTTGTTAGGTTATTTAGTCCAGTAGGTGTCTTGATTGTTCCTCGTCACTTCTCCTCTGAGGTTAGTCTTTATACTTACTGGGTACCGCTGTGGTGTACTCATACTATGCTTATGCATAATTTTTGTGCAGATGCAGGTATTTGATCATTAGTAGCTGTGTGGATCGTTGCTCTGGAGACTCAAGGTAAACCTGCTGCTACATTCGCAGTCTTCGAAGTCACCTTCTTATTTTGTATTTACACTGTTCACTCTTATTTTGAGACAGTTGTATTTTAGAGGTTTTCTAGCAAACGCTGTAGAGCTTATGACTTGTACTACAAGTTTTAGGGTTGTAAATTTTAAAGAGATTTCTATTTCAAATTGTTAGATATTATTTAAATATTGTTGTTGTTTCATTTAATGTTAGGATTACCTAGTCTCTAAGACTAGGTACCATCACGATACCCAACGGAGGGAAATTTGGGCCGTGACACTAGATTACTAAGAATATGAAATTAAATGCTAGAATCCAAGATTTAAATTATTATAACTTGATTAAAGTTTGACGGATTTTTGTGAAACTATTGATGTGCTAAATTCGGTCATCACTATGCTTAATCACTAATACATCACTACGACCGTTATTCTTGAGATATTGGATTCTATACTTGAGTTGAACATCATTTTTGAGATTTGTTGAAATACTTTGATTGTAAGTTCTTGAGGTTTATTGAATTGTTATAAACTTAAAAACTGTGATTGATGTTCATTTGGAATATTCGCTTCAACATTATCCTAGATGTTATTCATGCTTTCTACCTTGCTTGTTATTGATAGGGTTGTCAATGGCTCGGTTCGGCCTGTTATTTTATAAATTATGTACCATACCAATTTTTGGTTATTCTATTATGTATAACAAAAATTAGACTTTTCAAAATCGTCTCAATCATGTGGGTTTCACATCGGTATCGATACGGTTCGGTTAATTTTTGGTAATTTTTTTTAAATGTCATGTAAAAGTTACTAGTAGAAGTAGAATGCGATAATATACGTACTTTTATAGGACTTAACAAAACACTCTAGACATTTTAGGGATCATTTGATATGAGGAATATGGAGTTTGGTTGGGAAAAAATTGCGGTAGGATTAATCCCTATATTGTAGAATTTTTTTATCCCCATAAAAATGTGGAATAAAGTCTTTAGAAGATTAAACATTCAAAAAGATAAATCTAAATCATATAAAAGGAAACGTATTCAATACATTATAGTTTTCTATACATAATCGCTACAATACCTTGTGTCTTGCTAGTGAATATACTTAAAATAATTTAGTTTCAATAGAAGTTGCATAATAGGTTTGGGAATTAGGATTTTGAGTTTAATTACTTGTTGGCTTGTAACTGTTTCATAATTTCAAGGCCCAAGAGAAAATGTAATAATTTATTATTTTTAAACTTAACATATAAATATATTTTTCATGTTGTAAATTTATTCGGTTCGGTTCAGTTATTTTCGGTTTATTTTTATAAATTTAAAAACCTAACATAATTATCGGTACAGTTATAGATTATATAAAAACGTACGACTTTATTAAATGAAACCTAAAAATCGATTCGGTACGATACGATTCGGTCTATTTTTAAATATCCATTGATACCCCTAGTTATTGATATACACGTGCTTGCTGAGGACAAGTGTAAAGCACGAAGGGTGATGCCATGCCATTTCATTTACATTATCATGTGAGGATGAGAGTCAAACACGAAGGGCAATATCGTGCCATTTCATTTACAATATCATGTTTTTATTTACATTATCATGTGAGGATGAGAGTAAAAGCACGAAGGGTGATGCTATGTCATTTCATTTATATTATTATGTTTTCATTTACATTATCATGTGAGGATGAAAGTAAAACCATAAAGGGTGATGCCATGCCATTTTATTTACATTATCGTATTTTTATTTAATCATGTGTTCATGGCACGAAGGGTATTTCCGTGAAGGTAAGGACAAGAGACATACATTATGTTGTGATATCTTTTCCTTGTGTATACATGCAGGCCTTTACCTTGAGCTATTACTGTTGCACCTATGTTTTCTATGTGACTTATCATTGTTGTTCTGTCTTTATCCTCTATCTCAATTGTTGTTGTGTTGTCTATGTCTTCTATCTGCTTAACTTGCACATATCATGCTTTTCTTCTTGTTGTCATATCTACATCGATGTCGTTTCTCATTTGTGGTACTTTCGTATAAGCCTTTCACCATGTTAGTTATTCATGCCTTCTATTTGTTTAGCTTATAAGAATCATGATTTCCTTCATGTTTGTTATATCTATATCTAAGCCTTTTACCATGTTAGTGAGTGAAATTTATGTTCTTCTACCTTAAATGCTATCATTACTTCTATGCCTCCTATCTAGCTTGTTACTGTTTCCCATATGCACTGCATTGTTCGTTATTGCTACATGTGTATCTCCCACTTTATAGTTACTATTATTGGTATTTCTTTTACTTGGTTGGTGTCACACCTCCTTTTTCCTACCATCGGAAGCAGTATAGGGGAGTTTTTCCAATTTAAGTGACAATCGAAACAGGATTATTTTATTTAAAATTTAGAGTCGCATTGGGATAATTTATGGTGTCCCAAGTCACCGGTTTAAATCCCGAATCGAGGAAAGATTGACTCTGTTTTATAGTCTGCGAAACACAGAAATCCGGGTAAGGAATTCTGTTAATCCTGGAGAAGGTGTTAGGCATTCCCGGGTTCCATGGTTTTAGCATGGTCGCTCAACTATTAATATTGGCCTATTTATTTGATTTTAAAACATCTTTGAAACCTATGTGCATTTTTAATCCTTTTAAACCACTTTTAATAATTTAATTGTTATACAACTAATTATTTGATTTATACGTTGCGAATCATATCACGGGAACCGTACCCACGATCCACAACATGTTTATTTTATTAACAAGATTAAATTTTGGTCGGGTCACATAAATGTACCCCCGGATTTAGAAATTAGGCATCACAACTACGTCACGGGAATCGTACCCGTAGCTATGATAATTTATTTAATTAAATGCGCCTAAAGCAAACTACGAGAATTCAAGGCATTTTCTACATTAGTTAAGATAATTAATATGAGGGCCATAGATTATGTGATTCAATTGTGTGAATGACGCACCTCAATTTCTTTCAAAGAACATGCATTCAGTTAAAAGAACTGCGGATATTCATATTTAAAACTAATTAGGTATCACAACTACGCTACGGAAATCATACTCGTAATTGTGATGTTTTAATTACGTGCCTAAAACAAACTACGAATATTCCAAACATTTTCTACACTTGTTTCGCGCATGTATCTACAATTACGATAATAGATTATAAGCGTGCCTAAAAACATACTAGCAATGGGAATTATATTGACATTGATAAAGAAGGTAATGACATGGACATCATGACAAGTGAAAGATTTAGATTTGATCACATAAATTTCGAAAGCAAGGGGTAACTAAGAATCGAAATAAAGTGAAGTGGTGTAAGTAGAACATTGAAACCAGTGCCATAGCCCTAACTGAAGTTAAAATTTCCAAACAAACTACATGTTCTTAACAAAAAAAAGAGATAAAATTGTATCTTAAAATTTACAATACTAAAACCTTAACACCAAATGCATCACTGTTAGCATCCATTATTATATAAATGACCAGGCTAGTGTTCCAAGTTTCAAAATTCAACCAGGAACTAAGCTTTGGTTCAACCATAAATTTAACAATGAAACAGAACTACTGACCTCCGAAATCAAAAAAAATGATCATCTTCAACATGCTGACGTTTTAAAAGAAGACCCTAACCAAAGGATCAAAACAATAGGAACAAATCGACATGGTTCAAATAAGTTCAGAATACATTCCGTAAATATGAGTTCCAACAGTGATAAGAGAAAATTTCCTATATACATCCCATGCTTGAAACAAATTAACAAACACAAACACCATTGTTCCATTTACTAGTGCTTAGCAATCAACTGGAGTTCATGTCAGAAAACGTGGATCAAAACCTTGAAGTCAAGAACATGAATACAAATAAACCAAACCAATTAAAATAAACTATAACACTTTGTGAAATATCCAAGCATGAATCCAATGAGTCCAACCCATAACACTATCGGCATCTAAATGCATCAAACAAACACACCCATTTACAACATTTAAACAAGGTGAATATCTACACCACTATAGAATTGGAAACAGATTTAATTAGAGGTGAGCTCAAGTAATCTTCATTCAATGGAACACAATATTTGCATCACTCCAATCAGAAGTAATACCTGCTTACAGCAAAAACAACAGAGAAAATAAGCCTGAAGTTAGGATAAAACAGCAGTAACAGATCAACAGCAAGGGAAACAACAATGACAACCACACAACAGCTTCTAAATCAAGTCATGCTTCAGCTTTAGAAAACCAGCAAACCCAGGAATGAGTACTTCCTAAACTTTTTTCCAAAAAAAATAAATAAATCGAGCTCCAAACTATAGTAGTTTTCTTCAGAAAAAGATTTTCAGCCGTTTTCTTTTCTATTTTTAAGTGTTCCAGTCTCTGCCCTAGAATTTAGGAAAATGAGACTGGAGCTCGGTCTTAGGGCAACAGAACTTGATTTTTATTCACCTTCAGGCCCTCCCTCTCTTTTATTTTACCTTCAAAGTCCCTTAAAACAAATATCTGAACCCCTACCTTTCTTAGCATACAAGTCTGTCTCTTATCCTCTAGAAACTTCTTTCTTAACAAAAAATATTCTCTAGACCTAAATTATCCAAAGTACCACCTGACAGCCATGTATTTACTCCCCAAAATGAATCATTCATGGGTCAAATTGACCCAAGACTCAAACCCATATGAATGGGCCTCTTTAAACGGGTCAGAGATGGCCATACAGCCAATGTAAAAGCCCAATCAATAAAAATGAGCATCAAACTCAAATTACGACCTAGGCTAAACTGGACATTCTAATCGAAAGAAGAGGAAGAAGAAGAAAAGAAAAGGGTCAAAGATAGAAAATAAGAAATTTGATCCATAAATGAACCAGCCAAACCAAAATACTTTAACAATTTTAAACATTAACTCGAAACCATTGACTAAATTAGATAAAACTGACCAAAATGTAAAAAAAATCAAACAAAACATAGAATAAGAAAACAATATTAACCCTAATATAATTATCCAAAACAAACTATTTTTTAAAAAAAAGAATTAGGTCAACCAACAAACAAATGGACCAACTGATACGGGAAGAACAGAAATGGACACACAAGAAAAAGGGAGAGATATATATTGTATTTTGCCGGAAACATTTGAGCGACTTGACGAATGGTATCGTTTGACAAAATTTTTGCCGTTCATTGGTTTTGCATGGAATTCGATGGGCTTTGAAATGAATCGAAATTAATGCTAATCGATTATTCTTAGGGAGAACAATCGATTGGCATGAGTTCTGATTCATTATCAACTGAAATCCGTTTTTACTTCGAAAGGCAGAGAATCAGGGTTCTTCAATTTCCGGATTAGATTCGAAATTGGGGCAAACAAATGAGGATTTTGGGGACAACAGTGACGAATTAGGGACCAGGGCTAGGTGGTGGTTGTGTGGTATGAACTTGGGGTCGATTGGAGTCATGCCGCCGGCCGATGTGGTTTGGGGTGGCTGGGCCTGGCTAGGGTTTGGGTGGGATTGAACTGATGGAGTTCAAAATGGGGGGGGGGGGAGCTTTAGGACAATTTTATATAAAATGTGTGCCCAGTTCACAGCCGTTAGATCACACAAGATCAACAGCTGTGAAGGAAAGAGGCATAAACGGTGTTGTTTGGTGATGGGGGGGACCTGGACCGGGTGGGGTGACTTTGGGCCTGGATTTGGGGTGGGTTTGGGGTAAGATTTGGGTATGGACTGACACAATTTGAATTAAAACAACACTTTTGCAATTAACCCTTTATTTCCTATTCTTTTTGTTTTTCTTCTTCTTTTCTCTTTTTTTTAATTAAAAATCTAAATTAAAATCCTAAATTAATCTTGATTGTAAAACTAATTAATTTCATAAGAATTATAAAAATTCCTTGATCCTAAATCAAAAGAGAAAAACTACTATTCTAAAATTAAAGCTAAAAATGCAACAATGGCCCATTTTTCGTGATTTTTATTTTTTAATAAAACAAATAATTAACTAATTAACCTTGAGAATGTAAAAATAAAACCTAAATGAAATGCATGGTATCTTTTGGTATTTTTTCATGATTTGTAATAGAAATTAAACGTGCACAAAAATGCAAACAATTAACAAAATATCCTACAAAAAATCTATAAAATTGCAAATAATTGGGAAAACTTTATTTCTTTAATTTTTAGGAGTATTTCATATAGGGCAAAAATCACGTGCTCACAACTGCCCCTCTTTGCTCGGAAACACAAAGAGTTTTCGAGCAAAGATAAAGTGAGCGGATACGAGCGATTTTTGCCCGTTTGAATATTTCGTGGGAAGCATTTTTGAAAGATCTGACTGTACCTTACTTCCGAGGTTGCCTACATATCCTTGGATATAAAGGAATCATGTCATTGTAGTTTGGGAAGTTTCGGTAGCTGGGACTACCGGGAAGCTATGATTCACTATTGCTGCTTTTACTACTGCTTGCTAAACTCCTTATTACACCGAGTCAAAAAAAAACTAGGCTAAACTATGATCTATGAATGACAATAATCCTATCTACCATCTTCAAACTTGGTCTTGCTGCTTCTACAGTTTTGTTGTGCGTCTTGAACTGTTTACCCGTACTCTCGAAGCGAATTTTTGTTGTTGCTAACACGAACTAAATTCTGAAATGGATTCCCTTATTTTCCAAGTGGGTGTCTGATTGTCGAAACTTGAATTGCATTCCCTTCTTCTCCAGGTGGGTGCCTGATTACCAAAAACTTGATTTGTATTCCCTCGTTCTCTAGGTGGGCGCCTGATTTTCGAAACTTGAACTGCATTCCCTTGTTATCCAGGTGGGCGCCTGATTGCCAAAACTTGAACTGTATTCCCTTGTTCTCTAGGTGGGCGCCTAATTACCAAAACTTGAGTTGTATTCCCTTGTTCTCCAGGCGGGTGCCTGATTGCCAAAACTTGAATTGTATTCCCTTGTTCTCTAGGTGGGCGCCTAATTGCCAAAATTTGAATTGTATTCCCTTGTTCTCCAGGTGGGCGCCTGATTTCCAAAACTTGAATTGTATTCCCTTGTTCTCCAGGTTGGCACCTGATTGCCAAAACTTGAATTGTGTTCCGTTATTCTCCAGGTGGGCGCCTGATTGCAAAAACTTGAATTGTATTCCCCTGTTCTCCAGGTGGGCGCCTTATTACAACAAAACAGACAAACAAAGAAACTTTTCTGCCCCAATTTGGTATTTGGGCACATCTGTGAGTGTTAATCGAATCATGTTAACCAAAAGCTCTAAGAATTTAAAAGCTAAATCCCATTATCAATAAGGGTCCTAAAAATTTCAAATTAAATCTCATCTTAAGAGTAAAAACTTTAAAGCTGAATTATATTTCCTAAAGGTAGAACTTATGCTAGATCTTGTTATCTATGAAGTTCTTGCAATTTAACTAGGTCCCATTATCTAGGAGGGTCCTGAATTTTTTTTAATTAAATCCCATTATCCAGGAGGGTCCTAAAGATTTACGGTCGAACCTGTCTGGTACATGCTTTCCTCATGGAGGGTTCCTCTGGAACAAACAAAATTTCCTGCCCCTATTTTAATCAAAGAAAATTTTATCAGTTTGAAAATGTGGTGGTTAGTTTGCGACATTCTTACTGAAGGTGGCCCTTTCACTACCGTGCTTTGTGTTGACTGGCTGCCTTGAACTGGTCAAGAATTGTTTGACTTTCTAACTGAATTTCAACCAACAGGAACCTGAATGACCTGAGTGACCTGCACTCAACCCGTTGTTTTACATTTCTGTCCTTCCAATTTGAACCTCTGTATCTTCCACAAAATTCACAAACCACTCGACCGCTTGAACTTTCATAAACACCTTATTTTTCACTTTGCATCATGCTATTTCTGGTATGCTTTGGCCGCACTCTGCTTTGTGCAATTTGGAAGTTGGTAATAAGCTTTGAAATCCTTTCTTTTTTGCTTAAACAAGGCTGACATGGGAAACGCCTTAGAGAAATAAACCCAAAAGAAATGAAATGTAATGACTTCGAGAGTTAGAAATAAAGAAGAAGATTTGAAACCAGATGACTCTTTGAGGGAGAAAAGAAAAGATACTTATCTGAGTGAGGCAGCTGGCACCAATGATAATGACATGCATTTCGGATTAATCAGCCCAGCCCATTCAGCCAATCACCTTTCAGTTGTCATACTTTATGCCCCGAGATCTCCATAACCCGATATCTTCGCCAAGTTACTAACCTTGTTCGGCTTGCGGTGCCCTGAAGGGTTTTCACCAATAAACCTCTCTCATTTGTTCATCTCTCAACTCACTGTAGCCTATGGTGCCCGGGAGGGTTTTCACCAATAAGACTCTCTCATTTTAATTTCTCTCATCTTTCTATTAACCTATGGTGCCCGCGAGGGTTTTCACCAATAGGACTCTCTAATTTATTCATTTTCCCTTGTGCAGCACGGAGTGTTGCCCATGATGCGAATCATACCTCTATATCACTCGACTTGGAACTCTCAAATATTGGTCGGAAGGTCTTTCTTTGAACCGTAATGTGGGCTTTTGGATGGGGTTAGAAAGAAAGGATAAAGGCTCAAAACAACTTGAGTGGGTTCACAATTACAAATTTTGGAATCAGATCTTTTACATAACCACAACTTCTACCCCAGTTTCTTTGCCTGGGGGATTTTGAAATTTTGTTTTGATGGGACCGAACCGTGAGGTTGCCTACGTATCCTTAAAAGGAATTAGGTCGAACGTAGTTCATGTCATAGTAATTGCTTTGTTGTTGTTATTCTTTTCTTTTTCTATCTTTTTTTCTTTTCTTTTTCTTTTTTTCTTCTTCTTTTTTTCACCCTTTTCCATTCTTTTCTTTCTCTTTTTCTTATTTATTTACCTTTTGTGTCCGTGTTTCTGAACTTTGCTACTGATTCCAAAAGAGGGGTATGAAAGAAAATAAATAAGGCTCAAAGGGGTAACAAAGGATAATGTGTTTAGATGGCAGAATAAAATGCCTTCGTCATTCCAATCTTCAAAACATGCCAAGTGCAAAAAACAATTAGACAAACCAAAGAAATCATACATAATATCTTTTGACTGCATCAAAATTGATAGCCATATCTACACATTTGCCTTCTAAATCTGTTAAATATAAAGCACCATTGGACAACACTCTTGTTACAATGAACGGACCCTGCCAATTTGGGGTGAACTTGTCTTTCGCTTCAGCCTGATGAGGAAGGATGTGTTTTAATACTTGCTGACCCACTTCAAATTTCCGGGGACGCACCTTTTTATTGTATGCTCTAGCCATTCTCTTTTGGTACAACTGGCCATGACACACTACTACCAATCTTTTCTCATTAATCAGACTTAATTACTCCAAACGGGTTTTGACCTACTCATCATCATCAATTTCAGCTTCAGCAACAATCCGAAAAGATAGAGTCTCAACTTCCTCATATATCACTGCTTCAGTACCATAAACCAACAAATAAGGAGTTGCACATATTGAAGTGCGAACAGTAGTGCGATAACCCAGCAAGGAAAAGGGTAACTTTTCATGCCATTGCCTGGAACCTTGCACCATTTTCCGAAGTATCTTCTTTATGTTCTTGTTGGTTGCCTCGACTGCTCCATTCACCTTGGGACGATATGGGGTGGAATTTCAATGCGTAATCTTAAACTGTTAACATACTTCTTTCATCAAATGACTGTTAAGATTGGCACCATTATCTGTGATGATCACCTTTGGGATTCCGAACCGACAAATGATATTTGAATGAACAAAATCGACCACTGCCTTCTTGATCACAGATTTGAACGTTTTAGCTTCTACCCACTCAGTGAAATAGTCAATGGCCACCAGAATGAACCTGTGTCCATTTGATACCGCGGGCTCAACTGGTCGAATGACATCCATGCCCCAAGAAACAAAGGGCCATGGTGCAGACATTGTATGCAACTCGAATGGTGGAGAATGAATCAAGTCTCCGTGTACCTGGCATTGATGACACTTGCGCACAAAGCTAATGCAATCTCGTTCCATGGTGAGCCAATAATACCCTACCCGAAGAATCTTCTTCGCCAGAACATACCCGCTCATATGCGGCCCACAAACTCCGGAATGTACCTCAGTCATGATAGTCGTGGCTTGCTTAGCATCGATTCACCTCAACAGCCCAAGATCTGGAGTTCTTTTGTACAAAATTCCCCCGCTTAAGAAAAATCCACTAGCCAAATGTCGAGTTGTTCTCTTTTGATCACCTGTGGCTTGTATCGGATATACCCCCATCCTGATGTACTCCCTGATATCATGGAACCACGGTTCACCATCAAGTTCTTACTCAACCACCTTGCAGTAGACATGCTGATCATGAACTCGAATATACAGAGGGTCGACATAAGCTTTGTCCGGATGGTGTAACATTGACGCCAAGGTAGTTAAAGCATTGGTCACCTCATTATTGATCCTTAGAATATGCCTGAATTCTATTGATCGAAATCGTTGACAAAGATTATGTAAATATTGTCGATACGGTATGAGCTTTAAATCCCGAGTCTCCCATTCTCCTTGAATCTGGTGCACCAAAAGATTTGAGTCTCCCAAGATCAAGACTTTTAGAACTCCCATATCCATAGCTAACCTCAATCCCAAAATGCATGCCTCGTACTCAGCCATGTTGTTGGTATAATAGAAATGAAGTTGGGCCATAACAGGGTAGTGATGCCCTATTTCAGAAATGAGCACGACCCCTATTCCGACACCTTTCATGTTAGCGGCTCCATCAAAGAAAAGTTTCCAACTTGGTTTTTCAACCTGCTCCACCTCGTCAATATGCATCACCTCTTCATCGGGAAAATAAGTCTCAATGGTTCATACTCTTCATCCACCGGGTTCTCGGCAAAATAATAGGCCAATGCTTGGGCTTTCATCGCGGTCCGAGTCACATAGATAATGTCAAATTCTGTGAGCAAAATTTGCCACTTTGCAAGTCTTCCTATGGGCATAGGCTTCTGAAAGATATACTTTAGAGGATCCAGGCGAGAAATGAGATAAGTGGTATAGGATGACAGGTAATGCTTTAACTTTTGAGCCACCCAAGGTAGGGCACAACATGTCCTTTCAAGGGGAGTATACTTAACCTCATATAACGTGAACTTCTTGTTGAGATAATAGATGGCTTGCTCCTTTTTTACGGTGATGTCATGTTTGACCCAGTACGCTACCGAACGAATTGTCCAGGACTGTCAAATAAAGTATTAAAGGCCTCCCGAGTTTCAGTAGGACCAACACAGGTGGGTTTGACAAGTACCCCTTGATCTTATCAAACGCCTCCTGGCATTCATCAGTCTTTTTGACCGCGGCATCCTTCTTCAGCAATTTAAAGATGGGCTTACAAGTTGTTGTGAGTTGAGCAATAAACCTACTGATGTAGTTCAAATGCCCGAGCAGACTAATCACCTTAGTCTTGTTCCTTGGAGGTGTCAATTCTTGGATAACTTTGATTTTCGACGGGTCTAATTCACTCCAACGACTAACTATGAATCCCAATAGTTTTCCAGATGGAACACCAAATGCACACTTGGCGGGGTTAAGCTTAAGATTGTACCTGCGGAGCCTTTGGAAAAACTTCCTCAAATCTGTGACATGGTCGGCCTATTGCTTTGACTTTACGATCACATCCTCCACATAAACCTAAATCTCATTGTGTATCATGTCATGGAACACAGTAGTCATCACCCTCATGTAAGTTGCCCCAGCATTTTTCAAACCAAATGGCATTACCTAGTAGCAATAAGTTCCCCATGGTATGATGAATGCTGTCTTTTCTGCATCCTCCTCGCCCATCAAGATCTGGTGGTATCCCGCATAGCAATCCACAAAAGACCTGATCTCATGCTTGGCACAGTTGTCAATCAAAATGTGAATATTTGGTAGTGGAAAATTATCCTTTGGACTTGCTTTGTTGAGATCGCGGTAATCAACACACACCCTGGTCTTTCTATCCTTCTTTGGAACTAGCACAACATTAGCTAACCAAGTGGGGTATCGCGTGACTCGAATGACCTTTGCATTTAACTGCTTTGTGATTTCCTTCTTGATCTTCACACTCATATCAGTTTTGAACTTTCTCAACTTCTGCTTGACGGGAGGGAATGTCGGGTCAGTGGGCAATTTGTGAACCACCAAGTCAGTACTTAGACCCGGCATGTCGTCGTATGACCATGCAAAAATGTCTTTATATTCGAACAATGCTTTATTATTTCCTCCCTAATTTGTGGTTCCAAGTGTACACTTATCTTGGTTTCCCTGATGTTATCTGAATCCCCTAAATTGATTGCTTCAGTTTCATTCAAATTAGGCTTGGGTTTCTCTTCAAAGTGACTTAATTCTTTACTAATTTCATATCTCAGACACTATAATAGGGGCGAGGGTAGTCTTGCCGTTGGTAATCAAAACATTGATGACTCCAACTACCCGTAGATCAATGTTCCCATCCTTCGGGGGAAACACCACGAGACCTAAGAAAGCTACCCTGAAAGCGAAGTGCCTATGCTCATCCCATTTTGCTTGGTTCCCTTTGCTACAAATCCCACTTTTCGGGTTGTCAAATCCTATGACATGCTTGTATCTTTGGTATATAAAGCGTAGAGTGGAAAAACCAACCGCCAAATCTGCATACTGGACCCCCCTGCTTATTTTTAGCAAATCCAGGAACTTGTGAGGGGTAACGGCCCTTGGAGAGACCATGTACTTATGCCTTAGACCTTTAGTACTTCCCACATAACCCGTTATCTCTTCTAAGGTGGGTGTGAGTTCAAAATATAAGAAATGTAGGACGTTGTGAGGTGGGTCCCAAAATGTTACAAGTGACCTTATTATGTCTCCTCTAGGACTGATCTTCAGCAATCCGGTGAGCCCTCCCAAATAAAGGTTGACCACATCTCGTCCTCTTTACCCAAATCTTCCCACCACATGAGTAGATCCAACGAAATCTTGGACATGACCTTCATTCGTAAATTTTGACTCGTGCTCGTTCCGCACATTTAGATTAAGGCAATTGTTTTAAAGACAAAGTGAATCTTATTTGAAAACTGACAAAAGGCTTATTTTTTGCAAAAATAAAATAAATCAGGGCTACTTTTGCGAATACGACCTTTCATTACTTCGGAATGGAAGTTCATAAGGCTGTGTTCGCTAATGGCCAAAATTAACAAAGAAACCGTCAGTGGCTATTTTTGTAAAGGAGCCTTCCAGCGTCCCGCTGGGACATTCGGCTATTTAGACAAAACGACATCACCCACTTATTTATGACAAGAATGACGACACTTCATATATTTTTTCCAAAACTTTCAAAAAATGGGTCTAGACTCGATGAGGGTTGCCTATGTATCACACGTCCGGTGAGAATCAAACCCGCGTCATTCGGCCAATTTTGACACGAAAAAGAAAAAACATAAACCATTTTGGACTAACTCTTTTCTTTCCCAAGAAACCCCTTTTTTCAAGAAATCTTTTTTTTCTCTTTTTTTCAAAAAAAAAAAAAATTCGGCAGAGTTTCGGGATATAGGGCACCATTTTTGGAAACGAGTGAAATCTTATCTCATACCTCAAACTTGGTTTTTCTTTTGCTTTTCCTCACTTAATCTAGAAACCGGTCAATATGCAATCCGAAACAAATTAAATGCACAGGTAGCACATAAAATGCATCAGGCTGGTCTTTTTATTTATGGGTACGCCTGTCCTAAACGGACCCAACCCCTGTGTTGACTCCCAAAGTCAAATGCACATGATGCAAACAAACATTCCTTCTAGGGATCCAACATGAGGCTGAGTTATTCTAGGTTTAAAACCTGGGTGTATTGTTCTATACCTAGCTTACCCGAGCAGACAACTCGAGCCGGGAGGGGGGGCAGCGTGCCGGTAACCAAAAGATCATCCGACTTTGCAACATGTTCGAACCTCGTTCTAAATTGGGATATGACACTAATAGAAAGAAGTCACGCCAGCGTGCACTTCTCAGAACATTAGAAGAGAGGGGTTTCGTAGCACTTTATATACAGTTCAGATAATATCAAAGCGGTAAAAGCAACATTTAGCACATTAGACCCAAACATATAAATAAAATCAGATAATAAATAAAGCCAACTATAATAGATATTCTAAGATCTAATTCTGAACCCTAAACCAGAGATTCTGGGTTGTTCTCCCTAGCAGAGTCACCAGAGCTGTCACACCTCCTTTTTCCTACCACCGGAAGCGGTATAGGGAGTTTTCCAATTTAAGTGATAATCTAAATGAGATTATTTTATTTAAAATTCAGAGTCACCACTTGGGATAATTTATGGTGTCCCAAGTCACTGGTTTAAATCTCGAATCTAGGAAAGATTGACACTGTTTTACAGTCCGCGAAACATAAAAATCAAGGTAATAAATTATGTTAACCGGGGAGAAGGTGTTAGGCATTCTCGGGTTCTGTGGTTTTAGCACGGTCGCTCAACTGTTAATATTGGCCTATTTATTTGATTTTAAAACATCTTTGAAACCTATGTGCATTTTTAATCCTTTTAAACCGCTTTTAATAATCCAATTGTTATGCAACTAATTATTTGATTTACACGTTGTGAATCATGTCACAGGAACCGTACCCACGATCTACAAAATGTTTATTTTATTAACAAAATTAAATTTTGGCTGGGTCACATAAATGTACCCCCGAATTTAGAAATTAAGTATCACAACTACGCCACACGAACCGTACTTATAATTGTAATGTTTTATTTACGTGCCTAAAGCAAACTACGAATGTTCCAAATATTTTCTACACTTGTTTCGTGCATGTATCTACAATTACGATAATAGATTATAAGCGTGTCTAAAAACATACTAGCAATGGGAATTATATTGACATTGATAAGGAAGGTAATGACATGGACATCATGACAAGTGAAAAGCGCTAAAAGTTTTAAGATTCAGATTTGATCACATCAATTTCGAAAGCAAGGGGTAACTAAGAATCAAAATGAGGTGAAGTGGAGTAAGTAGAACATTGAAATCAGTGCCATAGCCCTAACTGAAGTTAAAATTTCCAAACAAACTACATGTTCTTAACAAAAAAGAGATAAAATTGTATCTTAAAATTTATAATACTAAAACCTTAACCCCAAATGCATCACTGTTGGCATCCATTATCATATAAATGACCAGGCTGGTGTTCCAAGTTTCTAAATCAGACTAGAAACTAAGCTTTGGTTCAACCATAAATTTAACAATAAAACAGAACTACTGACCTCCGAAATCAAAAAAATGATCACCTACAACATGCTGACATTTTAAAAGAAGACCCTAACCAAGGGATCAAAGGAATATGAACAAATCAACATGGTTCAAACAAGTTCAGAATACATTCCACAACCCGTAAATATGAGTTCCAACAGTGATAAAAGAAAATTTCCTATATACATCCCATGCTTGAAACAAATTAAAAAAGACAAACATAATTGTTCCATCTACTAGTGCTTAGCAATCAACTGGAGTTCATGTCAGAAAACATGGATCAAAACCTTGAAGTCAAGAACATGAATACAAATAAACCAAACCAATTAAAATAAACTATAACACTTTGTGAAATATCCAAACATAAATCCAATGTGTCCAACCCATAACACTATCGGCATCTAAATACATCAAACAAACACACCCATTTACAACATTTAAACAAGGTGAATATCTACACCACTATAGAATTGGAAACAGATTTAATTAGAGGTGAGCTCAAGTAATCTTCATTCAATGGAACACAATATTTGCATCACTCCAATCAGAAGTAATACCTGCTTACATCAAAAACAACAGAGAAAATAAGCCTGAAGTTAGGATGAAACAGCAGCAATAGATCAACAGCAAGGGAAATAACAATGACAACCACACAACAGCTTCAACTTTAGAAAACCAGCAAACCCAGGAATGAGTATTTCCTAAACTTTTTTTCCAAAAAAAAAAAAGAAAGAAATCCAGCTCCAAACTATAGTAGTTTTCTTCAGAAAAAGATTTTTAGCCGTGTTTTTCTATTTTTAAGTGTTCCAATCTCTGCCCTAGAATTTAGGAAAATGAGATTCTTATAGAAGGGGCTTAGGGCAACAAAACTTGATTTTTTATTCACCTTTAGGCCCTCCCTTTCTTTTATTTTACCCCCAAAGTCCCTTAAAATGAATATCTGAACCCCTACCTTTTCTTAGCATGCAAGTCTCTCTCTTATCCTCTAGAAACTTCTTTATTAACAGAAAATATTCTCTAGACCTAAATTATCCAAAGTATCCCCTGACAGCCATGTATTTACTCCCCAAAATAAATCACTCATGAGTCAAATTGACCCAAGACTCAAACCCATATGAATGGGCCTCTTTAAATGGGTCAGAGATGACCACACAACCAATGTAGAAGCCCAATCAACAAAAATGAGCATCAAACTCAAATTACGACCTAGGCTAAACAAGACATTCTAATTGAAAGAAAAGGAAGAAGAAGAAAAGATAAGGGCCAAAGATAGAAAATAAGTAATTTGATCCATAAATGAAATAGCCAAACCAAAATACTTTAACAATTTTAAACATTAATTCGAAACCATTGACTAAACTAGATAAAACTGACCAAAATGGGAAAAAAATCAAACAAAACAGAGAATAAGAAAACAATATTAACCCTAATGCAATTATCCAAAACAAACTATTTAAAAAAAAAGAATTAAGTCAACCAACAAATAAATGGACCAACTGATACGGGAAGAATAGAAATGGACATGCAAGAAAAAGGGAGAGATATATAATGTATTTTGCCGGAAACATTTGACTGACTTGACGAATGGTATCGTTTGACGATGTTTTGCTGGTATTTGGTCTTGCATGGAATTCGATGGGCTTTGAAACAAATCGAAATTGATGCTAATCGATTATTCTGAGGAAGAACAATCGATTGACATGAGTTCCAATTCATTATCAACTGAAATCCATTTTTACTTCGAAAGGCAGAGAATCAGGGTTCTTCAATTTCTGGATTAGATTCGAAATTGGGGCAAATGGATGGGGATGTTAGGGACAACAGTGACGAATTAGGGACTAGGGGTAGGTGGTGGTTGTGTGGTATGAACTTGGGGTCGATTGGAGTCATGCCGCCGGCCAGTGGGATTTGGGGGCGGCTGAGCCTGGTTAAGGTTTGGGTGGGATTTAACTGATGGAGATCAAAATGGGGGGGGGGGGTAGCTTTAGGATAGTTTTATATAAAATGGGCACCCATTTCACAGTCATTGGATCACACAAGATCAACGGGTGTGAAGGAAAGAGGCAGAAACGGTGTCGTTTGGTGATGGGGGGGACCTGGACCGGGTGGGCTGACTTTGGGCCTGGATTTGGTGCGGGTTTGGGGTAAGATTTGGGTATGGACTGGCCCAATTTGAATTAAAACAGCCCTTTTGCAACTAACCCTTTATTTCCTATTCTTTTTGTTTTTCTTCATCTTTTCTCTCTCTTTTTTTAATTAAAACCCTAAATTAAAATCCTAAATTAATCTGGATTATAAAACTAATCAATTTCATAAAAATTATAAAAATTCCTTGATCCTAAATCAAAAGAGAAAAACTACTATTCTAAAATTAAAGCTAAAATGCAATAATGGCCCATTTTCTGTGATTTTTATTTTTTAATAAAACAAATAATTAACTAATTAACCTTAAGAATGTAAAAATAAAACCTAAATGCAATGCATGATATTTTTTGGATTTTTTTCATGATTTTTAATGGAAATTAAACGTGCACAGAAATGCAAACAATTAACAAAAATCCTACAAAAAATCTATAAAATTGCAAATAATTGGGAAAACTCTATTTCTTTAATTTGTAGGAGTATTTCATATAGGGAAAAAATCACGTGCTCACAGTTGGTACTGTTACATGTATGCTCGGCGAGGAAGAGATAATTGCACGAAGGGTGTTATCGTGCCAATTGATTTGACTTACATTCATATATTTGATGAGGAAGAGATAAATGCACGAAGGGTGTTGTCGTGCCATACGATTTGATATTTTGAGTTTATTTCTCACACTATGAAAGTTATAAATTTACTACCGTGATTTCTTTTGGTGATTCTTTTACTGCTTTGCATATTTTTTCTTATACTCTTCTGTGTTATATTTTAGTACTGTAATAAAATGAAAGGAAGGAGAGTCAAGGTCTAGAGGCATCATAGCAACTACCTCAAGGTCTCTGAATAGGTACTAATACCAGATCTAGCAATTACCTGATCTAGATGTACTTGGATCTGCACACAAAGTGTAGAGTATAGTATGAGTACAATCGATCCAATGTACTCAATAAGTAACAGGACTAATCTTGGGCTGAAAGCAGTGACAAGCTCAGAAAGATACAATCTGAATCAAATAATGGCAACACAGATATAACAAGATAATGACAGCAATAACTCAGAGAACTTCCATATTTAGCTCGTACACAGTACGAAAATTTAGGCATGCTTTCAAGTTCAACAACTTAAGTTTAACACTGATAAAATATGTCAAGTACAGCTAGCATGAGGAATGTTACATCTCTATGCCTATATGGCAAGTATGCATGTCAAATGCAATGCATCACAGTGATAATCTTAGTTACTCTCACTCTCAAAGTTCTCAATCTGTCTGTCTCAACTCCCATTCATCACGCACAATCACTCACCACTGTATGATACCTGCGCTCACTACTGGTATATCAGACTCTGGAGGGGCGGATCCTGCCCAATCGCTAATATAAAGCTAATATGACCTGCTGCGGCTGTCACACCTCCTTTTTGCGCGCCCGGCCCCGAAGGGTTAAATGCGCGAGGGGAGTTTTTCCAATTTAAGTGACAATATTCGAAATGAGATTATTTATTTAATTCAGAGTCGCCACTTGGGAAAGGTTTGGTTTTTGGTGTCCCAAGTCACCGGTTTATCTTGAATCCCGAATCGAGGAAATTTTCGACTTTTCCAAATGAAGTCTGCGAACCAGAAATTCTAAGTAAGGAATTCTGTTGACCCGAGGGAAGGTGTTAGGCACCCTCGAATCCCGTGGTTCTAGCACGGTCGCTTAAATTGTTATAATGGCTAAATATCTGATTTAAATACATGTTGTGACTTATGTGCTTTTATTAAGTTTAAACCGCTTTTATTATTATCATTTATTTTTATAGAATTGCAACGTCGTGAAAATGCATCTCGAACCACGTCACAATCAATGCACTCGTGGTCGTCGACACATTTTAACTCCGTTGAGATTTGGATTTGGGTCACATCAATGTGCACCCGTGTTTAAGAAGGTTAAATTATTAAAGGTACGCCTAAAGCAACTAGCGTATTGTTATTTTAGGAAGAGGCCGTGAAGGTTCATTAAACGGCCAAATCCAAAGTCTAGTCAATGGTTATGTATTTTATTGAGGGCCCCGGCGGTTTGTGATTTATTTGGCGAGGCTCGTCTCATTTTTATTTTAAAGGATAAACCTATAGTGACTATATTTTCTATTAAGTTCGTCTCTAAAATAAAAGAAAATCTCTTAATTATTTACATGCTGAAAACGTAACTTATTTAGTTATTAGTTTACGGCTATTGCGATTGGAAAATTGCGATCGAGTTTGTACAAAGAAAAACTGCTTTCATTTTTATATTCTATTATTTACTAATACTAGAGCATGAGATAGATACACAATAATATCAAAAACAGATTAATTCAACTAACATTATTAGATGAAGAAGTTATACATATGCAATCCATTACTTATTAATAAATCGACTACATTTTTATATAAAGAAAGGAAAATTATATTCAAACAACAAATCTAAACAGTTCGGATTCAACAGGAACAAAGCCTGATTAATATTTTATTTTTTGCTTCAAGCCGAGATTGTACAAATGTGTACCTGAAAACAGCAGTACAAGAACAAAAGAAGTAGGAGTCAGCGACAGTAATAACGCGGCAACAGCAGGTTCAGCAACACCGCAAAACCAGTAAAAACCAGTAGAATAACCCAGTAACAGATTGAAAACTCAGCAGTGCAAAAGTACAATCGCAGTCAAAGCAGAAGAGAGAAAAGATACGAGATGCAGTAGTTTCTGACTTTTGAATGACACTCGAAGAAGAGCAAACAGAATTGTTCGAGTGAAAGTTCAAATTGTCTTTCTCTTTTACTATCACAAACTCTCTCCCAGTATAAAAGTATGTCAACTCTCAAGTGTAAAAAGAATCTGTCAACTCTCTCTAAAAATCCTCTCAATAATATTCAACTCTTTTTCTCTCCCCCCAAAAAATATCTCTTCAAAATTCTCAAGTCTCCCCCAATGTCAAGAAATGACTCTATATTTATAGCAAGACTTTGCCTTGAATTCCTAAACCCAAATTATTCCCCCAATGGCATGTTGTGTCCCACTATTAAATGTCTTCTTTAAATAAATATCACATTCCCAACCCATCACCATATGTCCCCCATGCCTACATTAAATAAATGCCACATTACCAACCCATTACAATATGTCCCTCATGCCTACATTAAACAAGTACAAGATTCCTCCCCATTATGTTTTGTCTTATCCCCCATTATATTAAACAAGTACATCAAAAACCCCACCCCATTATATTTGTCCCCCATGCTTAACATAAAGAATCAAAATAATGTTCAATTACCAAACTACCCCTCCGACCTCATTGCAATTACAAATCTACACCCGAATGCAATGCAATTTGCCAAATTACCCCCATCAGCTCTAAACACTCAATTAATCATAACTTGACCAAAATATGATCAAGATGACCAATTTCTCAACAATCTTCAACAACAATTATATGAACACGATGAACAACACAAACTCCAAATTAATGGAAATAAATCAACCATATCGGGAACCAATCCTGGTTAATTTAGACCATTAATGGATGAACAAAGAGACAATGATACAAACAACAATATGCATGATTCAAATTAAATCAAGAAAATCACAAACAAACATGAATTCACATTGAATCACTGGATTTAAACATGAACTTCAAACAAAGATGAACATGAATTAAATCTGTTTTTAAGCGACAAACATGACGGATTCTAACGATTCAAACAACATTAACATTTTCTGGAAAATTTATAACAACATGAAACAAATTGAAGAAATAATTAATTAAATTTCAATTTGAATCTAACAAGCATTAAACTAACAAATATTCATGTAAAACAACAATACGAACATGAAATAAACATGAAAAACAATTAATTAATCTTTCATTTGGAATCTGAAAAATTAATTTAACAAACAACACATGAACATGAACTAAAAATTAATTCAAACGATAAACAAAACAAATATTTGCCGATTTTAGATCCGAAAATATCAAAACAAAATACGGACAAAAATAAAACTCAAAAATCTACTAACCGGAGATGAGCAACGATGAATTCGATCGTATGGACTGTTTCGATGAACCTCAAACATGGGAATAAATTTGTCCGGACTCAACGGCGAACTCAACGACGAACTCACCTTTCTTATAAACTTGAACGAACTCAAAACTACGCTCGACGACCTCGACTAAAACTCGACCGAACGAAAAGGTGGCAGCAGCTCGTCTGAAGATACAGCAGCTGGAAGTGCTTGGTTTGTTCACGCGAAGAAGATGAGGGCAGCAACAATAGCGTGAAGACAGCTTGGCCATGGTGATGCCCAAGCTCGAAGAGAACGAAACAGCAACGGAGGTCATTTGGCCATGGAAACGAACGGTCGACGAAGTCTGTTTGGAGGTGAAGAAGCAGCAGCTGGGGGACTGGACGTCGAGCAACAGCAGTCATGGTGAGCAGCTTTCGTCGTTCATGGTGAAGCAGCTTGGAGAAGATGAAGCTCGACCAAACGACGACGAACTCGACGGAGCGGAGCAGCAGCTCGGAGTAGATGAAGCTCGGAGAAGATGAAGCAACAGCTGGTTGACGAGGAGGAGGAAGGTGGTCGACGCAGCACACAGAAAACTCGAGCTTGAAGCAGCGTCAATAGCGGGAAGGCAGCTCGGGTGGTGGTGTTTGGACGTGAGGGAGTCCGGACTGCGTCCATGGTGGTGGTGTTCGCGGTGGGAAGGTGATGGGTGGTGGACGCAGAAGAAGGGAGCTGGTTTGGGCAGCCATGGATGGGGTGTTCTTGGAGTTTGGAGAAGAAGAAGCCAAAAATGGGGGCGGATGGTTTAGGTTCCTTTTTTAGGGTTTTTGTTCTTTCTTTTTTTTTTCTTTTTTTTTGTGTCTTTGAAATGCAAGATAGGGGTATTGGGTTATAGATTGGGTTAATGGGGCGGACCGGGTCGACCCATGTTGAGATGGACTGGGTCATGGAGAAGGTTGGACAAATGTTTGGGCCTGGGGTTGAATTTTGAAGAAGTGGCCCAATCCGATTTTTCTTTGTATTTTTGTTCTCTTTTCTTCTTTTATTTTCTAAAACTAAATTATAAAAATACTTAAATTATTATTAAGAACTAAATTAAATTATAAAAGCACAAATTAACTCCCAATAACAATTAACGCACAATTAAGTAATAATTAAGCATAAAATTGTTCATTTGAACATTAAATGCTAAAAATGCAAAAGATGCCTTTTTTGTAATTTTTAATTTTTGTAAAACTAATTTAATTACTAACAATTGTAGAATGAAATCCTACATGCAAAATGCGACATATTTTTATATTTTTTATTAATTTAACAAATAAGCAAACAACAGACAAATACAAATAATTATCCAAAAATATCACAAAATACTCAAAATTGCACACCAAGGAAAATTATTTTATTTTGCATTTTCTGGGAGTATTTCTCATATAGGGCAAAAATCACGTGCTTACAGCGGCATGCAGCCCTATCCCATAATAATAGATAAGCCAATAAGGCCTACTGCTGCGTGCAACCCGATTCATAATAATAATAAATATAGAGCAAATATGGCCTGCTGCGGCGTGCAGCCCGATCAACAATATCACTCAAAACACAGCTCTTAGGCCCCCAACTCAATCATCAATCTCTCTAGTCTCACATATCTCATACCACTCAGCCCAAACAATGATAACATGGTGTAATAGTGAATGATAACAAAGACTAAGATATTATATGCAAATAAATGAATATGATTGAGTACATAATTCCAACTTAAGCAAATAACTCAACAACATAAATGAACTTAGTTGGTCCCAACTGAATAAGCACACAGCCTAAACACGATCTCTAACATGAATCACAACTCAATTACTCTAACACACAAGAATTACACAGATAGAAACAAGACTAGATAACTACAAAGTACCACAGAATCAACCGAGTCATAATTACCACGGTGCATGTCCACATGCCCATCACGTAGTATGTGCATCACCCTAACACCAACAAGTAGTTCGGAGTTTCATACTTTCAGAACCAAGTTTAGAAGTGTTACTTACCTCAAACTGTACAAAACTCTACTCCAACAAGTTCTTACCTCGAATCGACCTCCGAACACCTCGAATCTAGCCACAAACAACTTAATATAATTAATACAAGCTATAAGAATTGATTTCATATGATAAAGCTAAGTTCTTTAAATAAATTCAAAAAGTCAATCCCGGGCCCATGTCTCGGAACTAGATATTCAATAACGAGTCCAACCGTACCAAAATTATCCAATTCAGAGCACAAATCGACCCTCAAATCCCCAAGTCTTACTTTCCAATCCCTAGTTTGAAATCTCCAAAATTTTACCTTAAAAATACATAATCTAGGTGTAGAAATCAATGGGTATTTAATATTAATGAATAAAAATGATCAAAAGTTGCTTACCTCTTGAAATCTAGTGAAACCCCTCTCAAAAATCGCCACTATACGACCTTATAGAGTCCAAAAATGAAGAAAAGACTCCAACCCTCGATTATAACCTTTTGTCCAGCAAAACCCTTATGCAGTCAAGATCACTGCTTCTACTGTCAACAACCCGCATCTGCAGAATTCACTTAAAAGCTAACCCACAACATCCCTGGTCCCAAGCCCGCACCTATGGATGCGCTTCTGCGCACAACTATTCGCTTTTGCGGACCTACCACTCCAGCTCTTCCTCCACTTATACGAAAACAATTACGCACATGCGGGCTCATATATGCAAAAGGAATCATGCACCTACAGCCATTGTCAAGCTCACCTAGAAATATTTCTAATACCCCTTGGTCGCTTCTACGGCTCCGCACCTACGACCAATTTCTCATAGGTGCGGCTGCACCAGAACTAAACATAGAAGAAACTTCATAAATCAAATTCTTATTATGATTTCAATCAGAACACACCCCGAAGCCCTAGGGAACCCATCCAAACATACTAACCCATCCTAAAATACCATACAAACTTAGTTGAGGCTTCAAATCATATCAAACAACATCAAAACATGAATCACACCCTAATACAAGCCTATTGAAACTAATGGATTTTTCAACTTCTATAATTGATATCAAACCTGTCAAACCAACTCTAATTGACCTCGAATATTTCACACAAGTAGTAAGTGATACCATAGACCTAATCCAACCCCCGAAACAAAAATTCGAGCCCGGTATCAACAAAGTCAAGTCGTGGTCAAATTTCTTAACTTTTTAACTTTTGCCAATTCAAGCATAAATAATCTACGGACCTTCAAATCAATATCTGGATATACTCCTTAGTACAAAATTACCATACGGAGCTATCAAGACCATCAAAACTCTATTCCGGAGTCGTTTACATATAAGTCCACATCCGATCAACTCTTTCAACTTGGGCTTCCCAACTCATTTCGAAACATCTCCAGAACCGAATCAACCATCCCGACAAGTCACATAATAACAAACAAACTCAGCATAAACAATAAATGGGGGAACATGTCCGCAATACTCAAAACAACCGACCGGATCGTTATGGTATCTTGAAGAATACCATCATTCTTCTCCTTTTACATTACAAGCTCATACTTGATAGAGTCTCTCTCAGCCTCTACTTCAGCCAATTATTTCTTCAGCCTTTCAATCTCAACATCCTTAGCCATTTTCTTCCATTATTTGTAGCCTTCTTTCTCCTTTTAGCAAACCTAGTTCTTTTAGACATAATTGAGCCCTCAGCCTCTATTTCACAAGAATTCTTTTTAGAAGTCATTCTCTTTTTTGTACTAAGTGAGGGTACTTCCACATCCTCATAATCATCTTCAAGAACCAGGTTCATCTCCTCAATCTGGACTACTCCACATAGTTTACTAGCCTTTTTTCTTTCCTTTCCAAGTGACTTTCTTGCACTCTCAGCTAAGGCCCTTTTTACATTGGCCTCACTCTGCTTCTTCTGGCACCTTGCAGTTCTTCCTCTTGTGGCAGGAGTTTCTACAGAGATGAAAAGAGCACTCTTTCTTTAAGTGCCACCCATGCGGCCATGCCCTTTCCTGTAGTCATTTCAACTTTGCTCTTCTTCTTTTTATTGTAACTATATAACACCTTTTATAGCTGATGAGGACTCTTGTCTATTTTTGCAAAGTGAAATAACTAGTACATGAAACTATTTTCTTAACCTAATCAGCCCATCTGTTGCACTTCTATCACCAAAACTATCACCTATATCTTGTGACTCTATCCCCATACTTTCATTCATAGTCTCCTTATTATCACTAATATCCTCACTCTAGACCACCATTACACTTGTCTCCTCATGAAATCCATAACCAATGGATGAATCATATCCAGCCACTTGTTCTTCCACCCTTCCCCTCGCATCAGGCTCAACACCTTCGCTCTCTTTTTATTTTTATTTTTCATTTTTACCACAAATATCTTCAGTAACAACATTTACCTTTTCAATACCAGCTATAGACCCAACCAAAATAAACCGATTCTTAAGATTTTCTACATTTCAGAACAAAACTCAGAGGTGGAAAACTTAGAGGTTACCTATTCAGTTTTAGAAGAAACCGATTCTTACCCTCAGTCGCATACCGTGAAGAATCATCAGAATTTTGTGGTTCTTCTGCTTGACTAGCTTATAGCTTCTCATTTAATTTCTTGGCTTGTTCTTTGCTTGCTACTGTTTTATGTGCAATTATTTTGATATGCTTTTCTTGGGGTTTGGGTGGTTGAAAGCGTGGGTGAAGGTTGTTTGGGTGGTGAGGAAGGATTTTCAGAGTTTTTGGGATTCTCATAGATGTTTGACATTTGATCAGTTCAGACACTTAAGAGAAATGGTGAGAGTTTGAGGTTTTGATCTTTCGAAAAACATTGAGATAAGAAGGTAAGGTCAGATCAATTTTATAAGGGAAAAGGTTGAGTGTGTAACAACAACTTTTTGGAGGTTAGAAATCTTTTCATCTTGGGAGTTTCAGTTTGAAGAGACATCAAACTCTTCCCCAAAAATCTCAGCAATTATGGCGCGTATGTTTAGGGGTGAAACTGGTTCCTTTGTAACTGATTGGTTAAAAAGGAGTTTGGGATAAAGTGGGGCTCTTTTTAGATCATGATTTATATGCAGGTATTTCAAATTATGCGGAGTGTAGAATACATACCTTATAATCTCGATGAACCAGGTTCTTCATTAAAAGTTCTCTTGTGTAAGACTGATTTTTTCTAGAAAATAAGAGTAATATCATTAGACATCAGTGAGACATTTTAACACATGGCACAAGAGTATACTAATAAATGTATGAGACTGAGCAATAACTAATATAATTATTTATAAAATTCACAAATTATCTAACCAATCATTGAGTTAGGATTAGTTTATTTTAGGTGATCTTAATCATCCCTAATTCTTACCTTCTCCTTTTGAAGTAATCTCGACTCAAAGCTTGTGAATATGTCAGCTATTTGCTTATCAGTAGCACAAAATTCTACAGTGATCAAACCCTTCTAAAAATTATCCCTAAAAATGATGCCTAATATCTATATGCTTAGTTCTTTTGTGATGAACCAGGTTCTTGGTCATACTAATTACACTAGTATTGTCACAAAAGATAGAGATACAACCTACATCAATTTCAAAGTCCATTAATTGTTGTTTAATCCATAACAATTAAGCACAACATGAGGCAATGACTACATACTCAGCTTCAACAGTAGATAAAGCAACAAAATTTTGTCTTTTTGTGGTCCAAGATATAAGACATGTTCCAAAAAAAATGTGATACCTGAAGACTGAAGTACTTTTTCTATCTACAAGGAAACCTGCATAATCAACATATCCCACTAAATCAAAATTATTATCTTTTGGATACATTAAGCAAAGATCAGTTATGCCTTTAAAGTATTCAAAATCCTCTTGACCACCTTCAAGTGAGGCTCGTTTGAATTTTCCTGAAACCTAACACGAAGTCCTACATTGAAAACAATATCAAGTCTACTAGTAGTGAGGTATAACAAAGAGCCAATAATTTCCCTATTTATTATTTGATCAATAAATGAGTCGGGTTCATCCAAATCCAATTTTGTGTATGTTGCAATAGGAGTGTCAATTTCTTTGGGTGTTCCTTCCTGGTTTTGTTGCTAAGGAATAGGTTCATGGACAGGTTCCATTGAGGTTTGAGGGTCAGTTCCCCATGTCAGGTTGCCCTGGGTGGAAGGACCTGTTCCTTCTTGTGACATAAATGATGTAGCTTCAGGCTGGACTGTGGTGTCATCATTTGAATTTCTTGTCAGTCCAATCTTGTTCCTGCCTCTCGGAAAAAAAAGCTAGTTTCATTAAAGAAAACATGCACACTTTCTTTTACATGCATAGTTCCTTTATTGAATATCTTATAGGCCTTACTGTGTGAAGAATATACCAAGAATACTCCTTCATTACTTCTGAGATCAAACTTTCCTAGGGAGTCCTTTCCATTATTATGCCTAAACCACTTGCATCCAAATGCCGCGAGATGGGATATATTTGGCTTTCTCCCTTTAAATAACTCATAGAAAATTTTCTCAACAAGTGGTCTAATCATGCACCTATTTATGATGTAGCATGAGTATTCACAGCTTCTGCCTTAGAAGCTATGAAGCAATTTACTAGCAAGTAACATAATCCTATCCATTTCCTCCAAAGTCCTATTATTTATCATAACTATTATATTTTATTGTGGAGTTCTAGGAGCAAAAATAAATTATGATCTATGCCATGTTCATAACAAAATTCAGAAAATTTAGCATTTTCAAACTCAGTAATATGATCAACCTAATTGATGTAAGTTGTTTACCTAGATGTTTCTGTGTTTTTCTAACAAATTAAGTAAACATATCAAATTATTCATCTTTAAATGTTAAAAATAGTGTCCACATGAACCTAGAGTAATCATCAACAAGCACCATAACATATCTCTTACCACCTCTGCTCATTGTCCTCATTGGCCTACACAAATCCATATGGACCAGTTCTATTGTCTTTGTATTACTCACCATTTTCTTACTTTTGAATGAGGATCTTACCTGCTCCCCCTTGCACAAGCCTCATAAACTTTATCTTCCTTGAACTTAATGTTAGGAAACCCTATCACCAAGTCCTTGGAGATAAGGTTGTTGAGTTGACTCAAAATTTCATGTCCAAGTCTCTTATGCCACAGAAGGGGATCACTTTCAAACACACTTAGGCAATTGAGTTCATTATCTGAAAGTGGGGACAAATCCACCACATATATATTGTTCACTCTTTTTTCCTGCAAAACTATTTTGTTAGTGGTAAGATTTATCACAAAGTATTTTGTAGATGTGAAAGCTACCATGTTTCCTTTATCACATAGTTGTGATACACTTATCAAGCTATATTTCAGTCCATTTATAAAGTAGACATTCTCAATAGAGTGAGAGTAAGGGTATTTATTTGACCGGGCTGGACGTGAGAAAAAATTGCTTGTCCGGTTAGTAGGGCGGACTAGTTAGTGGACTGGGGTTCCGGGATGGGTATTCCAAGTTTTGTTGGGCTCGTCCGGGTTCGGGCTTATCGGGTCTAGACTGGGCTGGGTTGATATTTTTTTAATACTTTTTTAGTGTATTATGTTTCCTTATTCGATGTAATTGATACTTTAGTCTTTCCAAACTTTTAAATAATAAAATAATTATTTTAAGGCATAAAATTAAACTTTTAATCTTTAGAGTTTAAAGTTTTAAATTTGAAATTTTAATTTTATATTTTGAAAGTTAAAATTAAGTGGCTACATCAAATTATTTAGTAAAACTAATATATAAGGATCAAACTTCAATGGATTTCATTTTATATTTTCATTACATAATAATACTTCGAATTAACTTGTCTAATAAAGTAACACATTAAGCTTAAATAAGTCTAACAAATTCAAAATAACACAAATTATCTCAAATTAACTTAAATTCAAATTTCCGGAGGACGCTCAAGACAACCCTTGATATGCCTCCTTAAACCAGTTGTTACGACCCAAAACCTAACCCGTCGTGATGGCAACAATCGTGGTACTAGGCAAGCCGACATTTCCAAAGCACTTTCAACATTTAACAGAAATGATTTAAGACATTTAAAATAACCGAAGTCTTTCATAAAAAAACGGGGTAAACCCAAAGCATAAGTGTTGAAAATAGCCCGATATCGGGGTGTCACTAAGTCATGAACATCTAAACAACCAGTCCAGAAACAATGTCTACAAGAGATCAACGTCCACCGTGTCGGGAAACACCTAGATCTACATATGAAGTGCAGGGTGTAGCGCGAGTACAACCAACTCAGTAAGTAACAATAATAAATAAGGAACTGAAGATAGTGACAAGCTACACAGTTATAATTCATTTTCAGTAATTTCAGCAAGAAGTAGAAATGCTTTCAAATCTGGTAGTTTAAGTCAAATAAGTTTTATATAGTTTCAAGTTCAAGTAAACCGGATATAAAATCTTCCAAAAATTTCACAACAATGATGGATAGCAACTAAGTGCACAACAAATGAAAGGAAGTACAGCCTCTCAGGACACCAGTAACTCAACTCATCTCAACAGCTCAATCACTCGGCTCTCAGCCCTCAGTACTCACACTCAATAGGTACCTGTGCTCACTGGGGTGTACAGACTCCGGAGGGGCTTCTTCAGCCCAATGGCAATATCGTTGCGGCATGCAGCTCGATCCATAATATATAAATAGCCATAAGGCTCGTTGTGGCACGAAACCCGATCCATATATATATTCAGCCTTAAGGCTCATTGCGGCGTGCAACTCGATCCATATACATATAGCCCTCAGGCTCGTTGCGACGTGCAACCCGATCCATATATACACACATAGCTGACAGCTCGGCACTCAGGCCCTATCTTAGTCACCAACCTCTCTAGTTCCTCGGGCTCTCAGAAATCATATAAATCAGCCCAAACAGATATAATAACATATATCAACAAGGAACAAGAAGAGATGGAGGTATGATAAGCAAATAAAGCCATGACTGAGTACAAGACAATAAATAGCAGCTAATTCAACAAGTACACGACCTCTGCGGGTCCTATCAGTGACATCATATAGCCTAAGCATGATTTCTAACATGGATTTTAGTCCAATTTCTATAACACTGAGAGAAACATATATCTTATAACAAGTTATTCCACTTTACAGTTCCACGTGATGGACCAAGTGACAATTCCCACGGTGCACGCCAACACGTCTGTCACCTAGCATGTGTGTCACCTCCAAAATAACCACATAGCCCCACATCTAGGGTTTCATACCCTCAGGACTAGATTTAAAATTGTTACTTACCTTTATCCGAGCAAAGCGCTACTCTAAAATGCCTTTGCCTCGCGAGTGGGACTTCGAATGTCCCGAATCTAGCCACATGTACTACAATACAATTAATATCGGCTAAACAAATAAATTCTACAAGGAAACTACTAAATTAGAACCAAAATCCGAAATCGGCTTAAACCCAGCCCCCAGGCCCATGTCTCAAAATACGACAAAAGTTACAAAACCCGAAAGCCCATTCACTCACGAGTCTAACCATACCAAATTTATCAAAATCCGACACTATTTGTTCATCCAAATCCCCAAAATTCACTCTCCAAATCCCTAGCCCCAAACCCCTAAATTTCGCCTCACCAACTAGGTGTAAAGTTAGCGGGAAAACATCATTATTGAAGATAAATAGGCACAAGGAGCTTACCTTAGTAATAACTTCGAAATCCCACTCAAAATCCTCATAAATCTAAGCTCAAGGTAATGAAAATGGTGAAAAATCTCGAAGTCCCATATTTATATGTTCTGCCCAGGCCTTTTGCACCTGAGGAGTCGCTTCTGCGGTCAAAACTCCGCTTTGCGGAAGCCACTTAAATCACTGGGCTCCCACTTGTTCTCTAGGACTCACACCTATGGAAGTGCTTCTGTGACCCTTCGTTCGCGTTTGCAGAAACAGCCATGCCTTCACATACGCATCTGCGGAGCCATTCTCGCATCTGCAGGCTCGCAGATGTGCATTCTCCTTTGCATCTACGATTGCCCCAGGCCAGCCCTAGCTCCGCATATGCGCCAACACTGCCGCACCTGCGGCTAATACCTCGCAAGTGTGATTACACCAATAATATACCAACTTCAGCAATTTCACTAACTTAAAACCAAGGCTGTTAACCACCCGAATCAACCCGAGGCTCCCGGGACCTCAACCAAACATACCAACAAGTCTTATAACCCGATACGAACTAAGTCGAATCCTCAAATCACCTCAAACAACATCAAAAATATGAATTACACACGGATTAAAGCCTAATGAACCTTGAAATTCCCAAATTCTACAAACGACGTCAAAACCTATCAAATCACGTTCGATTGACCTCAAATTTTATACACAAGCCATAAATGACATTATGAACCTGCTCCAACTTCCGTAAATCCAATCCGACCTCGTTATCAAAAGATCCACTCCTATTCAAACTTTCAAATAAGAGACTAAGTATCTCAATTCACTCTGAAATCACTCCGGACTCGTACCAACTAACCCGGTTAGTCATAATACAACTACAGAACACAAAAGAAGCAGGAAATAGGGGGATAGGGCTACAACTCTCGAAACGACCGGCGAGGTCATTACACAATTTTCTGGATTAGGCATTTATTTTTTATCTATTCAATTTTGTTTTATTTTTAGTTTAGTTAGCATTTTTATATTTATTTTAGCATGACATCTTGGAATGAAAATTCTTCGAATGATGGTTATTCTTATTTTGATGATCCTTGTCCATATTGTAGAGGACCCCACTAGTGCAGAATTTATCAAAATGTTCTCGGGACCGAGTTGTATGAACAATCTCAATCCTTTGAGTGTAATATTTATAATATATGTGGTGGTCAAGGTGGTCATTGAGATGGTTGTGCTAATTTTATTTATCCTTCTCTTAGCCCTTATCGTGATCTTTCTAACAGTGTTCGTGAGTTTGATAGGGGCAATGAAGTACAGGATATGGAACATGATGCATGTATTAGGGATATTTTGAGGCAAGTAGATGAGAAATATGATGAAATCAAAAAATATATGAAAAGAATGAGGGCATCAATCACAAGAATGAAGGCTAATTTGGAAGAATCAAATGAAGAGAGCGAGTTCCAGGAAGAGAAAATTTTTGAAAAAAGAGGAGATTTTGAGACAAACTTGGCTAGTGGAACAAGCTGAAAGATTAGAAATATATAAGGCTCAATTTGAGAAAATTGCAGGTGGGATGAGACACTTAATAGAAGGAAGACCTGAACTAGGACAAGAGATCGATAAATTTGGCATTGCTATTCACGACTTGGAGGCTTAATTGAATTCAAAGGTTGATGCGTCCAACACCCAATAAAATAGTAATGAGTGTGAAGTTGAAAAAGAGCTTATACGCCAAATTGATGAGCTAAAAGTGAAGAGACAATCAGTCAACCATATTTTTGTTGATGATGCCCATATTGAGAAATATACACTAGAGTCGTGTGAGAAAGTAGATAATGTTGCACTTGAAGAATTTAGTGTTTGTAAATATGAGGATGTAAAGAGTAATACAATTCTAGAGTTAGGGCGCATTGGACCTTATTCCATATATTTTTCAACATTGTATTTGGATGATGACATGAAAATCGAGTCATCTAAGCCTTTGGAGGAGCCAATGGACAAGGAATGAGGTGCTTACATTCTTGAATTTGTCGTGCCAGAGAGACAAAATTACATACCTCATCCGAAGGCCAAGAAGTGTAGAATGCGATATTGGTTGCTTGGCCCAATTAAATTTATCTCACCGCCCCGGGAGCATGACAGAAAGCTTGAATCCAAATTAAGGGCTCAATTCATAAGTTCTAGGTGGAGGCAAAAAGTGGTTCACATCGTGCCATGATGTTAAATTAGGCGCTTGTTGGGAGGCAACCTAGCTTTACTGATTAATTTTATTTTTTGTTTATTATTTTTGTATTGTTGTTTTATGTTGTAGGATTATGAGTATAGGAAGAAAAGCCTCTGGAAATGTACAAAAGTGAGCTAGATGGTTGGAACTACTGTGAGGTACCCGCATAAAGGACCATCCTTGGGAAAAGTCTAAGTACCCCGTGAGCTGCTTGTGCTTCGACCTTTGGCCTTTCAGGGAATATTTTTTGCCCACCCTTGTTATTTTTGCTTTATTTGTGCATTGGGGACACTGCACTCTTTTAAGTGTGGGGTGGAAGAATTCTTCTAGATAAGTAGTAGTAGTATGTTAGTAAAAATATTAACTTCTTATTTTTATTTTCGTAGTTGTGTAGTAATTTAGTAGTAGTTTTAGTAGCTTAATTGTTTTTAAATATGAAAAATCAAAAAAATAAAATAAAAAAGTAAAAACTTTTCTCGATGATGGATCTCCTAGATAGTTTATTTGAGGGATTATAGTCTAATAAAAAATACCAAAAAAGCTAAAAAATAGAAAAATACAAAAATATATCTTTTATTTTTTATTAGGTAGTAATAATCTCTCATGATTTTTTTTTGTGCCTCGGTTCTTTTCATGGGATGTAGTTTGAACCAGATTTTTTTATTTTTAGAGTATATTAGGAATTTAGGAAATAAAAGGAGAAATAATGATGAACCTAGGTGCCCTTGACTTTTTCGATAGTAGTATATTTAGGCTTTGACATGTGTAGAATCTTTCCTATATGTTGATGTTGTTCATATACCATGTTTAATTGGATAGCACATCTTGTGATGCCCATTTCTCATTTTCTTGACTTATGGTCACTTTGAAGTAAGAAGGGACTAAGTGTGGGGTAGCTTTTGAGTGGAACCAATGAAAGAAAGATGCACTTGTTTTTGTAATAGAATACGTCGGTAGTGAAAATTGCAAAAGACAAAAAAAATAGTTGAAAAAAAAAAGAAAAAAAATGTAGATGAATAAATATCTTATTTTTTCTAGTGAAGTGTAAATGCTGAGAGTGCTTAAAGAAGAAGAAAATATTTTTGGGGGTGATATTGTTTGTGAAATTGAAGTAGATTGTGCTTAAGTTATTTGGTGATGTGTTTAAGTGCTTAGGAGGGTGAACCACTATTCCTAATATATCCTACCCATCCCTTAGCCCACATTACGACCATGAACAAGTCCTAATTGATTTTAGATCGAGCGAGCTTACATTAGTAGAGATTTACATTAAGGGCAAGCATATGGTACCAATTACATGCATGTGACTTTTTCGTGAGAATGAGATATTTTTTTTATATACAAGCAAGTCCTTAAACTATATTTGATCAAGAGATTCGGATGTGTAGAGTCAACTTACTCTATTTACTTTTCTGGTGAGGGCACATAGTTTCACGAGAGATAGGTAATATTATTAAACTTCTCTAGGATGTTAGGTGTTCAAGCCATGAGTGCATTGTGACATTGAGTCGGTTTGTGAGGCTAGGATTGTTATGTGCATGTTGTCTTTGTTTGAATATTTTTGAAGAATGACATAAGCAAAGGGAAGTGTATGTGATTGCATATGCTAGAGTTTAATTGTTGCTATTAACCATGGTTATTGGTGTAGAGTGCTCAAAGATAGAGTAATTTGTTGGTTGACTCGAGGTAGAGCAACGTTTAAGTGTGGGCTGATAGTGTACCATATTTTGTTGCTCTTCTTCACTTGGACCTGCAAAAGGAAATCAGGGGTTAGTCTTAGGAACCCAAACTAGTTTTGGTCCTTTAGATCTCTCCTTTTTCCACTCGACTTTCCATATAAGGCAGTTCTTGATCATGTGTTTTTACCACATTTTAAGCATTCATCAATCATTTGCAAGTGATCTCTTCTCCTCTCTTTCCACGAAGAATAACAGTGATCATTAGATAGTGGTGGCCTAGTGGTGGATTGCTCTTTACAGTTTACAGATAGTGCACTCATCTTGATCTTTTTCTAAGGTGTTAGCCTCTTCAAGGATAACCTGATCTGATACCAATCAATGTTTTATACTTCAATACCACACAAAAGGGGGGATGATTTATGCGGTGCTCAATTTTTATGTGCACGGGATAATCGAAGGACCTAGTTCTTCTAAGCGTTCCTTACACTACAATTACGAAATAAATAATGCAGAAAGTAAAGAGCACAAGAATTTTTATGTGAAAAATACCTGGCTCAAAAGGTAAAAAAATCACGACCTACTATCTAGTAGAATTTTTTCAAATACTTCGCTACAACTCTGAACCGACAACAAAGTTTATAAATTCTTGTAAACCTAAGGATTAACCCTAACTCTTATAGCAACATGCCACAGACTATTTCGACTAAGGATTAACTCTAACCCTTGTAACAACACGCCACGGGCTATTGCGACTACTTCAAGTTTACTCTAACTTGAATGATACAACTCAGATACCTAGTACAATTTGTTTCTAAGAAAGCTGGAAGATACATTTCAAAATCCTTACTACACTTTGAACTAGAAATAAAGATAGACACATAAAACTCTTTGTGGGGCTGGTTTTTCAATCTGGTTCGTGTAGCTTCAGGATCACATTCTTGAATCTCACATGAATTGTTCACAACTGCCTTGCTATTTTGCTCTCTGTTCTGCTTTTACTTCAGTACATGTGCATTAACTGTAAAAGAAAACAAAATTGATATTTATAGAGTTAGTAGAATAAGGATTAACTACAGTTCTAATACTCTTCCCGGGCGAAAGAGTTCTAGTAAACTTCAATTTCTAACTTTTCCCTTATCTTGGATAGAGTTCTCTTCAAGTAAGGAGTACAACATATATTAATTTGTAATAAATCAATCCTAACATCCAAAAATAGTTTTTATACAACTAATTTTTACTGCTAAGTATTATTAATTTATTCAGACCACCCTAAACGTTTCTATTTTTCAGTGTGCTAGTTGTAACCTTCCCGCTATGCCAGCACATAAGACCTGCGCATAAATCTCATCACTTGCAATTTTTCCAGTGATCACATCCCCCACACCTTTCTCTTTGTTCTTTGTCTTCAACATTACACACACACCTCCAAATTCCACCTCCAAATCACTCCACCTCTTCTTCTTCCTATTAAAAGATCTCTTTTTTCCCAACCCAAAAATCCTTTCTTTAATTCCTAAATCTTCATCACTACTTTACATTCACATCTGATCTCTCATATTCATATCAAAGATTCAAACTTTATACAATCTGATGCACATATCCTGTTTGATTTAATGTAACATCCTCTTTTTATTAAGATTCTTTATTGATATACAAAAACAGAAAAGAAAAGGCTCTTAATTTCTGGTTTTCAAGAATGTCACAGGTGAAACCTTTAAAGAAACCACCTGGTTTCAGAGATCCTACAATCCCAATTCAAAGGCCATTACAACCGCCGCTGCCGCCGCGAAAGATTAACCCTCCACCATCATTCTACCTAGAAAAGAAGGGTAGAACTTGTTGCTTTAGTTGTTGTTGTTGCTGTTTTGTTTTTCTAATTTTGTTAATCTTTTTAGTAGCAGCTGGTGGTACTCTCTACCTTTGGTTTAATCCAAAACTCCCTGTTTTCCATTTAAGATCCCTTGAGTTTACTAAATTCAATGTCACTGAAAATCAAGATGGGCCAAAACTAAATGCACAATCAAATGTTGGGGTTGAGTTAAAAAATCCAAATAGGGAGTTGAAGATTGTATATGGTGAAACTAAAGTGGAACTTAAAGGTGAAAATGATGTGAACATGGGTGAAGGGAAAGTTTCTGGTTTTGTGCAAGATCAGAAGAGTGTTAAAGTTGTTAAGTTTGTTATGAAGTCTAATGAAATGTTGTATGGTGATAATGTTGGGAAAATGATCAGAAGTGGATTCAAGAGCAAGAATTTAAGAGTTTCTGCTGATGTAAGTACTGCTATTGGAATTGGATATAATGGGTGGAAGAGTTGGAAAATTGGAGTTAGAGTTTCTTGTGGAGGTTTGAGGTTAAAGCAGATTGAAAATGGTGCTACACCAAAATGTGGCTTTACGCTGTTTAACTGGTAAGTAACAAGCTAATACTTTATATTATAAATAAATTAGGAAGCTTGGGTTACAACTGAACTCTATACTGTGATTATTTATCATAAATTACCTATTTTTACACTATCGATCTGTCAGCCTATCACTGGCATAGTACTTGTTATTTTGTTTTAAAAGGCAGCTTGGTGCACAAGACATCCCGCGTTCATGCATGGTCCGGGAAAAGCCACACCCTAAGAAGTGTAATATAGACAGTTTAACATAATGCAAGCATTAGTGGCTGCTTCCACGACTCGAACCCGTGACCTATATATCACACGGAGACAACTTTATCATTGCTTCAAGATTCCCCTTCATTTCTTGTTGTTTTGTTTGGTTGGTTTATAATTGAAGTGATCATTAAAGCCTCCTTTCATTTATTATTTCGGTGATGCATTTAGTATAAGGATGCAAACAAATTAAAAACAAGAGCTTTTGCATTCATCATATGCTTTTGTATTTGTTTTCTGAGTATATTATTGATTGTACCAATGGGAGAAAAGGAATTAAAGAATACAATGATTGAACAAATGCACATGGAGAGTAGTTATAGAGAACATAATAAGATGTTATAATTTCGCTTTGCTTACAATTTTATTTGTAGTATTGTAAGATTTATTTGATAACTAATGGTTCTTGCCAGGATTCAATAGCTCTAACTTTCTCTGGTGCATTTTTTTTTATAACCGTAGTGTCCGGACCAGTTTGCACGCACCTCAACTAATACATGAAGCATTCTAATTCTTGAAATTCACTTATACTGCAGCGATTATGTTTCTTAACAGACCTTTATATGTCTGATTTGCAGGTTTCATTTAAATTGATTGATTCAACGCCTATAGATACAAGAATGAATGCATTGCTATCATCTTAGAATGAGAAGAATGAATTGCTATTGTGCCCAAAATTCATTCATGTTTAAACTCACTTTTTAGATATAAAAGCTTATCTAAGTTAATTCCAGAAGTTCCATCTTACAGCTGGTGACTTACAGTAGGTAGTGGTGAGAGTTGCAAGTGTGTCCTTTCAACCAAACTATAAGCACATGTATAGAATAGATGTTGGAGCATGGAAAGGATGAAACAGTAAGACATAAGTATTACTGTAATAGCAGCTTTGATGTTGGAGCATGGACATTTTACTTGTAAAGGCACAATCAATTGATTGATTGATTGATTATGTATTACTGATTGTTTTATTTATGTGCTCACTTATTTCTACTTTCATTCAGGGAATAGACAGAGGCGGAGCAGGATTTAAATTTTATGAGCTTTAAGTTCTAGCGTAGCAACATCAAGTGTTAATAATTTAGTTATGAATTTAAGTTTTGTACATATAGTTAATGAGTTTCTCAATACAAATATAAGATTTGGACTAAAAGTACGAGGTTCAGATTTGGTAGTTTAAATATAGGCTGAGTAGACAACGTTTGTGACTCAATTTGTTCAAATTTTGCTTTGGTTTATTTGAGCTAAACTATAAGGCTTAATTAATCACACAAAAAGTACATATGCTTTTAGAAGCCCCTGCTCAATTATCTGTATCCACAAAATAAAGCTGCAGATAATATAATATTGGATGTATTTTTGCACTTGTTTGTCTTTTTTGGGTTACAGTACGTTTCTCCGAATTGCTTCATGGGTTTTCAGTATAGCAAGATATTGCTACGCCCAAATGACATTTTTTGGGCACCTTAAATACCTGTCTAATTTTACATGTTTTAACATAATTGACCGATCAGCCAAAAATAATTATGATCGCTAAAGATATATACATATATTTTGAAAGTTACCGGGGGCCGGTGACTCCCTAACCTAAGGGTTGGTCTGCCTCAGACCACTAGTCAAATATACAAAAAAGATACACTATGTATGCATATAATATGTATATTATACATTAATATAATAATACAATTGCCGATTATAACTTTGGGGGACGACTATACATTGTAGACTTTCCAATGTATTTGGTACTTTTTTCTCATTGAATGTCAATTTGAAATAGTCTAATTTGTGATTTTTCTCAAATAGGAAAGGCGCAAAGATACATTTTAAATTGTTCGACAAATTTCACTTAGAGAACTAAATGTAATAGATTTGATGGATAATGAGATTTTTAGCGTGGAAAATAGATGTGCTTAATAATTTATTATGTAAAATTGACATAAGAGTTACTCTTTCTATTTCTTTGTCACAATCAGGCAGGAGAAATAAGTTGTTTGATGTATAGGGTAAAATTGGCTTATATTAAATGATCGAATGATAGGATGGCACATGCAACCGAAGACAGGCAGAAGATGAATAGAGTAACAACCAGTACCGGGAACGATAGTTGCCATTGAACCCCGAAGGGAGCACAATCAACCTGTGCAGATCAAATGTTTGCCATCAGAAAGCATTTAATAAAGAATATTTCCTGCCATTAAATGGGCAATCGTTTCAGAGAATATCTGCATTCATAGCGTACCATTACATATTCATTAATGACCCCCCTGCATTGTCATTTAAGAGGGGCTCAATTCTAGGATTTTGTTTCCCTAGGTCTCAATATAAATAGTAGGCTCAACACCCATTGTAAGGGAAAAAAAAGATCTTTGGAAAAACTTATGCTACATTCCATTCTCAAACTAGATAATACAACTTTAATTTTTGCTTTATATTGCTATTATTTCTATCCTCATAGGCAATGCTCCCGGAGTCAGACTTGCCATTTCCTTTGAATTTTACGCTAAGTCTTGTCTTTAATCTTATTTATTTATTATTTTTTGATCAAATCAGTTCGCTTATCTATAAATCACGTAATAAATTCAACTGTACAGTTTTATGGGTAAACAGTTTGGGGCGCACCGTAGGGCTTAGACAGTTGCAAAATTGAGTTGATCCTTGCATCTATTACTGACTCGTTTGATTCTTCGTTTCATAGCAATAGTTGAAAATGGCAGCTAACAATGTCAACATCGCACACAACGTTGAAGTGCCCTAAAATCTGCCTCAACATGAGGATTCAATCAGTGACATCCACAATGAGGGGGGCGTGGCAATTCCGATCCATGACGGACAATGTCCCTGACATATGCGAGAGCCAATTCCAGATGATGCAAAGGACGAACAGGTTGCCGAAATGGTAAGGATCTTGAGAGAGCAACATAAAGCCATCATGGGCCATCTCTCAAGGAAGGACCAAGTCATGACAGAATTGAAGCAGGCATTATCAGGTGCTTTCAACAATGCAAATGGAAGAGTCTTAGTTCCTCCCAGCGCTCCTGCAAATCAAACGGCTAAAAGAGTGGATAACAACACCTCGAGAGGTAAGGTCAGTTTTGACGGAGCCGGGGGTACCGGCAGCGGGTTCGGTAACGACAACGGTAATGATCCCTTCAAAACCGAACTCATGACATTCATAAGGGAAATGAACCAGCGGATGGATCAAAAGGTGAAGGAGTTTCACGCTTGAATGGACTAGATTTCGGGCGCACCACTAGTGTAAAAGGGCTCGGATTCGAAGAAATACACCCAGTTACTATTTAAATCGAACGCAGATGCAAGAATTGATTTCGAAATGGTTCAAGATGCCGGACATACCGAAGTATGATGGCACTTCAGATCCTCAGGAGAATATCACAACTTATACAATGACGGTGAAAGAAAATGGCTTGGCCTAGCATGAGATTGAGTCGGTTCTGCTGAAGAAATTCGGAGAAACCCTCACGAAAGGGGCCTTAACATGGTATTCACTCCTACCCGAGTACTCAATAAATTCTTTTGAAATTCTTGCAAATTCATTCATTAAGGCCCATGCCGAGCCAGGAAGATTCAAGCCCGAAAGGCAGACATATTAAGAATTGCACAAGGAGAGTCCAAATTATTGCAGGAGTTCGTGATCATATTCCAGAAAGAAAGGATGTTGCCACCGAACTTGTCAGACGAATAGGAAACGGAGGCATTCACTAAGGGTTTGAACTCGAGAAGCTCTGACACCTCCCCAAAGTTGAAGAAAAGCCTACTCGAATTCCAAGCGACCACATGGGCGGATGTCCATAACCGCTATGAATCGAAGACAAGGATAGAAAATGATCAGCTCGGGTTCCCTACATCAACCAAGGGGCGGCGCCAAGTCAAGAGCCGTGATAAGGTCAAGGATGATTTTGATACATATCGGTAATCTTCCAAAGGCTGCTTTGTGCCATACGAGAGAGCCGAGGGACACGGCCATAAGAGGTTCTGGTCCTTGGATAGGTTCGTCCCGAAAGAAGAACTAATCGTGGCTAAACCAATAGATGCTACAAGAAAAGAAGGTACCAGGAACCTAGGATTCCTCATATCCCAGGTTGTTAGATTATAATTTCAACATTAGCATAATAGAGCTGGTATCAGCAATGAAAAATATCAAAGAAGCGCGATGACTGAGGCCAATAAGATCTGATCCCAGCTAGAGGGGTCCTAACTTATGGTGTGAGTATCATGGGGCTCATGGCCACAGAACCAAGGACTGTCAGCATCTGCGCGAGGAGGTGGAAACGTTTTTGAAGAACGGCCATCTCAGGGAGTTCTTGAGTGATCGAGCCAAGAATGATTAAGGCCACGTCCGGGACAACGCAGAACCCTCGAAGATAGGGGAAGACCCTCCTCGGCTGACTATCAACATGATCTTCGGATGGAATGAAGACAATAATGTAACCTTCTTGGCAGCGAAGAAGACAAAAGTATTGTTGACTCACAGCAAGAGACTCTGAGAAGTCGCCAAAGACGAAATCACCTACACAGAGGAAGACGCCGACAGACTTTTTTTGCTGCATAATTACGCCCTAATAATTTCTCTTAATGTTCTATTTCAAGATTAAATGTGTTTTGGTTGACCTAGGAAGCTCAGCCAACATTATTCAATGGAGAATGCTAGAATAAGCCAAATTAACTGGAAGTATCATTCCGGCAACAAAACTCCTCGCCGGGTTCAACTTGACAAGTCTGACAATCTGAGGAGAGATCCTGCTGCCCACGAATGTCGAAGGGGTCAGTTAGACCACCCTATTTGATGTAGTGGACGGCAACATAGGCTACAACATAATTCTCGGTAGACCATGGTTACATGAGATGAAGGTCGTACCATCAACATATTACCAACAACTAAAATTCCTAGCCCTAGAGGTAATCAAGAAAACAAGAGGGGATCAACCGGCAGCGAGAGAAATAAACCTAGTGTCAATTTCTAGCAGTAAAGGGAAGGAGCCCAGCAAATAGTAATTACAGGAATCGATGCCTACTCACGAGTCGAGTGAAGATGATAGAGGCGAGGAGTTATCAGAATCCCACTACGTACTGAGGTACTTTCAGATACAGGAAGAGGCAAACGCGACCAAGTCCACGACGTAAGTACTTGAACAAGTGGATTTGTTTGAGGAATTCTCAGAGAGAAATTTCACTTGGGAACAGGACTCAATCCCGAACTCATGTCAGGATTTATGAATTTCCTTAAAGTTAATGTTGATTCTTTTGCATGGTCGGACTCGGATATGACAGGTATCCCACTAGAGGTAGTCGTACATAAGCTAAGCATGGAACCAAGCATCCCTCCGATAAGGCAAAAGAAACGCCCAATAGCCGAGGTCAGAAATAGGTTTGTGAAGGAAGAAGTAACTCGACTACTTGACATCAGTTCAATCCGGGAGGTAAAGTATCCCGAATGGTTAGCTAATGTATTGTAGTTCCTATCACACCTCCTTTTTCTACACCCCGAGAGCGTATAAGAGAGTTTTTTCCAATTTAAGTGACAATTGAAACGGGATTATTTAAATTAAAATCAGAGTCGCCACTTGGGATAATTTATGGTGTCCCAAGTCACCCGTTCAAATCCCGAATCGAGGAAGTTGACTCTATTACTGTCTGCGAACATCAAAATCGAGGTAAGGAATTTTGTTAACCCGGGAGAAGGTGTTCGGCATTCTCGGGTTCCGTGGTTTTAGCACAATCGCTTTGATCATACTTGGCTTATTAAATTGTCTAATTACTCATTTTTAGAACCTATGTGCCTTTGCAACTTTTAGTTAAGAAATTATCTTGAAACGGGTCACGCGTACGTGTACCCATTTGTTTGGCGCGTCAAAAATTATGTCACGCGAACGTGTCCACAATTAGTAACGCTTTATTATTATTAAGAAAGTTTGGCCAAAGTTGCACGAACGCATACTCCGGTTTGGTTTTTAGATTCGTAATTATGTTACACGAACGTGTCCACAACCACGATAGTATATTAAACATGCCTAAAGCAGACTATGAATATTTGTCATTTTTACATCTAGGTTATGAAATTAATACAAGGGCCATGTATGATTAAATCGTGGATGGCATGCCTCGGACTATATGAACTAAATTTAATTTAGCGGCATATCAAAAAAAAATTATTATTAAGAAAAGTTTGATCGAAGTTGCGCAAATGCATACTCCGAATTGGTTTTTAGAATCGTAATTATGTTACGCGAATGTATACACAATCATGATGGTATTTTAAACGCGTCTAAAGGCCTTTCTACGGATATTCATTCTAATATCTAATTATAGTATTTGTGAGGGCCATAGGCGATTTAATTAAATGGAACACCTCAATCTATTTGTAAAGGGATATACTTAACTGAAACAGTCTACCAACGTTCTTGCTTAAAAAAAGGTTTGAGCCATTAGTAAAAAAATGCTTGAGGTACATGTGTTAGTCCTTTAATTATTTTTGGGTAAAATTGGGCCAACTACAAGCCCAAGTTACTGCAGAAATAGAAGGATTAAATAGGGCTAATGGGGATTGGGCTTAAACAAACCAAGCGGAAGAAAAGGAAGATACAGCCTAACGGATTTGGCTGGTTTGATTGGGCCAGCATTGAGCCTAGCCCTTTCATAATGAACTTCCAGTAAGAAAAAGCATTTCCATTGTTCAGCATATAGAAACTTAACAAGTTGGAGCTGATGAACCTAACAGGAATCGAGTTCGAGCCTAAAAAGACAAAAGGAGAACGATAAAACACATTTTTGATATATAACTTCAAGCGGGCCACCTGATATGTGCCAAGGTTGGCCCAATATCCTCTAACAAAAGAGGGCCTTCAACATTAAGGCCCTTTTTGGCTTAATTTCCCCTAATTCACCTTTGACAAAATAATACAGCAATTTCCGAACATGGATGTCCAGATTATAAGCTAACCTATAATGACTCGTTATTAATAGTAGCAGCATGGAAAATTCACTAATTTTAACCAAAGCATAAAGTGATTCAGCACCTATTGAATATTAATAGAAGCTCATCATATAATAACCTACCTTACATAATATTAACACTTAACATGACTTAAACGAAAGTATTTGTCCATACCAGCATACACAGTGTCACACTTCCTTTTTCCGCACCCGAGCGGGAGCAAGGGAGTTTTTCCAATTAAAGGACAATCGAAACGGGATTTGTTTATTTATTTCAGAGTCGCCACTTGGGAGATTTAGGGTGTCCCAAGTCACCAATTTTAATCCCGAATCGAGGAAAAGAATGACTCCATATTACAGTCTGCGCACCAGAAATCCGGATAAGGAATTCTGTTAACCCGGGAGAAGGTGTTAGGCATTCCCGAGTTTCGTGGTTCTAGCACGGTCGCTCAACTGTCATATTTGGCTTGATTATCTGATTTAATGCAAATTGAACATATGTGCAAATTTTAACTTTTAACCGCTTTTGTCGTTATTATTATCTTACAAGAATTGCAACGTCGTGAAAACATATCTCGAACCACGTTGCATCAATGCACCCGTGGTTATCGATATATCTCGACTCGGTTGAGATTTGGATTTGGGTCACATAAATGTGCACCCAAATGAAGGAAAATAAATTGTTAAAGGCGCGCCTAAAGAAACTAGCGTCTTGTTATTTTGGGGAAGGTCGTAAAAATTCGTTAAACGGCACATCCCGAATTCTAAATACTTTAATATATACATACATTTAGAGGGCCCCGCAGCTTTGTACATTTTTGTTTGTCGAGGCTCGTCTCATTCTTATTTTTAAAAGGAATTTGCGACGTCATGGACACACATCTCGAA